>NC_042980.1:18134898-18487398 GCF_901001165.1 Salmo trutta
TGTCACTGGGCTGTAAGGGCTTTGTGCTTTAAGAGTTGGCAGGGCAGGTTACATTGTAGGGTGGGGAGGGTTAGAGGTAGGCTTTTATAGGTAACACCTTTAATAATTAATACAATTATCACGCAAAATATAAATGGAAATAAATGCAACATCTTTGTGCTAAACTGTTTTTCCATATGATCGTAAATGACAAATGAGTCTGTTTGGATGTGTTGTCTCATTGAGGGCTGCTCAATTGAATACTTGTACTTTCTGTAACATATGTTGTTGTCCTATACTTAATGACTCAAGTCCAAACAATTACAGGATGTTTGTTTAGACTACAACCATCACACAATGGAGAAAAAACTGTTCGATTTACTGCCCATTTCACTGCATAAGCACGCTATTGGAACAAACAGATCTTATAAAGTTATCGTTGCCTTTGAGGGCTACTCTCACAACAGGGGAACAATAGCCTTTTTGCAAGGTGTTTGTCACGCTGTAAATAAAATGGCACTTTGCAATCGTGCCGATTTAGATCAGAGTTCGAAATAGATCAGATAATACTGCGTTTTAAAATGTATCTACTCTACACCTCTTGTCCACTTAGGAAAAATTAGCAACCTTTAAATTGGGGAGTACAGGAGGAGAATGAAATGGCTGTCACCCTAGCACCCACTGGGGGGAGGGGGGGGGGGTACTCGGCTGTAGTACTAACCTTTTCAGCTCTGTCACAGCTTTGATGCTTGACAGGACCGACAAAAGCACCTGCCCCATCCCTGGAGTGTTCGTTCAGCACCCCCTTCTCATTTTCTGTGACCTGACCAGCATTCCTCACCATCAGGGGGTCCTTCCCATGGCTACCTTTACCCAGTCACCCCAACCCCCCCCCCCCCAGCTCTCATACAACCCACCCAGCCCTCGTAATCCCACTGCAAACACGGTTAGGCCTGCGCAAATGCAACGCGCGAGACTTCTCAGGCCTCAGCTAAAGGTGCACAACTGATTAGGCCCCATTGCGTGGGAACTAAGGAGAGAATCTGTGAAAGAAAAACTAATTGAAATGCATATGGGGACTTTCCCAAAACCTGGCCTGTGAAGTGTCATTTTGTGAGAGAGAGATTTCATGGTTGACAGGTCTGTGAAACAAGCGATGTAGGTTTTTGGCTAATGATGATAAAAAATATATATATATTTATGTTTTTCTTATAAATGTTTAAAAAATATGACCAATGGCAACTAAAAAAGTTTTCAAAACAGAGGAAATGGAAGTCATACCAAATAAATTGCTCCTAATAATTACCTCTCATAGCAACAAGAATGTCTGGCAAAGTTTGAGAGAGGACTTAAAAAAACGCACTATAATTTTCTGATGTAATGAATATGACCCTGCTAGAGTGCTGCGTTGCACCAGCCCAACCCAAACAGTGACAACACTTATATCCACACAGACAATGTCATCCCAGCACCCCTCCTTTCCTTTGTTCCCGGCTTAACAAAACTCAGCCGTCACGCCGTTTTAGCTCAATAAAGACCGTGGACAGCCGTAACCCCATCAGGCCCTGCCTGTCATATTCAAACCTGTGGTGTGTGTGTGTGTGTGTGTGTGTGTGTGTGTGTGTGTGTGTGTGTGTGTGTGTGTGTGTGTGTGTGTGTGTGTGTGTGTGTGTGTGTGTGTGTGTGTGTGTGTGCGTGAGAGAGAGAGAGAGAGAGAGAGAGAGAATGTGAGAGGGCAAGAAAAAATCTAAGAAAGAGATTGGTAATGTGCGCTTGATGAAATTGTGCCATGCTTAATCTGTGAATGTGGTTTGTTTGAACAGATGCTTAATGTCAGAACTTCACATTGAGAGAACGAGAGATAAAGACAAACAAACTGCTGAAGGGGACAGCCAAGCTTAACACTGAAAGGTGTTTTATCATTGATCGGTGAAAAAGATTATGCTGGACCTGGCTATTATGTCAGACTCCATTTTATGATGTCAGACTCCATCTACCTAACCCTATAAGACCACTTCCCTGTTCCTGTCTTGTTCAGGATGGTATAAACTCCCTCTGTGCCTTTTTGTTGTTCAGGAAAAAGATGAGCATTCAAGGGGAGGAGCTTTGCATGTGTAACAACAAGAAACTCTCCCCTTTCCTACCCAGTACACCCCACCCTCCTCTACCTCCTATCCCCGCCCAGCACTACAGTCGCTTGTCAGAGCAAAGCACTAATTGCCAACATGCCAGGCTGCCACCATAATACAAACGGGGGGTGCATTAAGCGTGGCTCGCTCATTTGCGAGGAGGACGGCTGAGAAGGTGCCACACATGAATATTTCATTAAGTCTAATTGCACAGGATCACTCCTTTATGGTAAAACCAGAGTGAATGCAAGTCATTAGGAGTGCAGCCCCCTGTACTGTAAAACTCCAAACGCAACATCACATTAAGATGCCCTGTGATTTGTCTGCTTAGAGGGTACGATAAGACGTGCCATCTGGATGAGTGGCACACACATGGCACTGCCAAGTCTCTTTAGTATACTATACACACACCACCCCAATGATGGAAGAGAGAACCACACCTGCAAGCATTTCCCTCGGATGAATGACGCCGGAAATGACACACAGAATCAAAGATGTTGATCTGAAACACTCACGCAACTGTCCCTTTTACAAAACCTCTCCCTCATCACCTCTGAAGCCATAGCTCCCAACCATACGGCAAACAAACCCCATAGCAGAGGTGAAAAAGTGTTCACCTTTCCTTCAAATAAAACAGTATCGGGCCACTTTGACAGGAATGCCAGTTCCTCTACCCCTGAGTGGTTGGACTAACACTAGGAAGGGGATCATTTAGCTGTGGAATGTAAGGACAGGACATCCCCCTCAGATAAGACACAGGCAGCCTACGCCTGAGGTTGTGACTGGGCAGCTCAGAGTACGGAACTATCAGGAGGGAGGCCCACCATAGGGGCCGAGGCTCAACTCAGGCCTGGCTTCCATGAGTGAGGAACTTCCTCATTACTTTAATTGCTAGATCTGTGACGAGGAAGTTGTGTCCTTTCATCCCTGACCGGAACCCCTGCTGATGTACCCTGAGGAGCACTACGGACGACCCAATAGGAGGACAGGACAGTGAACTGGTAGTGTTAACATAACGCACAGAGAGAGAGGACCCCTGCATGGGAAACAAAGGCTGTCTCCAAACCAACCAGGACAGGAGAGTGGATCCGAACAACGGAAGAGGAGAGGAGGCCCTGGCTGGAGCCTGTCTGGCTGTCACAAGAGGGGGTTTGGGAAAGGAGTGTAAGGATGGAGGGAGCAGGATGGAGGGTGGATGCTGTCACCATGACTAATCCCTTCACCCAGTTGGCTGTGTTTGTTACCTGGGGAGGTGTCTGGGTGACATTTGGTAGTGACAGCGCCGGGAACGGCTACGGCTCAGAGGAGCCTCTGCCCCAGTCAGAGCCTATTTAAGGATCACATCCCATCTACCCATCCTGATGTCTGCCCTTCCACCTCATAGTGATGGACAACACTACCCAAAAGCTGATCATCAACGGGATACAAGTGCCTGTTGTTGTTGTTTCGAACCTCGGTTGCTGTCATGTAAATGGCCAGATATGTTTGAGTGGTGAGGTTTATCACCTTCCCACTACTCACGGCAGATATAGGTTGAAAGAATGTTTAGAAAACGACACAAATGTAATTACAGTGATGTCAGTCTTTGAGATCTTTCAGTTGCTATAGTAGTAGGGGGTCCTAAAGCATACAGCTCTAGTTCAGAAGAGGGCTAACAGGGAGGACTGGAGAGAGACAGAGACTAATCTCCAAGATCAATCTATTTCTATTACTTCTACAGAGAACAGTTGATCTTTATCACCGAAAACACGCCACAGGGGATATGCATCAGATACCACAAGCCAGATTCAACCGCAGTGTCTACTTCCAAGAGAGAACAGCATGTGTGTTTGTAAACTTTCCCACTCAGGTGACGACAGTACAGCGGGCCAGAGACCCAGTATGTAAGCTTTAAGTCCTGGTTGTGTAGATCTGACCGGAGCGCTCGCTGACAGACAAACAGAACTCTCTGTGGGAGGCATTCACCCGTACGGGAGAGGTCTGGACCCACAGATGTCATGACACCTTAATCCACCGATCCGTTATTGATTGTTCCATGTGTGTGACCTTGCCCCGGGTGCTGCGCCACACCGCGCCAATCAAGCCCACATATCCATGTGAGGGATGCCGCATACGTGTGTCTGAAAATGTCGTCTGGCTCAAACATGTTCAGTCGATATGTATACAGGCCTCGATCAGAGAGCACCTCATGCTCACTTAAAACAAAAAAAAACAAAAAACTTCTAAAGCGGCTCAATTTAAAAATAACTGAGAAAAATGTGTAATAGTTCAGTAAGGTTATCATACAGAGCTCCCCTCTCCCCATCCCCCCACCCCTGATAGCTGCACTGAACCTTATTTCCATTCATTATCACTGGGACTGTTGTTTCTGTAGCCTGCAGTGACATACCTCATTATTGACCTTGGTAAATCCTAGCTGTTTAGGCTAAAGGCGATGTGGCGCCACAAAATGTCACGGGGGGGAACTCTGTATTCACTCATGAAGAGAATATGCACATGGTTACAGAGAGAAAAAATACAATAACCCATGTCAGTCACCTTGAAATGCACCAACACTGTCAGGCACACAAATAACCAGCAGAATGTAACGCTTTAGCAGCCTGATTCGTATCCCTCAAAGTCGGCCAGTGCAGTGCGGCCCTGTAGTACAAACTGTAGCAAGCAACGCTCTCTGTGTCTCCACCATTCCAGTCAGCAGCGTAGGGAGGCGTACTGTAGGTGTTCTGAAGCTGTCAAAGCGGGCTTTCTGTTCTGAAGACTTTTGTGCTTCTGACACAGTGATGAGCTTTGTTTGTACAGTTAGACGTCTTGGCATTTACAAGCAGGCAAGCAGGGCCCATGCATCTCAAAGAAGTACGGTAAAGAGAATGATGAGAGAGTGGGGGTGGCTGTGGGTGGGCACGGCAGGCAGGCAGGCAGGCAGGCAGGCAGGCAGGCAGGCAGCAGACACACTAATATGTACATGGCCTGTTCCTATTAGTCACCGGTGACGCGAGAGTAACTGCGCCCCCGGTGGCATTCTCTCCTGTCCCCCTCAGTAGTGACAGATGTTAGGAGGACAGGCAGGATAGAGCTGTAGCTGGAGTGGTGGTAGTGCAGGCAGGCTACGGAACGAGAGAGGTGGGGGAAGTGTATAGTGTTGCTGTGGATTAGTAAAGCAGGACTTAGGCTACTCCTCAATAATTCTATAGATCGCTCTCGTTCTCAAGACAGACAGGATACCAGATCATTTCATTAATATCATCAAAACAACATTTAAGGTTGATCATTCACAAAAACAGACCAAACTGTACATCTATAAATAAATCACTGACTTTGGCCATTTGAACTGGGAAGTGCATTAATATGGGAGTGTGTATGTTATTGGGTGTATGTTTCTAAGTGTGTAGTCAGGAGTCATTGGGGCCAAGCCAGATAAAAAACGTTGGAGCATAGAGGCATCCGGCCAGCCCATCTCTCTGTCCCTGTATGTATAAAGAGTGAGGAGGGGGCAGTGGCTGCATAGAGACTTAACACGGCTCCCCAGGCCACCGGCACACTGGTTAATATAATGTCCCTGCCTCCGCCTGGCTACTTGGTGAAGCATTATCTCTCCTGCACCTCTCGGAACAAAGGCCCCCTTCTTCCCAAAGCAGGCCTGTCTCCTCCCCAATGTCCAAAGGTGTTTGGTGAAGTAAATCTGCCTAAATCCCGCACAGCTTGGGCTGGCAAAGGGAGGGAGGGAGGGAGGGGGAGGGGGGTTGAATGAAGGTGAATGAAGATAATCTCCTTTTCTTAACAAAAAATTAGGAATTCATATCACATGGTGCATTTTAAAGTTGCAGCATCCCACCCCCTTTCTCTCTCTCTTGCTCTGTTTCTATTTATCTCTCTCTTTCTGTCTGCCTCTGTGGATGTGTGATTCCTGACCTATGAAGCAGCAGGAGAAAAGAGAAGAGGCCTACCACAATGAAGTCTGTCTCGCTAGACAGCACCGCAAGACAAGTGTTTTGCCTCTGAATTGGGCTTTATGGATCTATTCAGGGTTATATAGTAAGTACTAAGGCCTTGAAGCACAAATCGCAAGCTCTATCTTTTCAATGTACAGAAATAGGCATTATGAAGGTAGTTTGTTGTGAGTGGGTGAGGGATGGATGGGGCGGAGGGTGTAATGCAATACAACAAACAATGTGACTAGCACACCCAATCCACAGGGGGAAACAAAAACAAATCCCACCTGCCCCCAACTCTGTCATGCTGATTAAAATGGAATCTGAAAAGTCTCAGGCACTCGCAAGATTTCTTTTACAGCCATATAACAATCTGTTGCGTTCCCTCCCTCCCTCCCAACCATGCTCTCTCTATCCACACCCCTCACCTCTTCCTGTCTCTCCCTTTCCCTTTCCTTCTCTCCATCCTCCCTCTCTCACTTTCTCCCTGCTTACCACTCATCTCTCACTCTCTATCTCCCTACACCACTCATCCCTCTCTCTCTCGCTCTCTCCCATTCAGCTGTGAATAGTCCAGGAATGGCATCCCGTAACCCTATCTGTCCATCAGTAGGACCCAGCCCTTGGGCTGAGTGGGAGGGCTATATAGGGCACGTAACCAGGGGAGGCCTGACAAACAGCCGGAGACACCTAAGTTATGTCGCTCAGTCACTACCCACCACCACCTTCTGTCCCTCTTTTCCATAATCGCTCTTTTTCATTCCCCCTCTCACTCTCACTCACTCTCTCTCTGTCTGCTTTCCATTTTTTCCTGAGCTCTTTTCATCTCGGGCTTTGGGATGCTGAATGCGAGAGCGGCCTGGCGGCGGTGAAAGGCCTGAATTGTGATTAAGAATGAGGAGAGGAGCTCCTTTTCTTTGTTCTGCCCTCGGGGGGTGTTTACTGAGGGGGAGGGAGGGAGGGAGGGAGCGAGGGAGGGAGGGAGCGAGGGAGGGGTGCGTAAGACATGGTGGAGCAGATATGAAAGGCATTCAGGTCAGCACTGATGTGAACGAGAGTGGTAATCATACCAAAGGCGTTGTGAAGGACCACCGTAGCAGTGCTAGAGAGCTCTCGGACCGAGGATGTGTGTGTGTGTGTGTGTCTGTGTCTGTGTCTGTGTCTGTGTGTGTGTGTGTGTGTGTGTGTGTGTGTGTGTGTGTGTGTGTGTGTGTGTGTGTGTGTGTGTGTGTGTGTGTGTGTGTGTGTGTGTGTGTGTGTGTGTGTGTGTGTGTGTGTGCACGCATGCACATGAACACGTATGAGTGAGCTCATATGCCATTAGCCATAATAAGCTGGCAGACACCGAATAAAAGTGAGAGAAAAATGTCTGGTAAAAATCCAACCACAAACAGACGGGCATTAGAAAAGGTATCTGTCTCCAGCAACTAGGACAATGGCACGTTTGTGAGAAATGTGGCATGAATGGTACAGCGGGCACCCTGACACTGCTCACTGCTGATGATAGGAGCATGTAAATGAGACACACTTCCAATGAAAACCCATTGTCTTGAGACAGTTATGGACCCACTAGCCTACTGGCTACGACAGCCATACAAACCATGCCTTCATTTCAATGTTGTAATAACCCAGAGAGGAACCAATGTATTTAACGTCTTATAACTCAAAGTCGGGGTAGCAAAACCATAACAGAAGACACTGCTGGGACCTACTCTTCTGATTGAATCAACAAGGTTTGTGTCCAGTTTATTAGGTATTTGATCATAGGCTAAATTATTATTATTATTAAACCCTACACACTTTAGTCCACCAATTTGGTTAATGGCGAGTGGCTTTGAAAGCTGAAATAGTGGCCATTTTTTTTAAAGAAAAACAGAAAAAGAGACTATTTTAACTTTACTGGCTGGCGAGGTTAAGGGAGCGCTTTTGACAGCTGCGCTCACACAACCGAACGAGCCCTCACAGCTGGATGTGACGTAGGGCCTATAGCACCAGAGGGGGGACTGCGAACTGCAACAAAGCTGCGCAGGCTGCGCGTATCGAGTTACACAGGGCCTAATGTGACCTCCCATTGGGACCCGAGAGTGGCAGAGTAGGGGGAGATGTGTGTGGGGAGGGGGGAGAAGAGAAGTATAGGCATAAACACAAGAAACTGTCATAGTGTATATATACATGCAACAGACAATATGTGGACCATCCCTACAAAGGGTTAATTGCATTTACATAATGATCGCGCACATTTCGAATTAAAATAGAGGATCATGAAAGAAATCTATAATCAAACAAAAACACACCACCTCACAACCTGTATATTCTGGTGCTCCGTTTCTCGATTTGCGATAATAAAATGCATAGGTCAAATAACAAGACCCTTCAGGCCATATAGATATTCCTATAGGAATAGTCTACTGCATCGGAGTGAAAGTTGGCCTCAGGCAAAAAGTATATTCAGGCACACATGAGTTGTAGTAGACTTTCAATCGTATGAATTAAAAGTTGACATTCTGGATAACACACATTTACACCAGACCAAAACTGAGGGCCCACATGTCTTTTTGTTGTTGCCTTAAACCACACCATTAAAAGTTTTACATAGGCAATATAGGCCTATCCAGCGGAATGTAAGGACAAGCGTATTCAAAATAACTAATTGCATATGAAAATATAGGCTATAAAATTCGCCCACAAGGAAGAAGAAATCCGCGCAAAATAGGGAATGGGTGCACAAACATTTCCTCAATAAAATGATCAATAATAAAAGTGAACATCTGGGAGGAGCAACAGTAACAGAAGGCCTCAGTTGTTTAGCCTTTGACGAGACGTAAGCTGGTGAAAAACGCTTCCAAACTATCTAAAGAGGTTAGTTAAATAAATACGTTCACTCTTAAACAAATGTCAATTGGTCAACATGACTTTTTTCGTTATGTTTGCCCATATTGGCTGAATGGTCTTTGAAATTCAAACTATACCATTTCAATTTTAAAATTCACTTCTCAACTTGGTCATTACAAACACCAAGGTGCAGTTAGAGAGCAGCAATACTTCACTCTATTTGCCTTTGTTGATCAGAAACGTGCTTGACAGCAGTAAAGACCCTAAACAACCTACTGATTTCACTCAATCAATGAACGAATAAAAACGAATAAACACGAGAAGTCGACTGAAAATTGTTCAAAAAACAATATCATTTAAATGCAAAGATTTATTAAAAAATATATGTTTACAATAGCCTACGTCTACGTCTACAACAAACAAACAAATAAAACAAGAGACTGTGACAATTAACATCAAACATGTAATAGCATGTGATATTAAAGTAACAACAAAACCGACTTCAGTTCAACATTGACATTAAATAAAACTTTACATAACACACATGGCTGAAACGTCAAAGGGATGCCCTCCTCGCAAAATCCCTGTCACAACTCCTAGGCTACACAAAACTCAGGAGTTTTTTTTTATATCCCCTTTTCTCTGTTGCTTTCCCCCTAACATAATCGTTAAAAAACGAAAATAAACGTTGTAACACATAACTAAATTATCAAGTAACTGTTCGATAATAACAGAAATGCACTCGGATACTTTTGTGTGATACAGTCTGTGAGCTTGCCTATGACTTGTGTTGCGTTTAGTGCTATAGCCTTTGTGACGCGCCGCATCAGAACAAACAACAAATGTAACATCTAGAAACTGCGACTCTTACGTATAATGACCATTTTCAAGACCTTTATCTCCAATTTGACAACCTATAATAACTAATACGTGGTAAATGTCTGTAAAGACACCAAGTCACTTCTGAATGGCAATAATGGCACAACACAACACAACACAATACACACAGCACAACACAATACACACAGCAATGAAACAGCGTTGAATAAACGTGAGATAAAGCCCGTTTACTTCATAATCACACAAACGTTACCAAAACAATGTAATTTCTACATAATCCACAGGTTTTCCCAACATTTCCAGTTCATAGCCTACGAGAAGCGCTCCTACCCATATAACGGTTTCTCGCATGCCTGCTAGATAATGGCACTATCTCGCTGAACCGCTATTCGAGCCTCATTCTGAAGTCCCTTTCTCCCACAGTCAGGACTTTTGATAGTCTACTTTTGTGTTCATAATCTCATTCAAAATAAACATTCAAATGCTTTTCCCTACTGATTAAATTCAAAACTACAACAACATGTAGGCTACTTTTCCGCAGCCTACCCTCTTCACAACGCTTACACTGAATGTAGCCTAATTGCACTGTGGAAAGGAGACAGCGCGCGGGATGTCCCACATATGACTGGTGGCAAAACATACAAATGCCGAACTGTCCTTTTATTTTACTTAGAACAAATGTCTTACCGTTCTTTCTTTGTGGGTTGGATTGTTTTCGCCTCTTACACCGGGGACCCTCCGCCATGATCTCCTGCTTCATTGATAAGACGAGTAGACTAGGTCAGTTGGCATGCAGTCCGCATGGGCTCGGCTCCTTCAATCAGCAGCACACAGGCAGGCTCTGGTTGGTATCTAATAACCAAACAAAACGGCGACAAATGTTGGGACAAGATGACTGTATGGGTCCTGTTCAACCACAGGGGCACGACATATAAAAGTTCAAATTCACTCTAAAGTATTCAATGAAACTCCATATGTGTAAAGAAAGAGTCCAGGAGAGTGATATTGAGTAGGATCGTAGGCTACTGCGTCCGCCGTCGCCTGATCTTTTGATTTGTCTCTAATCCGGCAGAGCGTCAATGAACCGAGCAGAAGGAGGAGGACAGACAGGCAGACACATTCGATAGCTTACAAGGATGACTGAAAGCTAAGGCATACATTACCACTAAGGCCGATTATTGTACGAAGTCCAAAAAATAGGTGTACCATTTTGTTTAAGTTTACTGAACTTTCACATAAACTTGAGTCTTGTTGATGACGTTTAGGGATTGTGACGGCTTCCCCCGCTGTCAGTCAAAAGCGACTTTGCTGTCATCTCCAAACTGAAATCTATCCCATTGGTTCAGTTTTTAATCACTAAAATGTCAAACTTAACCAAAGAACTATAAGCCATAATATGTTACATCCTTTTCTCGCCCATAGGTCTAAATCAAGTTGAGCAAAGTGTTGGATTCAATTAAAAACCTCATGTCATGACTAGCATCTCAGTCATTTAGAGTTTGGTTTCACTTTTTGCAAGCTATGTTTATGAGTGTTAATATTGTGTAAAAAGCCAATCATTTTGATAGGCCATTCATGATAAGGATTCAGCAAGGGGGAAAAAAACATGCTAAATTGTGCAATCTTAAAATGTGAGGAAATAGACAAACTTCCCTTTTATAAGAAATTAATGTTCAAATGTATTTTATCTACCATCCAAACTGATTGATAAAAATGAGAATCAGCACGTCCATGGCCCCCATTCAAATGCTGTGTAAAATGTAGAGTCGTGGTGTTAGTGGAGTTTGTATTAAAACGGTAGCGAAGCGAAGGAGAAAACAAACACACACACACAGTCACCAACATTTACACGACAACACACGGAATAGGCTACTGCCCCACATGGAAAAGCTTTATATTGTACATTTACGAGGAAAATCAATTGAAGTAGAATGGTTGAAACACAGCCCAAACGAGGATCTCCTAGTTTAAAGATTTAAATGTGGAAATGTTGCCACCGCATCGCGTTTTTTTCACAAGGCTTTGGCATTTGCACTAGCAGTGAACACACACACATAGGCTACAACACACACAATAGTGCGGATGTCTGTGGTCACTGCACAAACCTCAGCTACGCAGAATAGGAGATGTTCACATTTGGAATGTGGATAAAAAACAATGTTGCTCCATCTAATAGAAGGCTATGCATAACATGTACAAATAAGATGGATGGCAAACCAACGGGAATAGCCTACGTCCGTTTCCTACCAAAAGGAATAGGAACGAATAACATCGAATACATTTCGATTCCCCGGAAAGGACACCGGGAATATGATAGTGTCAGAGTGTAGTTGACGCAGGTACCTACAGCGCTCTACTCACTCCTGGAGCAGCGCGGACCTTTCTCACCTGCTCAGGTAAGTGGTCCAACTTTGATAATTGCGCAACAGCGCACGGATACCTGAGGTACCTGCATGCCATAGCTACCTCAACCACATAGATGTTGAAGTTTCACAGTCAGAAACTGATGTAAAAATGACAATATGGTAAAATACACCTACCAGAGTGCCAGTGTGATCCTTCAAACAGCTGGTTAGAAGACAGAACGTCAAAGAGAAATGGTAAAGTGGTGCGTCGTGGATCCAAAGAAAAGAACTGGGAATAAGCCTTGAAAATAGCTTGACGAGGGACCGTTATTCCTGATGGGCAGGTTAGGACTGATCTCTTTCAGCCACTTCACGAAACAGACCTGGGGACGCGCACTGACGTGTTACGCCTCTTCTAATGACATTTTTTCGCTCTCTTTCTTTTCCTGCAATGTAGAAGGCGCGGGACCCCTTAACACGCCACCTATCTTCACGTGGAGGGATAATTGAGGAGTATGTGTGTGAGCGTCGTTTGGAGAAGAACGTGATCAAGTTGTTGTCTCCCTTGAGATTATATTTATCATTTGAAGGCTATGCTTTGAGTCAAAGGTTAGAGGAATTACCCACGAATCAGACTTCCAATAGCGACATCATAAATGAAATAAAACAGCACTGTGATTGCAGTGTGAGAGAAGACGTTTATAATTCGGTGACAGGCACTGTCCATACTGGCATATGAGAACAATCTGTGAAAAGAGCGCCGAAGTACCTGATTGGAGCGCACAGGTAGTTTACCTGTACATATAGCTCCCTTCCTGCATGTATCCAGAGACACAACAGCGGATAGGTAGCCTACCTCTGCCCTTTATCTTGACTGAGTGACTGTATATTCTCATTGAAAACCGTTCTGTGCCATTCCGCATGTATTTATTGTACAAAAACGAAAGGGGGAAGATGCAGACATATTTTTCTACCGGGCTCTCACTGGCATTAACTAAACACGCTGCGGCAAAGGCGTAATTTATAACCTGCAAATATGCATATCATATTATATAGGGCTTTTTTTGATTATGTTTCATGTTTATCACAGTTTTAAAAAATGTCATCATCACTTGTAGGCTCCAGTCAGTCATGTGCAGCGGCGAGTAACTAACACACATGGTTTGTGGTTGGTAAAGTAGGCTACTCCCCTCCCTTCTCGGTATCAATTTCTTTTCTGTATGGATGGATGATAAGTTCACAAATGGATGGAAGCGGCTATATGATGAGCCCACTCAAAGCCATTTGGATTTGAATGGAGCTCATACGAAACCAGGAATATGGAAACTTGATCAAGATGGCAGGTTATCAGGTAATTTTGAGATCTATGGTTATTTTTAAGTTATTAACAATAATAACGTTCTATTTATTATTATTATTATTAGGCTATTAACTATTATTATTATCATCTTAATCAGATGTCATAAGCATATATATATATATATATATATATATATATTGTGGACAATTTTTGCCAAGGACTCACGACATCACAATAGTCTATGATTGATAAAAGTATAGTATAGTTTCTAATACGTTTGTAAATAGGCCCTATCTAGAGGTGCACAGAGGAGAGGTGCAAACAGTTGCGCCCAGTAACTCCCCCTTTTTTGTCTCTATGTCTGTTAAAATGGCATGAAATGAGATTACAGACTTCGATACCGGAGTGCTTTGGGCATTAAGAAATCTACTGTCAGTGGGGCATCTTCTCTTCTTGTGTAGAGAAAGAACAATGTTTTATGACCAAAGTATGTTCTATAATGAGTCCTCCAATTAGCATTTGATCATGTAGAATAGCATATAGGCCTACTCCCATAATCAAAATGACATTTCCACTAACATGGTTGCTTTTGAAAATGGACAAACATATTTATTTTAAAACCATAATCTCCTTATTGTGATTTTTTTGAAGTGTAAAAAAATGTTTATCTATAATTTTATTAAAATGTTTATTTTTTTTGTGGCCTTTGAAAGTACACTTCATAGCTAGGTTTTGTCACTCATAGAATATTGCTTTTGGGAAGAAAATATCAAACAGAGATATTTTATAATATGAGACTTGTAGCTGCATAAAGCTGAATTGATGTCTGTGGCTTATTTGGAGTGCCTGATAAGTGTTTATGTAGAACCACCTGAAGTTCTAGGAAAAATAAAAGGGAAATGAGAGCGTCAGTCACCCCATGAACCTGAGGAACGGTTTGTCATACCCTGACCATGTGAGCTGCCACACACACACACACACACACACACACACACACACACACACACACACGCACACGCACACGTACACGCACACGCACACGCACACACAGACGCACACGCACACGCACACACACACACACACACGCGCACACACACACACACACACACACACGCACACACACGCACACACACACACAGAGAGAGAGAGGGAAATAGATAGAAACCTAATGTTGCTCAAGAGGTCTTATTGCAACATGGGAGAGATACAGTTGAGGGGGAAGATTAGAGGCAAATGGATGTCATTGACATTAATAGGTGAAAGAGGGATCTGGAAAGTGTATGTGTTGAGCAACTGAGCATCATGTCCACTAATCACTCCTCTTTTTTACAGGCCGATATGAAACAGCAAGGGTGACTTACAGTTAATGTCCTAGCAACATAGATATTTAAATTCCACATTAAAAAAAAATTATAGGAAAATTTTTTGTTACACACACCTCAGTTCAGCCTGTTAAAGAAGCTGTTGTCATTTATTTATTCTCATGTGTTTAAGCTGCCACTCTGATTTGGCTAAATGATGTGGTATAAACTGTACTGTTTTGTATTTTAGCATTCTGGATGTATTTCATGAAGTGAAAATGCTCAGTAATTTGGAGTACGGTTATCACTATGTAAATTGCATGAACTTGTCACGTCAAAATACCAGCTAGACATTGCGCACCCACAAGGCTGTTCTCTCTGATGTGGTTCAGCATCGGAATGTTGCCCACTGGCATCCAACAGCAAACAACTTCCATCAACAACACAACAAATGTTGTCTGATAAACTGTACTAGCTACGGTTCACTCAGCAACTATCATTATTGAAGTCATTGGCCAATGAATTCTTATGTGATAGTGGTTTTATATGGACATGACAGACTCAACAGTCCTTTGGACCTCCCCTCCTACCCCATCATAAATGTGTTATTGTCACATACACTGGAAAGATGCAGTGAAATGTGTTGTTTTACAGGATCAGCCATAGCAGTACAGCTCCCCTGGAGCAAATGATGGGGTTTAAATTCCTTCCTTAAGGGCACATCAACAGGTTTTTCACCTTATCGGCTCGGGTATTTGAACCAGTGACCTTTCGGTTGCTGGCCTAACGTTCTAACCGCTAGGCTACCTGCCGCCCATAACCGCCCTTCCTCTTGCCCCCCATGTGTGACCTAATCCAGCGTCTGCTGTCAACATAAACACATCTCTAATCTGAGTCTATATCTGTGTAATACCAGTGTAAATTGAAAATAGAGGGGTAGAATAAAGACCGGGAGAGGAGAAGGGGAGGAGGGGAGGGGGCGAGGGGGTCGCATTGACTAATCCTGGATGTGGGAGGGGCGACAGATTAATATCGAGGCCTGGAAATTAACCAGGCTGGGGAGGGAAAGGTCTTTGGTAGAGGGGATTTAGGACAGGAGATCTCCAATACCTCTCCGAGCATACTGGGAGATACAGACTGCATCCCTGACCTATATATATACTGTACGTGTGTCTTGTCTGGCCTTGTGTATATGTTCTATTGACTTCTCAGAGGCATGGAATACATGGAAGGCTACCTCCTGACCTCCTGTTATGCTGTGGGTGGATCTCTGTTTACCTTTTGACCGCCCAGTGACTAAAACATGTGACACATAACCACAAACAGGAGGAGCTTTCACTTAACTCCATGATTCACCACAGTGTTAGTTTACTTCATGGAACCTCAGGATTATATGGTCATGTACCTGGTTAGTTTACACCCTGGTTTACACAATTGTGTTGTTATATTGTGAAATGTATATATTTTACATTACAGTCACTAGAATCTGTTTTTGTTCAAAACTACTATTTTAGACTGACCATGTTTAATTCCTAAAGGCAATGATAGTTTATATTGTACGAAAACATTGGATTTTAGGATATTGCTATAGTGAATTATAGTTAGTTCTGCCCTATGCAGGTTTTTTGTCAAGGTAATCAAAATCCCAAGGGGTCAGATAAGCCCAGCTTTTTGTTGTCTCATTCTCCCTCTACCAACCCGGCCATCTCTCCCTGCCCTGCCTGGCCCGTTCATTAAGCCCTGTCTAAACAAGTAGGTGCTTGTGTCCCTACCAGTGTCACAGCAACGTTTGGTTTGATCTCCTGCCAAGCTCGGCATGGTCCATGGACCCTGGCGCCTCCTGTTAGAGGCCTCCTTTTATTTTATAAAAAGGATGGAATGCTGCAGCAATTACAGATGACCAGCATGTTTCAAATACGGGTACATGTTGTCATTTTGCTGAGGCAACTGTGAAACAAATCATTTGAGTTTTTCAGAGACATTTCGTGACTAGTCGTTCTTTGATTAGATGGAATGGAATGCATCGCTATCTGATAGACTTAAAATGAAATCTTAATTTGCACAGCCAGGGTTTGTGTACTTGTGTATCTTAACTTGTTTTTATATATGCCGCAAAGCTCTAAATTCTTGGTGACATTATGCCCTTATTAACTATAGAGGCATAGATCTGTCTCGACTAGAAAGCCCTGTCCTCAGCGATTAGCTCTGGCTTTTCAGTCTCTCATTACTAAAATACTGTATTTGTCAAAGCTTTTCACTGCCCCAAAAGAGGAGTTTCTCAATTTGATAAAATCTAACTTTATTTATCCCCCCAGGAGCAAGGACCCTTCTTATGACACTAATTCCATGTGTTCTTCATCAAATCTGTTAGGTATTTACAGGTAATTGGTGCATAGTAACTGAATGGGTATAGTGAGGTTTCCCCTGTCCGTCACGGGTCCCTGTATACCCTCAACTGCTCTGAATGCTTCTACGCTGCCCTCATGTGTTGAGAAACCCTCAAATATTTTGGGGGAGGGCTTACTCTCAATCCCCTGCCTCCCCACCCCTAAATCCTCGCCTCCCATTGCCAGCCCCCACCCTCTCCTAAAGACCCCTCCCTCCACCACTGCAGCCTCCTCCCCCTGTCCCTCCCTTTTTTCAATTCCTACCTTGCAGTTTAGTGCTGTGTGGAGGATTTAGGCCTTAATTGACAGCCAGATGTGAGGCCCCTGGGGAGCAGGCTGGTGAGCTATGATGCTCTAAGCCTAATGGGAAGTTTTATATGTATGGGAGTGAGGGCCTTGAACTGATTAGTGTAATTCCCCCTAACCTCCCCACCCCCCTCCCCATCATCAACCCCCACCTTCTTTCCTAATGCAACATCCCCCACCCCCCAAAAACAGATTAAGGTAAGCCGAATGTTACCATCAGAGATTAGTGTACCTTTACAGCCATTACCATCTTCAGATGGCTGTCTGGGCAGTGGTCGGAGGGAGCCATTGGGTCAGTGATTTAAGTCACGTGCAACGTGGTGGATAGTGGAGGACATGAAACATAAACTGCAGCACCTGTCAAGATAGGTTATTGCCTAGGTTCGTCTGGCGTGCCTGTGCACACCTGTTACAGTTTCATCATCAAGGAAGCCCCTTTGATCAGTGCCATGTGGTGTCACTCAGACGTGCAAGCAAGTAGGACGCACGCACACATAGGCACGCGCCAACACACACACAAACACACACCTCCCAAAGGGTAGTTATCCACCTTGGCGGTTAATCCTATCTCCTACACATAGTGTAGGTCAGATAGGTGACAACAGGAGCAATAATGAGAGCTGGAGCAGAAGAGCTGTGAATAGTCTACTGGATTTTTTGTTGTTTCTGTGACAAGGTATTTGACAGACAGGGAATGGTGATGATAGCTTTGGTTACACTGAGTATGAGCCTGATTCTGAACAGGACAGCTTTTTACTGAATGATTAGGCATGATGCCACCCATGGAAAGTCTCTGAAACACTGAAACATGAAATTATCTCTTGCCATCATGCAGAAAACCACTGTCAGAAATTTATATGGAAGGAGTTAGAAAGAGGTTAGCTCCCCAAAAAATGTAGCTTTGCCTCAATTTAGGTCCTGACTTTGAAGAATATAGACGATTTGTGAACTACTCTGTGGCTGAAACTCCAAAGGAGGAATAGAAACAGAAAAGAGGAGAGGAAAAAAACCACAAACTGAATAAAGTAAGTCAATACATTTGCTCTTGGGGAGTATGAGGCACAGAGAAGTAGGAACCAGACATTAGTCATCTGAAACACACCACCACTTTACCTGAAATACAGAGGTTGATATCGGACGTTCATGAGTCTAGACTCAGTCACCATTGACTGGAAGGTATTAATTACCAACGACCCGTCTTAACCACAAATCCCATTAACCCAGTGTGTAGCGCATTTATTACGCACATGACCTGTGAACTCTGCACATACTGTAAATCAGCCTTAATATTAAGTAATAAACCTGCAATACCGAAACTGGATACTGGAAAGTTTCTGTCATACTCCAAGTGTCATCTTATTCAAAATGTTTTCAAGAAAAGAGGACAGGACACATATAGATATCTAAGTGTCTTAGCAGGGATATCTTCACCAAACTGATGTTACTAAAGCAAGGCCTTATAGGAGGCTGTGAATGGTAATCATACAAGGCGGTGAGACTTGGTCCTGTCAGCTCTACAGTCAGAGTGATGGGCTGTCAGGTCAGGACTAAATTTACTCATGGGGCGGTCGCGGTCATTGGCACTTCCTTTTGGCTGTCATGATGCCCTCAGGAGTTCTGTTAAAGAGTGCTGGATCTTGCAGTGACATGACTTTGACAGAACAGAAACTGTGTGTAGGGAAGTGTCTGTCTATGTGTGTGTGTGTGTGTGTGTGTGTGTGTGTGTGTGTGTGTGTGTGTGTGTGTGTGTGTGTGTGTGTGTGTGTGTGTGTGTGTGGGTGTGTGTGTGTGTGTGTGTGTGTGTGTGTGTGTGTATATGTGTGGGTGTGTGTGCGTGTCTCCCACTGTGTCAGTGAGTCTTTATTTGTGGGTGAAACTTTAAAAGCCGGCAAGATAACACACACTTCATATTCAGTAGATATAGGCTTAACTGACCATATAGAACTAACCCCAGTTTCAGCCGCTGCCCTGACAGGCTTTCCCAGCCGCTATATGAACCCTCCAAGGCGAAGGACAGGAAATGGACAGGGGGAACTAATCT
Source organism: Salmo trutta (assembly GCF_901001165.1). NCBI lineage: Eukaryota > Metazoa > Chordata > Actinopteri > Salmoniformes > Salmonidae > Salmo > Salmo trutta. Next base: position 18,154,288 of record NC_042980.1, read on the forward strand.
TGGGGAGGAAGCGGTGGGGTGATACCTGAGGAGGAAACCAGGAGGATGTGACTGGCTAGTGATTACTGTACACAGAACTGTCAACCCACACGGATGACACAGGGTGTGTGTGTCTGTGTGTGTGTGTGTGTGTGTGTGCTTGCATGTACGTGTCAGTGACTGTGTGACGGACGGGGTAAGGAGGTAGAGGGTGTTATCGGACAGGCTCGTTCAAGGAGGAAGTGAATGCAAGGCATGATAGTTAGACAAAGTGGGCCATATCAGTAGAGAATGAGGGTGTTGGAATGTAGGGGGCCAGAGTTTAGCAGCTCGGTCTCCGGCCCCCTGTCTGTCCAATCCTCCATGTGAGGCGAAGCATGGGGAATGAGCACGTGTGTGCCTTTCCAAACATCTAAAAGCTGTGTATAAGCCACACATACCATATCATACAAACACTTCCACAGCCTAGTAACACTACCAGCACCTGCACATGCTCAATACACACTGACCTGATTCACAACGGTATACATACATACACTACCTCCACCAATACCTCGAAAGTTCACATCAAATCAGGCATTGATCATACACATGGTTTTACAACACGGAAACACTATTTGAACACTGCACCATCCATGTTCACAGTACGTCTGACCTGCCATGCTATTGAATAGAGGAAAGGGGGATTTGAGCTGGTTCATCACCTTCTTTCTATAGAATAACATCCAGGCGTTTTTTTTTATCGACAAACAGCAGCCACAACAAAAAAGGGTTGACTTTCGATTTGTGTGAGCTGCTGGATGGGAGTGAGTATTCCCCCCAGAGGGAGGATTAGCTGTACCTGTGAAAGGCCTGTCAGGTAGATTCACAGGAAGCCATGATAAGAAGAGGAGTGAGTGGGAGGAGAGGGGGGATAAGCGAGAGGAGCGGAGGAGGAACAGTTCCATTCCTTCTCTGTAATCCAGGCCCTCGCAGGATGCCTGCAGAGCAAGGCTTCCCACCCGTCTGTGTTTTGTGTTATGTCTCCCTTCTGTGGAAAGATGGAGAGAAGGAGGAAGAGGGAGATACTATTGAATGTGGCATCTAAAAGGAGGGGAAGATGGCTGAATTTGTGGATTGATGTCTAAAATGTTGCAGAAAATCTTGATCTTTCAAACATAACCTAACTGGACATATTGGGTACATTGATCAATGTTTTTACACCTTCTTCTGCATACTGTGCATGGCAGTTTGCATCCTTTTTCAGTACATCAGGGAAGGTATAATCAAGGTAGGCCTATAGATTCATTTAACCACACATTCAAGTACTTGGGAAATTCCGTTTGTAGCTCGGATCAAGTGTCAGAGTGCTTGGATTTAAATAATTCAATAAACTCTGTAAATTGACCTTTTCCACAGTGACCACAATAAATGCAGCACTTCATGTTTTGGCAGAGGTCCTCACACTCTTGAGCATAAAGGAAGCATGTCCTTAGGATAACTGGACGAGGTAACTAATCATAACAGGACATACAGAAGGAGAGCTGGATCTAAAACGTATAGTTTTTTTCAATTCTGTTTTAATAAATGTACCCGTTGAAGAAATAAGAGGGAGGGAGAGAGATAAAGGTGAGAGAGTAAGAGAGAGAGAGAGAGAGAGAGAGAGAGAGAGAGAGAGAGAGGGGGGAGAGAAAGATAGATAGAGACGTCCTAACCTGTGTGTCTGTGTGTAAAAACGAAGATGAGCAGGTAGTTGACAAACAGCGTACCACTTAGTGATTAGGAGGATCCAGTGGTGGGTCACGTTAATGTCAACACTGCTGTCACAGCCCCATATGTTTACAACCCTCTTTCTGGCAGCTCCCGCCTCCCAGTTCCCTCCCTAGCACCGGTAAACTGAGTCCTTCACAAGTCCCTCATTCTCTCTCTCCTCGGCTCCATGTTATGTGTTCTCTTTTCAAATGACCACCACCCCACCTGTGTGTAACTGTATTCTCCGTACTGTCTGTCAGTGTCTGAACTTAACAGGGATGGGATAACTCATTGAGGTAATGGTTCCTCTCACTTGTCCAAGACAATACAGCTTCACATTAAAGGTGGCTAATTTCTGTCACACTGCTAACAATGGTGATGAGCTGTGGCAGATGCTAATGGTAGTACTACATGTTTAATTGGGAGCAGTATGTAACTACATACAGTATAGAGCCAAGCCCCCCTACTGCGTTTCCTAACCTTGACCCCTGGGTGTAAAACGTATTTCTCCCATATAATGTCTGAGAAATTACGTGTCAAGAAGTTGTTAAACCTTGAGTCACTGGATTACTGTCCGACGGCCCCTGTCTTTTTCAGTCGCTTGGGTAACGTCCCACTTCTTTCGAACTGTCCTAATTGAAAACAGCCGTTTGCAGAAATTTTACAAGCCAGCCATAAAAAGCTTGTTCCTGTGTAGTATGTCCATACAGTGTATTGTATGCACTGCATGAGTACTCTTAGCATTGGTAGGTAGGCTATGGGATAATGACTTGTGGGTCATTCACAATCCTAGTGAGAGACAGCCTACATCTGGTAAGTGTGTTTAGTATCCATGAATCCATCAACATCACAGTACTCATAGGCAGGCAGGTATTAAACACATGGATGGTGGTGGCTGAGGTGAGTGGCTCCTATTCAAGAATGCATATTTGTAAAAATGCTGAAATTCAACTAAACACATCGGGGCCAATGTTCCCTCCCCAGGATTGCTGCGCAGAAGAAATATCAGCGTGTGCAGAGAAGCACGAGATTGAACTTCACTCAACTTTCCAGAGTTTTCCCCGTTAGTTAACACTATCAACTTTTCCCTTTAAATCAAATCAAATGTATTTATATAGCCCTTCTTACATCAGCTGATATATCAAAGTGCTGTACAGAAACCCAGTCTAAAACCCCAAAGAGCAAGCAATGCAGGTGTAGAAGCACGGTGGCTAGGAAAAACTCCCTAGAAAGGCCTAAACCTAGGAAGAAACCTAGAGAGGAACTAGGCTATGAGGGGTGGCCAGTCGTCTTCTGGCTGTGCCGGGTGGAGATTATAACAGAACAGGGCCAAGATGTTCAAATGTTCATAAATGACCAGCATGGTCAAATAATAGTAATCACAGTGAACAGGTCAGGGTTCCATAGCCGCAGGCAGAACAGTTGAAACTGGAGCAACAGCACGGCCAGGTGGACTGGGGACAACAAGGAGTCATCATGCCAAGTCCTGAGGCATGGTCCTAGGGCTCAGGTCCTCCGAAAGAGAGAGAGAAAAAGAAAGAAAGAGAGAATTAGAGAGAGTATGCCTAAATTCACACAGGACACCGGATAAGACAGGAGAAATACTCCAGATATAACAGACTGACCCTAGCCCCCCGACACATAAACTACTGCAGCATAAATACTGGAGGCTGAGACAGGAGGGGTCAGGAGACACTGTGGCCCTATCCGATGATACCCCCGGACAGGGCCAAACAGGCAGGATAGAACCCTACCCACTTTGTCAAAGCACAGCCTCCACACCACTAGAGGGATATCTTCAACCAACAACTTACCATCCTGAGACAAGGCCGAGTATAGCCCACAAAGATCTCCGCCACGGCACAACCCAAGGGGGAGCATCAACCCAGACAGGAAGACCACGTCAGTGACTCAACCCACTCAAGTGATGCACCCCTCCTAGGGACGGCATGGAAGAGCACCAGTAAGCCAGTGACTCTGCCCCTGTAATAGGGTTAGAGCCAGAGAATCCCAGTGGAGAGAGGGGAACCGGCTAAGCAGAGACAGCAAGGACGGTTCGTTGCTCCAGTTCCTTTCCGTTCACCTTCACACTCCTGGGCCAGACTACACTCAATCATAGGACCTACTGAAGAGATGAGACTTCAATACAGACTTAAAGGTTGAGACCGAGTCTGCGTCTCTCACATGGTAGGCAGACCATTCCATAAAAATGGAGCTCTATAGGAGAAAGCCCTGCCTCCAGCTGTTTGCTTAGAAATTCTAGGGAAAATTAGGAGGCCTGCGTCTTGTGACCGTAGCGTACGTGTAGGTATGTACAGCAGGACCAAATCGGAAAGATAGGTAGGAGCAAGCCCATGTAATGCTTTGTAGGTTAGCAGTAAAACCTTGAAATCAGCCCTTGCCTTAACAGGAAGCCAGTGTAAAGAGGCTAGCACTGGAGTAATATGATCACATTTTTTGGTTCTTGTCAAGTTTCCAAGCAGCCGTATTTAGCACTAACAGAAGTTTATTTAGTGCTTTATCCGGGTAGCCGGAAAGTAGTCTAACCTAGAAGTAACAAAAGCATGGATACATTTTTCTGCATCAATTTTGGACAGAAAATGTCAGATTTCTGCAATGTTACGCAGATGGAAAAAAGCTGTCCTTGAAACAATCTTGATATGTTCGTCAAAAGAGAGATCAGGGTCCAGAGTAACGCCGAAGTCCTTCACAGTTTTATTTGAGACGACTGTACAACCATCAAGATTAATTGTCAGATTCAACAGAAGATCTCTTTGTTTCTTGGGACCTAGAACAAGCATCTCTGTTTTGTCCGAGTTTAAAAGTAGAACGTTTGCAGCCACCCACTTCCTTATGTCTGAAACACAGGCTTCCAGCGAGGGCAATTTTGGGGATTCACCATGTTTCATTGCAACGCAGTCTCACAATCAATTCGTGCATATATGCACATAATGCATTTCAGCAAATTTCGTGCGTTTTTGTGTGGCTTAATTCGTGAGAAAAGACAAAATTTTATGTGCTTCTTAATTCGTGCGAAAAGACACAAATTTAACCAGTAGGCTACACACAAGCCTTTGCATAAACCATATAGACGCGATAGTTTATATTTCATTTTTGTTCTTCTTAATGGCTAATTCAACGTTATGAATATTGTAATGAAACAGGCAGGGAGCAGGTCTCGAACCCTCAACCTTCTAGCCCGAGGTCCGGCGCGCTATCAGAGTCGATTTCCGCACTTATAAACCCAGGGTCGTTACACTATACAGAAATGTTGTCTTTGTTTAACCATGTTTTAAAATGTGTCCTTGTATGCCTATATGTACTGTTTTAGACTTGCTGAAAGTCTAAAACAGTACATATAGGCATACAACGACACATTTTAAAACATGGTTAAACAAAGACAACATTTCTGTATAGTGTAAAACAGTACATGTGCAAGTCTAAAACAGTACATATAGGCGTACAACGACACATTTTAAAAGCTAGTCAGGTAAAGAACTTTTTTTTGTCTTAAAGGGGCAGTGTTGTATTTTGAGACAGGCTTTAATAAGCTAAGTAGCCAATAGGCAGAGTACCCCATAATTTGTCTGATTCTCTTAAATAATGCTATGGGAGTAATTATGCATTTTATTTTGTAAAGTGGTTTCTTGCATCAAACAACACATCAACATTTTCAGACACCTCCTTGTCTGAAGGACAAATGGACAAACAGGTTAATGTCAAGCCCTGCATGTTTTTTTTCAAAAGTATCATGGAATGTAGACCTACATTGAACTCCACACATTGGCTGCTACTGTAGGCTGAATGAACAGCTATTTCCATGTTAAAATGTTTATGGGATGCATTTTGTCCATTGTTTTTGATAACCAAAGTAGCCTACTTGCCCACTGTTAAAACTAACTTAAATCATGTACAGCCTCAGTGTTCACAGTAAACGTGCGCCGGAAGTTGCACAGAATTTTCACAACCTTCAAGTTTGCACTCAGCAGACCTGAAATTTGCTCAGTGACTAAAAGAATTATAGGGAACATTGATGGGGGCTGCTACTGAGAGTTGTATTGACACAGACGACAACCATTCTCTCCATGAAAACCAGGTCCTCCTGGAAACTGTCTCAGACCCACACAGGCATAAAGCAACAGATGATATCACCAGGCATTGGTCTGGTCTATACTGTAGGTGGTAGATCTCTGAGAGAGTAAGATTACCAGCTATCACAGGTCAGGTGTTCCGTCTTCAGTCCAAAGCCAGAGAGCCTGAGCCAATGTAAACTAGCTCTGTAACTAGGGAGGTTTGAGTGGGAGGGAGAGGCAGCCTAGGGGACTCCCTTTATGGTTGTTTTTCTTGATCCATATTACTTACCTTGAAAGAGTGAACGTTCCACAGGGGCCTCATAGAAATTCCAGTCAAAGTGTCATAGTCATTTTTTTAACACTCAGCAAGACGCCACGCATTTATCGTCCCACGGATGTGGATGGACAGTATTGTCGTCACCTATTTAGATCTGTGGTTGAAAGGATCCTAGGCCTCTTTTCAGTTTCAACTGACTTTCAGTCAGTGGATGACACTAACAACCAGGCCATCCTCAAAGGAAAGAGCAACCAATGTGGAAGAACCGTGGTCAAGAACTTCACCAAAATGTATATTTCGAGCATTCTAGCAGCAATGCAAAAATACTTCAGGGTGACTTTTGGACTGTTCTTTAGGTCCTTTCTGTTTTTGCTCTCTAGATGTTTACCCAGGAATGAGAGTTGGGTCAGGACGTCCTGGCAGGGTCATGTACTGCGTCGCCTGTTGTTCTTGGACACTCCCCAGCAACAGCTTGGAGTTCTATCTGTCTTTGGTCATCTCACCGTAACTGTAAGGGGACCAAACTATATCAAGCGTACCGTGCAAAATTGTATCGTTATGGTACCTTGCCGAGAGGGGAGACATGCATACCTTTTATAGCTTAGCGTTTGAAGTATTTGATACAAGCGATGAGAGATTTTGAGAATTATTAGACAATACAACAAGAATATGATCTTAACAGGCCCTGAAGGATATCAAAGTATGTTAAGGTATCCTTAAAAGGTTCTCGTTACTCATTTAGGGTGCAATAAATGACCTCCTACAAGCTATAAAAATCTCACTCCTCCCTTATCTTTAATGTAGGCCTACATTAAACACATACAGTAATCTAAAATCTGTGCTAGTCAGCCTATAGAATTGATCTTTGTAGCCGGAAGAACAATTTAATGCAAGAACAAGAGGATGCTGAGTGTGTCCTTACTCAGAAAACCAGGAAACCACTACAGAGGGAGAATGCATTCTTACATTCTTAAAACTATTGCTAAGTGTTCTTTAGAAAAGGTACACTCCCTTCTGCTAAATGCTGTCAGATGGGCCTTTTTAAAGCCATGTGTGGGAGTGACTCGCAGTCGTCCTGTTGCCGCTCATGTGTTTTTGTTTCTTCAGATTTCTGTGGAGGCATTATTCCCGGTGTCTTTTAAAAAAAGGGAGATGAAGTGAAAAGAACGAGACGAGTTTGGATCTCGCAGGCAGACAGAAGGCATGAAAACAGAGGGAGACGTAGGTAGTGTGTCAGGGGGAGAGATTTAGGTTTGCGTTGGCAGCCGCAGACAAAGAATGCAGACAGAGTTGGAAGGGGGTAGCGGGGTGCTAGGTCACTGACACGACAAATCAAAACCGAAGGGACTTAGACTTCTCGCTTTATATTTCTTGCTTGATAAACATCTCTGTGTGGAAAATTGCCCCAGCACCTCTGATACACTGTGCTACAAAGCTTTACCTCCCACCCTTCCTCTTTACTATAGCAGTTAATGTTGACTCATCCCCCCACTGCTCCGACTGAAATGGTACACAATACGTCTGCAAGGTAACGTCCTTCAGCTATGACCAAATGTGTTATGATTGGACAGTGCTGTGTTATGCTGGATTTTATGCTAGAATGTGGATTTGAGCAAACCAGCAAAGGTTCCACTGATATTTTTTTTGATCTCCTTCACGGGAGACACCATCACCCAAAGCCTTGGAGTTACTAATGAAGTCATGCACAGCAAGTGCAGTCATAGAATAGGTTGTTTGATTTGTAAAAGGCACCAGTCAGGCTGGGCCGGGGCAGGCGGCAGTGATATGAGATGTCTTCTGTGCTATCGTATGCGTGGGCAGAGACTCTGTCTGTATCTGGTGCCAGCCACTGTTTATGACTAATACACATTAGAGAAACCATTGCTGTGGAGGAAATCCTGAGGAGGAAGGCTTATTCAAAACATTTAATCTTGTAACAGGCAACAGTGAAACACACTTCAGTAAACTGGCAAACATAGTAGATCACAGAAGCCAGAGGGAAGGGGAGACCTTATAGTCCAACTATTGTGTTACTTCTGTGATGCAATGTGTCTGGTAAGAAGAGTATAAACTAGTGGAGACAATTGTCACTGACCAAATAAGATGATTAGGCAGAATCATGATAATATTTTCAGTTGGGGAAATATACTTTTGTTTTGAGAATTAAAAGTGGAAACACACTTACACTAAATCAAAGGCCCTAACCAGGAGCCAACCAGGACAATAATAGCATAGTGATTTTCCTTGACTCACGGAGGGCATATTTAAAGTAACAATTATGGATGTGAAAACTTGACATGGAGGGAGGCGAGCTGACAAAGTGCCAAGTCCTCTTTGTGTCTGGAAAGTCCACATCAGTCTAAGAGCCAGGGTACGTAGTCACCGACCGAGTGGTCGGAAAAGGAAACTATTAGTGTGTTTTCTTCTGAAAGATTAAAGCTGCTACAAGGACCAAGTCATCATAAATTCTTCGCTTCATAGGTGTTTGTATTGAACTTCATCTCAGGCTGTGCCTTTAATCTTCAAACAGGAGAAAAGTATTTGGTAGGACACTCCTCCCAGCTTGAGGCCTACAGTAGGCAGTGTGTGGGTGAAAGCACACAAAGAACCTTAAAACTAACACAAAACCCAGGGGAAAGTGTTGTAATCAAAACACAGAGAATATATCAAGCGCACTACTAAAGGTTTCGGTATGTCCAGTATAACTCATACTGGAACAAAAATGTAAACGGTTATTGGCAGAATCAAGATATTTCTAAACATCTTAGCACTGTCAAAGTGTACTATCAGTGAAATATCATCTATAACACTTGTTTTCTTCAGTCAAGAGTTATGTTACACACCCTATAGCACTGAGTAATAAGAGTAATAACAGTAATAATAATCCTCCTTCGGACATGACTGGGACTAATCTATCTTCAGTATAACCCCAGAGGAATTTGCTTGTCATTTTCATTGAGAAATACACATGTGTATCTTTTTCAAGCTGGACTTCTTAGATTTCCAAGCAATCTCTAAACTATCTTGTCAACTGGAATGATAAATTACTGAACAGACAGAATAAACAAACCAACAGTCAGTTGTTTATGCCACCATGCTGTACCCTCAAAGCCCTCTTTATGCCATATCTACTTAAGAGGGAAATTCTGAGAACTTTGCCAAGAGTCCATAATTAAATAGACATACCATTCTATAGATGAAAGGTAATTGTTACTGTATGTGTTGGGGATAAATCAACCATATGCAAGTCCCCTGGTGGTGACAAAACATTTAGCTTCCAGGTATTGTTTTTCAACCCAACATGGGACAACCCTGTATATTTACAATTTATGTATAGTTATTTCTATATCTTGGAAAGTCCTAAAAGTCCCAAAAGTAGAAGGTGTTCAAGCACCGCTCATAAAACATCATGTCATTTGTTATGGTAAAAAAAAAAATTCTCAGTCCCAGAGCTAAAAAGAAAAGTTATGGCAGAAAATGATGACTCCATCCCATCAGTCTCTAACACAGCAAGTTTGCTGCTGTGGGCCTTTCCTGCAGTCAAATGACCTAGTGGCCTCATAGGTGGAATGTTACTAATATCTTTCATAATTTCATAACTAATACAAAAATATATATATATGAAAATCCGGTGTTTCTACGTCAAAGAGTTTTGTTATATTTCAGTCTTCTGAGTTGTGTAGAATGTGAAATATTGGGATGCAAACTCAAGAGTGAATACATTTCAACTCTATATCTGACATGGTACAGGTGTCTTCTTTTTTTAAGCCCATAACCATGTCTGTGAGGTACAGTTGAAGTCAGAAGTTTATATACAGCTTAGCTAAATACATTTAAACTGAGTTTTTCACAATTCCTGAAGTAAAAATTCCGTGAATTTGGTCTGTTAGGATCACCACTTTATTTTAAGAATGTGAAATGTCAGAATAATAGTAGAGAGAATGATTTATTTCTGCTTTTATTTCTTTCATCACATTCCCAGTGGGTCAGAAGTTTATAAACACTCAATTAGTATTTGGTAGCATTGCCTTGGGTCAAACGTTTCAAGTAGCATTCCACAAGCTTCCCACAATAAGTTGGGTGAATTTTGGCCCATTCCTCCTGACAGGGCTGGTGTAACTGAGTCAGGTTTGTAGGCTTCCTTGTCCGCACACACTTTTTCAGTTCTGCCCACAAATTTTCAATGGGATTGAGGTCAGGGCTTTGTGATGGCCATTCCAATACCATGACTTTGTTGTCCTTAAGCCATTTTGACACAACTTTGGGAGTATGCTTGAGGTCTTTGTCCATTTGGAAAACCCATTTGCGACTAAGCTTTAACTTCCTGACTGATGTCTTGAGATGTTGCTTCAATATATCCACATAATTTTCCTACCTCATGATGCCATCTAATTTTGTGAAGTGCACCAGTCCCTCCTGCAGTAAAGCACCCCCACAACATGATGCTGCCACCCCTGTACTTCACGGTTGGGATGGTGTTCTTTGGCTTGCAAGCCTCCCCCTTTTTCCTCCAAAAATAACGATGTTCATTATGGCAAAACAATTTTTGTTTCATCAGACCAGAGGACATTTCTCCAAAAAGTAGGATCTTTGTCTCCATGTGTAGTTGCAAACCGTAGTCTTGATTTTTTTTATGGCGGTTTTGGAGCAGTGGCTTCTTCCTTGCTGAGCGGCCTTTTAGGTTATGGCGATATAGGACTCGTTTTACTGTGGATATAGATACTTTTTTACCCGTTTCCTCCAGCATCTTCACAAGGTCCTTTGCTGTTGTCCTGGGATTGATTTGCACTTTCGCACCAAAGTACGTTCATCTCTAGGAGACAGAATGCGTCTCCTTCCTGAGCGGTATGATGGCTGTGTGGTCCCATGGTGTTTATACTTGCGTACTATTGTTTGTACAGATGAATGTGGTACCTTCAGGCGTTTGGAAATTGCTCCCAAGGATGAACCAGACTTGTGGAGGTCTTGGCTGATTTCTTTTGATTTTCCCATGATGTCAAGCAAAGAGGCACTGAGTTTGAAGGTAGGCCTTGAAACACATTCACAGGTACACCTCCAATTGACTCAAATTATGTCAATTAGCCTACCAGAAGCTTCTAAAGCCATGACATCATTTTCTGGAATTTTCCAAGCTGTTTAAAGGCACAGTCAACTTAGTGTATGTAAACTTCTGACCCCCTGGAATTGTGATACAGTGAATTATAAGTGAAATAATCTGTCTGTAAACAATTGTTGTAAAAATTACTTGTTTCATGCACAAAGTAGATGTCCTAACCGACTTGCCAAAACTATAGTTTGTTATCAAGACATTTGTGGAGTGGTTTAAAAACGAGTTTTAATGACTCCAACCTAAGTGTATGTAAACTTCCTACTTCAACTGTATATACTTTTGTTTCAAAGTAGATTTGCTTAAGACTACCAAGAAACACTCTGTGTGACCCTGATTTAGCCCACTGCAATAAAAGGTTATTAAAAAAGCTAAAAACCACAAGGTTAATATCACTGTAAATTCCAAAAACGTTTCAGGACACAGACGTTCAGGCGGCATTGTGTAAAATAAGTGATCAGTTATCTGATATTCTGATGAGTTATCAGAGATTCAATTGTATTTTAATTAACGTTGTGAAGGCATCTAAGGTCCTGCCAAAAATACAGACATACAGAGTCAGCCACCAATTGTCACTGTGCAGCTCTGAACAATGTACCGGCCACAGGAGTTCAGAGGTTCTCTTTCATGGCCTTCCAAGGCAAATTTATGAAACACAGAGTGAACGGAGGCCTGCTTGCTGACTGCTCTCTGAAATGCCACATGAAGCAGGTGGGCCAAACAAATGCATAGGGGAACAAACACACACCAGAAATGAAGCCGGAGACATTGGGTTCCTGTGAGCCTTTTTAAATGCATCATCATCAGAGAAGTTACAGTGACCCTCTTGCCCAGCTCCAAAATCCAGTGGCTCTGTAGTCTCTGATGCTTCGTTTTGGGAGCCAGAGCACAGATCATTTGAAGACACTTGCAGTTAGAAGTTTGGCTGAATCATCTGTCAAACAGTTCACCATCCAGCAGTGGAAAGAGGATAGTTGCTTTTGTTTGACTGAATGGGGATGGTTGTATTATTTTCTACCTAGAACTCTTCTGAGAAGTTATCCAATAATCAATAATGTAATGAATCAAAACATTGTAATAGTATTGCATGGTCGTGTCATGATAATATGCCGTCTGGCTTGTGGAAGTTGCCATGACAGGATGTTGTTGAAGACCTCTTACACAAACCTACCACTTGATAGCAATTTAAGCTTTCTCAGGTGAGGTTTGCCACATGAGAAAGCTACTAGGTTGGGTTTTGCCCCATTTCAAATGCCACAAGATGTCCAAAGTCTTACAGTTTTGTGTTTTAACATTCTGCATTAGGTTGATAGCCTGTGGGCATTCATTGTTTATGAGACAAGTTTTGCCAGCCTAATAAGAGATTATAAGACAGTACAAACATTCTGTTTACACAAACCTCTATAAAGACACACTGATATATGTAGGGTTTTTGCAAGAAGGGTTAATTTTAAGGGAAGAACATAGCAGTAGTTGTCACTGAATTATATGGTTCCAAAAATAGATTTAAAGGTGCTTCAAAAAGGCGAGCCAGAATTACCACAAGTCCTGCAATCAAATTTGCTTTAATTTCTTCACTGGTGCCAGTACATACAGCACATACAATCAAGTATCATTGAATACAGCAGTCTGTTGTGGGTGTTATCCACTTCCTCATTATAGGTCATTTCCCCCTGGTGTTAACCTACAGTATAGTTGAACAATAAAGATCATGAGTACTAGGTACCATTAGCAGGGATACCAAACACACCAAGAAAGTCATGAAGAGGGCAAAACAAAACCTTTTCCCCCTGAGGAGACTGAAAAGATTTGTCATGGGTCCCCAGATCCTCAAGAAGTTCCACAGCTGCACCATCGAGAGCATCCTGAAGGGTTGCATAACCGCCTGGCATGGCAACTGCTCGGCATCTGACCATAAGGCGCTACAGAGGGTAGTGTGTACGGCCCAGTACATCATTCGGGCCAAGCTTCCTGCCATCCAGGACCTATATACTTGGTGGTGTCAGAGGAAGGACCAAAAAATGGTCATTGTTTTTACACTTCTGCTACTCACTGTTTATTATCTGTGCATAGTCACTTTACCCCTACCAACATGTACAAATGACCTGGACTAACCTGTACCCGGCACATTGACTCACTACCGGTACCCCTTGTTATTTTATTATCTTACTTTTTTTTTTTTTTTTTACTTTAGTTTATTTAGTAAATATTTTCTTAACTCTATTTTTTGAACTACATTGTTGGTTAAGGCTTGTAAGTAAGCATTTCACAGTAAGGTCTCCACCTGTTGTATTCGGCGCATGTGACAAATAAAATTTGATTTGATTTTGATTTGATTAGAGACACTGGTGCCGTCCTTGGGTTGTGGTGCCAATATTGTTTTTTGTTCCACAAATTAAAATCATCAGCTTCTCGTCTTAATTGGACAATTTGATTTGTTGCCTGCGGTTTCTTAAAACGTTTATACTAATGTCAAATACAAAGTTAAGCTAAATTGTGTTAGTGATGAATTATCAAAGCGATTCTAGGCACGCTAATGTAACAATGTATTTGTGCAAATGGAAAGGTCTCAGTAATGTGCCATATACAAATGTGAAATAAAAATGTTGCTCAAATAAAATTGTCTGTTTTTTTATTGTGACATTTTGCATAATTTATGCATATTTCCCATATCCAAGGAGGTAAATGTGTCTTTTGTGGTATGAGCAACTTATTTCTTGCCTTGCCATTCTCCCTTGGGCCGTGTCAAATGACCTACACACTCTGTATGATGGATGTTCTTTGGGAGTTCATAACAACGTGGATCATGACAAAATTGCAATTTTTCCCTTATACACAAAATGGCAGCTCAGCTTACTACCAAACAGATGATCTCACTGAGTCACCGTGTGAATGGAAGGCCTTGTGTCTTATCACAATCTGGAACTTTGACAAGTCATTTTTGTCACTGTCTTTGTGATGAGAAATACCCCAAGCAAGTACAATGTCAGGAGGTTCTTATGGAACTATTTTGTGTAACCTTAGTATTCCTGAGTAGGGGCAACTTAGTGATCATTGCCCTGCTATCAACTGTGAGTTTGAATTGCTGATAGATTTACCATTCTATTTTAATTAAAACATTGAAATTTCATTGTACTTGATAGTTCTGGAATATATTCATCTCACTTTTGATCTGCTCATTGAGTGCTGCAGTAAAAAAAAGGGTATGTGAAGAGAATCCTGACCGTTAGGAGATGTTCATGACTTATTTAAACCCTGGGCATGGCTAAACAGTACCATTATTCACCATTGAATTAAGACAATTTTGCACTTTCCATCCCACAGAATTTCAGAGATATGAAAAGTAATATATTTCTTAAAAACAAAACCCCATTATTGGGTCCAAAACGCTGCCTGTGAATAACAATAGTTATAAAATACCACAAACCTCTTTACTTGCTGATGCAAACAAGTTTTATTTGCTGATGCTGGCACAAGAAGAAGAAACCCTAATTGTTGAGGAAAAAGGATGAGGCGTTTTCTTTTGTTATAGAGGGCTCTGGAGTATACAGGATGCAAATGAAATAAACAGTTTCCGATGGTAGCAATTACCCAAATTACTCAGCTGATAGCTTTGCTAAGGGTATTAGTGCCAGTCCAACCAACCCACCCTGCCCTGTGATAGTGGATCTGGTCCACACAACATGTTTACTGACAAACACGGTCGTTGTAAGCATTAAGAGCCAAATATGTAGGGACTGTGTCAAACACTTCTGTGGAGAGAGAAAGAGAAGACAACGGTCAAGTGAGAGGAACTCGTGCATGGTTTTCATATTATCCCTAATTAGTGATTCAACTTTAGCATATTAAACCTCCTTAATTGATTTGCTATTCGGTGGTGAAATGGCAGTGCTGAATTTGGGAATTTTATGCCCATCACCAAGCTCTCTGACGAGTTGTCATTACAAAAGCCAAACTATAATTTATGCTTCTGTGCCTGCCAACAGTTAACTTATCTATAAAGGGTGTACTAATTCAAACAGAGGCTTACATTTTTTAAACTCAAATGATAATTACTGGGAGTTAAACAAAAATTATAGCATTATACAGTATCTGTAGGAAGTACAACGTAGAAAGTAAACCTTAACCATAGTCAACGATTGCAACTTCTGCATCTCTAACAGGAGCAAGAGCGCTGGGTGCTGGTGTCCTCATCACGTTCTCAACTTACTGTTACTGTATGGCAGGTTTGTCAATTTCCCTTATAAATACTATAATAGCCTGTTGTTCTGCCAAACTTTGTTCCTCAGAACCTTAGTCAAAGAGCAGTCCATTTAATAACTATCCCTCTCTTTCCCTTTCTCTCTTTCTCCCGCTCCCTCTCTTTTAATAACAGATTTCGTTGAGCAATTCATTTGGTTTTGGGCTGTCCCCTGGCGTCTCCACCTCCCAGAGAAATGTCTGAGGCCTTGATATATTCCTCTCAGGTTTCCATGGCCGCACCGCCGGGCCAGATCCCGTTGCACTGATGTCACTCATGAATTGAACCACCTCTCTACGGGAAGGGATTCACAAGGTAACTTAAATCAAACTGTGCAAATTGGGAATAGATGCTGGGAGTGTATGATGAGAAGTTATATCAGCAGTGAGAAGCAGGATTACATTTTATTAAGACACCCAACCCAAATGGATTCATACCTATAAGGTAAACTATTCAAGTAATGTGATAAAACTGTGACTGGAATGAATGGACATTACGCTCAAATTTGCTTTGTTATGAAGATATTATTACAATTAGTTATAACAACATAATCTATATTGAATTACCATGTATCACTTGACTTCAATGCGTTATCTTTCAAAGGCCCAATAAGTAAAGCTTTTGTGTGTGTGTGTGTGTGTGTGTGTGTGTGTGTGTGTATGTGTGTGTGCGTGCGTGCGTGTGTGCGTGCGTGTGCGCCTGCCTGCCTGTTTGTGCATACGTACATGTGTGCGTGTGCGTGCGAGTATCCATACCGGAGGGAAAAGGACATTTGTTGAGTTAGATCGTGGCAAAGGTGATTTAGCCTACATGCATGTTGACAGCTTTATGGACTGTGGGCCTTGGAGCATGAGGGGAAAAGTGAAGAGAGCTGGCATGTTTCCCAGACACGCGCAGGTGAAACATCATGGTCAGTGCCCGTGTTAACAGTAACAATCTGGCACCTAACAAGTGCACCTACAGCCTGTCAGAGGAGACCACTGCGTAGCAATTTGACTGTGTGTGTGTGTGTGTGTATGTGTGGGGGGATTCAGTGTCTGTATTTGTCTACGGTATGTGTGTGCGTGTCCCAATTCAGGAGGGAATGATGTCTGAAGCAATGTGACACTTTGCTGTGAATGAGATGAAGGTTTAGGAATTCTAAGAACCCAAACACTTGCCAATTGAGGTAAAGTTCAACTGATGGACCTCTTAAAGCCTGCTGGAGGCCATCTATGGATTGTCATTATTTTGATCTGATGTAATCTTGACTGATTTAGATGATTGGCAATTGTGTCAAATCCACAAACAAAGAATACAGTGTTTTGTCAAAAATCTCCACATTGACTATGTGGTCAGTTAGGGCCGCAATTATGGGAGTTTCATACTATACAATTTATAAAATATTTGCAAACTTCAGGATGTGTAGTTATGCTTCAGTGGTAATGCTAGTTTTGTTCTTTGTTCATTTGTTTGTTTGTCTGTTTTTAATAGGGGGTATGTTACTTGAACGTCATTATAACCACTCATGTAACTGATTTTATGATGCCTTCTAAACATGACAACCCGCTGTTAGTGATAGTTATGATAGAATGATACATTGTGGACTAAGTTCACAGCTCTCTGCCCTTTAACCATATTGAGTCTTTGGCAACACTAAGCGCTGCCACACAGCCACACCCTTTCAGTATTACGTCATGATCATCTTTGTCTGGGCTTGGTGACACAACTGTAAATGCCACAGCATGGAGCGTGGTCATTGCTTTAGCTAACGGAAACCTCAGCTATGTATGTCTGATCTCAGGGGATATTTTGACTCCAAACACCCGAGCCCCACCAGCAAGAAATGACGGCGAACCGAATGAGTTGACCTCTCTGGATTTTTTTTACGAGGGCCTTTTATTGGATTTTAATATCATTAGATTGGGAGAAACATCTCATTATATTCCACTTTGAATGTATAAAGACTCATGGTTTCACATGTGTAATTCCTTCTTCTCTTGAGTCACTGTATGGTCGCCTATACAGCCAAAGACACGGCGGGCAGTTCATCTACAGGGCTCCCCTTTCGAGAGGAATCTGTCCAGCTAGTGACTGTGAGAGAGCATGAAAGAAAAATCCCAAATACAGTTATTATCACAGTTTATTCAAAATGAAGGAAAATACTGGTAGGTCTCTAAATAATGATTCTGAGGTTGTAAGTGTGTTTCGAAAATATATTGCTTTCCATGATCATTTGTGAAGACTTGAAAAGCATCTCTCACTACGATGACAGTTTGAGTCACAAACCTCATTTGACAAATGTCTAAAAATGACCTCAATAGTCAGAAAACTAACAATACATATAGCTCATGAGTCTACATGATATTAGTTACTTCCATGTACTGTAAGAAAGGAAAAATCACTCTCTCACCCATTGTGGTTGTTGGGTTCTGACCAGACATCCCATGTGAGTTGCAAGTTGTGCGATACCAAGGGGCCCCTCTAAACTGCTGCCAACTATCCAGTGCACACCTATTTCAGAGTCCAGGAAAAACACCCTTTACGTCAATGCAGAGGCTGAGAGATGGTGTCACTATTTGGCAAACTGGATGCCAACCGGCGTGAATCATTCTAGAAAGGGATTTCACTGGAAAAAATAAACAGTACTTTTCCAAATAATGAGTGAAATCCCTCCTACTCCCTGTTGTAGTATTCTTGGAGAGGGGTAAGCCAGAAAAAGTAGGTCCAACTGGCTAGAAACAGCAGATTTGTTGCTTCTGGGGGATTTTTTAAATGCAGTAATGACACCACTCTGAGTCTGTACAGAATCACATTTGAATACTAATAATGTGGTTACATTAGAGTAATTCAGCACCTGCAATGAAATGATCGTATTACAAAAAATATTTGTAGTGGCATTTAATTCAAAACCACAATTTATTGCATCATCAATGAGAACATGGCTAATATTTATGTGGTATTAAATAAACAATGTGTACTATGCAATGCATGCAATGAACACAACGAAAAAGTGATCTGTAGTATTCCATCCTTGTTTCAAATCACGTGCCGAGTATTCAAAAGGGATTCTTAGTTTTTAGTTTTTCACAACATATTTCCATATTCGCTCCGTCAAAGTGTCACGCTTCTTCTCCAAGAGTCACGGAAGCAGCATAGCGTGTCATCCATCCAGCTCATTGACTGAAGGGAAGTGATCAGTCAAACCAGCACTTCACCGTATCCGGGGTAACTCCTGACCTTGGCTCTCACATTTAAGTTCAGGTCTGACCTGAAGAAAAAGCCTCATTCTTCTCATAGGCACGCCATTGTACCAGGGGCAGGTTAGTCTGCAACCTCCCAACACAGACACACTCACATTGGCCCTCAACTTAGGGGGCAACCCCTGTGCAACAGAAGAATTCTTGGGGAATTTATGCACCATCTCCCAGGCTAATTCAATTAGACGGGATCGTGTCGACAGTATGGCCATTGTGGCAAAAGCACAATGTTGCACTTCATATCGTCCAAGGCTCGGGGTGGAATTCTGTGCCATTTAGCTCCCCCCTACGCTGCCCACCCCACCCCCACCCCTCAACGGCATCCTGGCCATTCTCTTTCTCTGTCCCCCTCTCTCTCTGTCTCTCTGTCTGTCCAATGATATGCCTGAGGGTCCTTTGCTGGCCACAGATAAGGCGAATCATTAACCAATCCCCTGAGAGAGGGCATTCACAGCCACAGGGCCACGAGGCTGGGTCTGGACTGGCGGCAACATGGAGGGAGCGAGAGGGGGAGCTCTGTGTCACTTAACGGACATGTCGTCTGTCGGGTCCTTTGAGCTGCCTGATTCCCGCCTGGTACCGGAGCAGCCAGTCAGGCACTCTGGGGTGAAATGCAGCCAATGTTGTTTTCCTCTTTCTGTATCTACATGTGACTTATGCATTTCACATTAAAAAAATCTATGCTTTGTTGTTTGCGTTGAGGCATGCAGATTTCCCCGAATCTCCCCCAGTGCATATAGTGGCATATACACAGAAGACGATATAGAGTATGGTGCCAGTTTAACTTCAGATCTCTTTTGCTGTATGACTCAAACTTAGATATCAGGGCAAACTATTCCTTGAAGGATGGCTAATGGCTTCTTGACTGTACCTTTGAACCGCATCACCCCACCTCCCTCGTGGTTTATTGCATGGTTATGTGAACCTAGTTATTTAGTTCGGCCACTATTTGAACATCTTTGATTTCAAGTCATTTGGGCAGAGGACCGCATACCAGACTACCTTGCTCCTTGGAAACACACAAATGGAAGCCATCTCCATGTACAGACGGACTGTATTCTAAAAATATGACATCTCCCAAAGAGAGGGCCTTTGTGGATGGCAGTTGGTCATACATTCCTTCGTACAATTACACTTTGCGCAATGTTCCTAATACACTGGTGGCATTATTGCCATTCTCCACCATGTCTTGGAGCTGAGATCAGTCATATTGGAAACTTTGTTTATAGATTCACAACCCCCCTCCTTCAAACTTAAAGTAGATATGCTAATGATAAGTACTATTAAGAAGGCTTCCACAACAAACCTCAAGTCAAAGATCAATGGGGTGACACAGCAACACAGACGGTCCTTTTGTCTGCTCACAGTCGCCAGCACAGTTTCGCCCCAGGGATCAAATTTTCATATTGCGTCTGGTTTTTAGGTGACTGGATGCACAGACATGCATAGCTCCACTTATTCTGGACTGTCTCTGGTTAAAGTGACGAATTAAGCAATCACTAATGAATAGAACCAAGCACTCCTTGGAACGAGAGTCTTCAGAATAAGATGGTTAACCTTCCATTTACCATGTTTGACCCTAGATAATCTGTGTGAATGGGCAGCGATCCCTTATCATGCCAGTGAAAAGAATGTAATCTGCAATGTCCGCACGCATGGACTTGTGAACTCGTAGTATCAAAGGACTTTCCCATCGGGAATAAAAAGCTCTATATTGCAGTTACAGAACTTTGCTACCTTGTCTTATTATTTCAAAGGTGCATAGATAATAAAATGGACAGCACTCCAAAAGATAATCTTTTAACAATTAATTTATTTCCGAAGTGCTACATTGCCTCAAAGGTGCTACCTTTTTGTCGAGTGATTAGCTCTACATATTCATACCTAAAGTCAAACTAAAAGTGATATCTAATCCCTTGTTTCTCTAGTAGTTCTCTGTCCATTGGCCTCAGGTCTTGTTGAGGACCAGACAGTGATTGATTCGCCCTTCTCTGTCCACATGCACAGCCTTGTGTGATAAAGATCTAATAGGTCGTTTGCCTTGTGATGCCTCCTGCATGCCTCCTGCAGGTCGTAAACCACTCATTAACCTCAGTCTCTGAAGTGGATCAGGAGCCGGGACTTTGTCACGGTGAGCACGGTTAGTCACACTGACTTCTTTGATCCCATTGACAGGGATCACACTGTCCCCTCCACAGTCAGGTGTCTCAGGGACCAAGTTTAATGACTCTCCAGTCAATTCACTGAGCTTTCAATTAGACACGCCAATAGACTGGCTTGCGCGGCACACGTGTGCACACACATACAACGACACACAAACAACGATGGTAATCCCAGATTTTGATCACCAAGTGCAAGTATAAATGAATTACAAATCAAACTATTGTAGCAATTGCTTATCAAATGATTGCCTTTGATATGAAAACGACGATTCAATATCTTGAGAGGAGTAAAATGCTTATTTTTATAAACTGAGTTGGAAAGTCGCATAATACGAGGGACTTTTACTACAGTCTGGAGAAAATCAAACAGGAATCCATCTAATTTAGAGTATAGGGACGGAAGATGGAAAAAGAGAAAGCTAATGTGGAGCCGATCATATCATTTTAATAAGCACTGGTTAGTACTGATTTAATCATGGACATGAAAGGAGCCGGACACACAAGCGACTATTGTGCTTATATTGTATCTTTCTGAGGTAATTTCATTGCCGAGACCTGTTTGGTTCCAGAGACCAAGGACACTGTCAGATTAATAAAATACCAGTTAGTTTACTTACATGATAAAAGATACTCAAACTTTATCGACAACATGGTCATGCTTGGGATGCCAAGTCTTTACAGACAGTTACTACGGCTAAACAGTAGCATGTAATAATGCGTGTAAACATATTTTATTAAATCTATAATTGTTCTAGTTGCAATTAAGAATTTTTTACTGACTTATTACAATATATTAGTCTAATAGTACCAGCAAATTGAATTTCCTAAGGGCATTTTACCCTCTGGTTTGGGTTAATTCTCATTCTAAATGCTCTAAAGTTGATAATGATGAGGCGTTTTTTTGGGACTTACACTCAGAGGGCTTATCCCTTTAATAGTTTAATATAGGTGGGGTTATGGGGTGAGTTGGGGGCGATGAGCAGCTGTCCATGCCCTGGTTGGTTGGATGTTGGCTGGGGCTCCCCCGGGGGCTTGGGGGGACTCCCTGCGGCTAAATGCTGTCTGAGTTGGCCTCCGTGTGCTGTGATAAAGGCGGGCCTTGTCTCCTCTGACCGTCCCCTGTGACTGGACGACTTACTGAGGAGTGTCTAATGATTAAACCTCAAGATTGTCTTCAGCTCCGGGGATATCAACCTTAATATTTCAAAGGCTATCCAGACTTTGGTCACTGTTTCTACCTTTTCATAATCTATTTATAAATTGAGGAAAATCAGAAGTTACCATTTCAAAGTAAAGCGGAACATATATGTTGAAAATAGAGAACAAACTTTTCTTTGGTTTCTCTCTCTCTCGCTCTCTGAGTTTACTTAATGTGAGTGGAAAGCGAAAAAGGGGGAGTCCGGGATTTCTTCTTGAGGTCTGATAAGCACTATTACTTTGAGGTTTTGAAGTGGCTTGTTTGGCTTGTTTGGCTTAACAGTGGTGACAATGTTACACTATATTTGGGTTGACAGGAATTTATGCACTGCACTCAATTATGTTTCATTGATCCCTTTGGTGATAGGGCACACTAAAATAAGGACACTTTATGAGACAAAAGACAACACATACCGATTACACGAACAGGTGACAGAGCATGCTCCTGTGATGGTGTCCTCCCCGTTGTCAGAACAGATGGCGATGGGCCTGTTGCTAAGGATAAGGCCAGAGGAATCCATTTTTTAATTCCAGATTATTTGCCTCAGCACCACAAGCAATATCGCTTGGTTTCCCAAGATATAATGAAAAAAAAGAACACACAAAAGGAGGACTTGGAGGTAGGTCAGGGAAGGGGAGGAGAGGCCACTCTGTGTGAGAGAAACAGTCAGCTGTTACCACAGAGGTTCCGAGAGGTAGACACACAGAGGGAATTACTTGTTTAGGGAAGGAGAGCCAAGTCAGTTTTAATGCCTGAGATACAGCAACAGAAACAAAGCCTTTCCAACTTGAAGCCAGTTGACTTTCATAATTAAAGTAAGCATGTCCGGGCCCAAAACTCTTGTTCTCTGCATCCTGACTCTGTAAAAACAACCAGACCGCTACGTACACACAAACCAGGGGTGTTTCAGGAGCCCAGCCACTGCCAGCGAGGGAGACGTTAAGTACTGGTGGTCTCACAGTGTGTTTGATCAAAGGGATCTACCGCAGGAGCCTATATTTGCTTTATCCGTGACTGTATTTTAATGGGCTCATGTTGTGAATAAAAAGGAGGGATCTCTTTTGTGAGACGAGAAAACAATGAAAGCCAGCCATGTGTCCCAATTTAGATATGAAAGTGCCTCGTTTGCCACCATTAAATCAATTCAAAATCAAATCAAATGTATTTGTCACATGCTTCGTAAACGACAGGTGTAGACTAACTGTTCAATGCTTACCTTTTCCAACAATACAGAGTTAAAGATACAAAACAAGTAGAAATAGTGACACGAGGAATAAATACACAGTGAATACCGAATAACAATAACGAGTATGGTTAGGATTGATTCATCTTTTGATTGGACATTTTCTAAACTGGAAATGTAGGCACAGAAAAGCTTCCTTTTGTATTTAGACTGTAAACTAACAGCAAAGTACAGTACCAAGTCCACCCATTTTCTTTATTTTATCACTGTCATCTTTTCTTGCATCCAAGAACATGAGTTGGGTCTCCAGTCTCAGAGCACAGCAGAGTAACGTGTGAACACAGTGTAAATGTAACATTGTCTGGGAGTAGACCCTGCGGCGTCAGTCTGTCTATGTGAGGCCTTTATGTCAGGCTACATTTCCTCCTTTTCTCTGTTTCCACCTCTTTCTAAATCTATCTATCTTCATTCCTTTCTCTCCCACCCACTCTCTTCCTCCTCCACCGTGGGCCTATAGTCTCCCTCACATCCTAATTACCATAATAGAGTTATAACATTAAAACTTTCAATCTTGATGAGGGGACAGAAATTAGATGATTTTCTCCTGGATACAACAGAAAATTGACATGGACTTGGAGCATAAAACTCATGGTTGTCGTTATGTGTGGTAGTTATGTATAATGAAAACTAGCCCAATAGTTTATGTTTGTTTTTTGTGTGTATTTACATATGAAGTAGTTTCATCACCATTGTGATGTATGTGTAAACCATACATTATGAATAGTTTACTGTAATACAGCAACAGAATTACAAATGCTGACCCTAGATATTTCTAAAACTGACCATGCTTTTAGAGCTCGATGGGTGAGGGTAACGGCCTGCGCAACAAAT
Source organism: Salmo trutta (assembly GCF_901001165.1). Lineage (NCBI taxonomy): Eukaryota > Metazoa > Chordata > Actinopteri > Salmoniformes > Salmonidae > Salmo > Salmo trutta. The sequence goes on from NC_042980.1 coordinate 18,178,368, forward strand.
AAACAAATATTATTTTCCCCATAGTTCAATTGCGTAATCCACTTGAATATTATTAAATTCATGCATTCACATCAGTGGCAGACATCCCCCTCTGAAGAGTGCAATCATATGAATTACTAATAATGTTTAATCGGCAAGTGGTGTTACAACTCCTCATGCCGTCTCTGATATGAAAGGTCATCACACAAGCCATAGACAGATTTATTCTTCATTTACAATTTTGCTTTATGACTTGTAGCCTACAGTGTACTATAAAACTACATATAGTCAACTTTTGTGGCAGAGGTCTGAATAGAACAAGAAGGAGTGAGACACCGACGGCGTCGCACACTAACAACCACACAGCTGTTCATCACCAAAAGAGGTCTGCGCTATTTCTGCCACAACACACAAGCCTCTCTGTGCTAAAATAAGATCAACAAATAAACATGCATTCTTAAAAAACAGCGCCGTTTGATCATAGATGATTGATACATTCTTCATACGGTGCATCTGTAATAGAATAAAACCTCATTCTTCGGGCCAGATACTGGAATGTTTTTTCTTGGGATTATGTTTATAGAAAAGAAATAGGGCACTTGATGCACCTGAAAATTGGCACATTTTCACAAATTTGCGCAAATTATGTGTCTTCTATTTGTAGATGAAGGCCGGCATTTGTAATTCTGATGACAAATATGATCACAAAATTAGATCAGTGACACATGCTCGGATTTTCTCATAAATACAGGCGGCACAGAAAATGGGAGACTATTTTCAGAGCATGAAAAACGTGTGTTAGCATTCTCCAATTAATTTACAGAAAAGGCATATTGTTCACAGTACATGTAGCAAGTGTGAAACCTTTTACATTGGTTGATGGGAATCTACTAGAAGTCTCTGCATGTATAATGGTGACCTATTCTAGGCTGCATCACCGGCCTATACCAGAATTGAGTTGTCGCTCTCTGCCGTAGAAGCCTTTGTCTCAAAACGCGTCTATGACTATTTACTGTAGCATTCAAGCAGCAAAAAGCAGGAAAATGAACTCCCAACACACCCTCTGATCTCTTTATTTTATTGCACATTTTAATCTGGCATTGTAAGTGCTCCCAAGAAGCTGCCTTACCACTGCTTTCTCCCAAGCCCCTGTGGCTTTTATGGGGATTACGCTTCAAAAAACTGGATGAAAAGACAAGGATTATAGGGACAAAATGTCAACATGTGTGGGCTTCTTTACACTTCAGTTTTTAACCAGTTGAGGTCATTTCAGCCCTGACAGTGACAAAGAGGCTTATTCACATAAACACTGACCTCAGATAACCCCAATCAGATGTCAGGTAAATATGCTTTATAGACCTGAAGACCTTTAATGATTGGTAATATATGCAGTGACGTGCGGTGTGGTCGGTGGCTGGGTAGGCACTGGCTATTATCAAAGCCAGATTTACTCACAAATAAACCTTGATGAAGCCCAAGTTCACCAAACAACAGATAACTCCCACAACCAGAGTGACATACGCTATTAACCCGAAATAGCCAAGATACACAAGCGATAGCCTGCATATTTCATATCATCCCAAAAAATGACACACTTCTTAAGGCTCTGTCAATGTGCCCTTGAGCAAGGCACTCAACCCTAATTGCTCCTGTAAGTCGCTCTGGATAAGAGTGTCTGCTAACTGACTGAAATGTCAAATGTAAATGTATGCTCAAGTCAGCTCAGACATAGACGGGTGTAGCATCCACTGTTAAAACCAATAGGTGGCACTAAACGACCAATATGGACACCTTCATTTCACATTTCAACTCCATAGCCTTCACAATGAATTTACAATTCTTCCAATGCACCATGGGGGCATGTGCAAACACATACACACAGATATTAATATTATTATATTAGAAGATGATGGCGTCGGAGGGGAGGGCTCTTAACCAACCATGCTATTTTGTTTGTTTTTTCAAATTGTTCGTAACATGTTTTGTACATAATGTTGCTGCTACTGTCTCTTATGACCGAGAAGAACTTCTGGACATCAGAACTGCGATTGCTCACTTCAAACTGGACGAAGAGTTCTTCTTCAATGAGTCGGACCAGAGAGAAATACTACTACAAACACCCGACCAGGCCCAGATCCCTGTGATTCAGGTGACGAGTGGCTAATCTGCCCTTGCCTTCCGTCCAGCCATAATGTGCAATGGCTGGAAAATAAATGGGACGAGCTGAAAGCACGTATATCCTACCAACTGGACATTAAAAACTGTAATATCTTATGTTTCACGAAGTCGTGGCTTAACGACGCCATTAAGAACATATAGCTGGCGGGTTATACACTCCATCAGCAGGACAGAACAACAGCCTCTGGTAAGACACGGGGCGGGGGCCTATGATGCACGATATCTAAGGAAGTCTCAAGGTTTTGCTCGCCTGAGGTTGAGTGTCTCATTATTCTTATTGGCAGACTCGACAGCCTTGGTTTCTCAAATGATTGCCTCGCCAGGTTTACCAACTACTTCTCTGATAGAGTTCAGTGTGTCAAATCGGAGCGCCTGTTGTCCGGACCTCTAGCAGTCTCTATGGGTGTGCCACAGGGTTCAATTCTCGGGCCGACTCTCTTCTCTGTATACATCAATTATGTTGCTCTTGTTGCTGGTGAGTCTCTGATCCGCCTCTACGCAGACGACACCATTCTGTATACTTCTGGCCCCTCTTCGTACACTGTGTTAACTAACCTCCAGACGAGCTTCAATGCCATACAACACTCCTTCCGTGTCCTCCAACTGCTCTTAAACGCAAGTAAAACTAAATGCATGCTATTCAATCGATCACTGCCCGCACCTGCTCACCCATCCAGCATCACTACTCTGGACGGTTCTGACTTAGAATACGTGGACAACAACAAATACCTGGGTGTCTGGTTAGACTGTAAACTCTCCTTCCAGACTCACATTAAGCATCTCCAACCCAAAATGAAATCTAGAATCGGCTTCCTATTTCGCAACAAAGCCTCCCTCACTCATGCTGCCAAACATACCCTCGTAAAACTGACCATCCTACTGATCCTCGACTTCGGTGATGTCATCTATAAAATAGCCTCCAACACTCTACTCAACAAACTGGATGCAGTCTATCACAGTGCCATCCGTTTTGTCACCAAAGACGCATACACTACCCACCATTGCGACCTCGTTGGTTGGCCCTCGCTTCATACTCGTCGCCAAACCCACTGGCTACAGGTTATCTACAAGTCTCTGCTAGGTAAAGCCCCACCTTATCTCAGCTCACTGGTCACCATAGCAGCACCCACTCGTAGCACGCGCTCCAGCATGTATATCTCACTGGTCACACCCAAAGCCAATTCCTCCTTTGGTTGTCTTTCCTTCCAGTTCTCTGCTGCCAATGATTGGAATGAACTGCAAAATCTCTGAAGCTGGAGACTCATATCTCCCTCACTAGCTTTAAGCACCAGCTGTCAGAGCAGCTCACAGATCACTGCACCTGTACATAGCCCATCTGTAAACAGCCCATCTATCTACCTACCTCATCCCCATACTGTATTTATTTATTTATCTTGCTTCTTTGCACCCCAGTATCTCTACTTGCACATTCATCTTCTGCACATCTACCATTCCAGTGTTTAATTGCTATATTGTAATTACTTCGCCACCATGGCCTATTTATTGCCTTAACTTACCTCATTTGCACTCACTGTATATAGACTTTTTGTTTTCTTTTGGTCTACTGTATTATTGACTGTATGTTTTGTATATTCCATGTGTAACTCTGTGTTGTTGTATGTGTCGAATTGCTATGCTTTATCTTGGCCAGGTCGCAGTTGCAAATGAGAACTTGTTCTCAACTAGCCTACCTGGTTAAGTAAAGGTGAAATAAAATAAATAAAAAAATGCTAAGCTGTAGACCACACTATCTACCTAGAGAGTTTCATCTGTATTTTTTGTAGATTTCTACACACCACCACAGACCGATGCTGGCACTAAAACCGCACTCAATGAACTGTATACCGCCATAAGCAAACAATAAAATGCTCATACAGAGGCTGTGCTCCTAGTGGCCCGGGGACTTTAATGTAGGGAAACTTTAATCCATTTTACCTCAATTCTATCAGCATGTTAAATGTGCAACCAGAGGAAAACAAATTCTAGACCTGTCACGCCCTGACCTGAGAGAGTCGTTTTTCTCTGTTTGGTTAGGTCAGGGTGTGACATGGGGTGGGCATTCTATGTGTTGTATGTCTATGTTGTTTATTCTTTATTGGCCGAGTATAGTTTCCAATCAGAGGCAGCTGTCATTCGTTGTCTCTGATTGGGAATCATACTTAGGCAGCCTTTTCCCCACCTGTGTTTGTGGGTTATTATTATTTCTGTGTGTGTATGCCACAGTTGCGTTACGTTTCTTGCTGTTTACTGTTTATTGTTTTTGGTTCGGTTTTCTTCAATAAAGATGTGGAATTACCGGCACGCTGCGCCTTGGCTCATATATGACAGGGAATTTGAGGACAGTGAACGTCACAAGACCACCTTTACTCCACACACAGAGACGCGTACAAAGCTCTCCCTCGCCCTCCATTTGGCAAATCTGACCATAATTCTATCCTCCTGATTCCTGCTTACAAGAAAAAATGTAAGCAGCAATCACCAGTGACAGATGAATCACCAGTGGTCAGATGAAGCAGATGCTAAACTACAGGACTGCTTTGCTAGCACAGACTGGAATATGTTCCGGGATTCTTCCGATGGCATTGAGGAGTACACCACATCAGTCACTGGCTTTATCAATAAGTGCATTGAGGACGTTGTCCCCACAATGAGTGTACGTAAATACCCCAAACAGAAGCCATGGATTACAGGCAACATTCGCACTGAGCTAAAGGGTAGAGCTGTCGCTTTCAAGGAGCGGGACAATGATGAGACAGCCTATAGGGAGGAGGTCAGAGACCTGACCATGTGGTGCAAGGACAACAACCTCTGCCTCAACGTGATCAAGACAAAGGAGATGATTGTGGACTACAGGAAAAGGAGTACTGGGCACGCCCCCATTCTCATCGACGGAGCTGTAGTGGAGCAGGTTGAGAGCTTCAAGTTCCTTGGCGTCCACATCACCAACAAATTAACATGGTCCAAGCACACCAAGACAGTCGTGACGAGGGCACGACAAAACCTATTCCCCCACAGGAGACTGAAAACATTTGTCATGGGTCCTCAGATCCTCAAAAGGTTTTACAGCTGCACCATCAAGAGCATTCTGACAGGTTGATCACTGCCTGGGATGGCAACTGCTCAGCCTCTGACCACAAAGCACTACAGAGGGTAGTGCGTATGGCCCAGTACATCACCGGGGCCAAGCTTCCTGCCATCCAGGACCTCTATACCAGACGGTGTCAGAGGAAGGCCCTAAAAATGGTCAAAGACTCCAGCCACCCTAGTCATAGACTGTTCTTTCTGCTACCGCACGGCAAGCAGTACCGGAGTGCCAAGTCTTAGGTCCAAGAGGCTCCTAAATAGCTTCTACCCCCAAGCCATAAGACTCCTGAACAGCTAGTGAAATGGCTACCCAGACTATTTGCATTGCCACCCTAGTCATAGACTGTTCTTTCTGCTACCGCACGGCAAGCAGTACCGGAGTGCCAAGTCTTAGGTCCAAGAGGCTCCTAAATAGCTTCTACCCAAGCCATAAGACTCCTGAACAGCTAGTGAAATGGCTACCCAGACTATTTGCATTGCCCCCCCCCCCCCCCGGAACCCTGCTGCTACTCTCTGTTATTATCTATGCATAGTCACTTTAATAACTCTACCTACATGTGCATATTACCTCAATTACCCCGACATCAGTGCCTTCGCACATTGACATTGACTCTGTACAGGTAGCCCCGCTATTGTTATTTGCTGCTGCTCTTTAATTATTTTTTTATTATTTAAGGTATTTTCTTAAAATTGCATTGTTGGTTAAGAGCTTGTAAGTAAGTATTTCACTGTAAGGTTGTATTCGGCGCATGTGACAAATACAATTTTATTGTATTTGTTATTATGTGAAATATTATTACACAGATATAATACGTTTCTAACAAAATTTGCACATCAACAATCGAAATGACTGAAAAATCCATAGCTCAAATACATCAAAGGGATGTTGTCTATCTCATGTTCACAGCTCGGTGACAGGATTGTAGAAGTCACAGCTGAACCCCATGTCCATCATTTTATTCTGCATGCACACAGCAGGCCTAGGGTCGTGGAGACGCCTCCCCAAGGCCTCCTTCGGTTCTATTTTCACACTGACACAAAATGTTACACACACAAACAGTAGCTGTTAGCTAAGTTCTTCCACACAGCATACAGGAAGGCAGCTACATCCATTTGGGCTTCCAGCCAGTCGGAGAGCAAAATCCTACAAGGTTAGTATGCCCCCATGCAGCCAAGCACGTAGAATCGTTGTAATTAGTCACATCTATCTTGTAGAAGCCAAAGCTCGGGCCCGCATTGAGTGGCAGGAGAAGACCCATGTGTAAAAGTCAGGGTAAAAAGTATAATTTGGTAATGATGTTTCAGACAAGTGGACAGTTCATTACTCACTGTTCGACTGCCCAACAGCTAGAAGTGAAGGAGATGGTAGTTGCCTGTCATGAATAAAGTTACGTCTTATAGAGCTCCTGTATGCTGCCTCTCTCTGATGTTAACTTTCATTATAGTTGAAGTTCCACTCTTCGAATCCCCTAAACGACGCGTTACATTATTCCAACTTGGAAAATTGTTAGAGGTGCAGTAAAATGTCCATTTATCAATTTGTTTTTGCTAGCTAGCTAGCTCCATTCTGTTCAAGGGTTGCGAGCGCCAAATTATGTAGACACACCCCAGGTTTAATACCCACACACATGTTTAGGCAATACGCATACGCAAAATATGAAATCGACTAAAAGCAAAGAATGAAGCTAATTCAAGCTAGGCAAAGCAGCAACACCAACACCTACACTGATCCTGTCCATTAACAGTGACTGGAGTCAGGAACGGCAGCACCCGTCAATGATTTGAATGGATGGAAATGAAGGCATGAACACTCTGGCACCTTTTCTGATGTTTTGATGGAGCTTTAGCATAACAACCACCAGAATCACTCATATGAGAAAAAACATATAAACATATATGGTCAGAGACTTGCCAACCCCTCGAATCACAGCATTAATTAAAGTTGTAATCCTTTCTTCTCATAGCCCATATGTTTACATAGCTCAGAAATCGGAAGTCGGAAGTTTACATACACCTTAACCAATACATTTAAACTCAGTTTTTCACAATTCCTGACAATTAATCAGAGTAAAGATTCACTGTCTTAGGTCAGTTAGGATAACCACTTTATTTTAAGAATGTGAAATGTCAGAATAACAGTAGAGATAATTATTTATTTCGGCTTTAATTTCCTTCATCACATTCCCAGTGGGTCAGAAGTGTCACGACTTCCGCCGAAGTTGGTGCCACTCCTTGTTCGGGCGGCGTTCGACGGTCGACGTCACCGGCTTTCTAGCTACCACCGATCTACGTTTCTTTTTCCATTTGTTTTGTCTGTATTGTTCACACCTGGTTCCCATTATGTTTTAATTATTTACCTATTTATTTACCTATTTAACCCTCTGGAGCCATCATGGTTTTGTGCGTGTTGATTGCTGTCAGTTGTCTCGTTTATTGATTCTGGATTTTCGTTCTCCTTGTTGGAAGATTGATTTTGAGTAAAGATACTATTATTACTCATCTCTGTGTCCTGCGCCTGACTCCACCTTATCCACATCACCTAGACTCTGACAGAAACACGCACCTTCAAATGGAGTCAGCAGGTGCACGCAGCCCTCCTCTACCTATGGAGGACCGAGTCCAGCAGTACGCGACTATGTTGCAAAGTCTCAGCACAGCCATGGATCGCGTGCTGCAAACCATGGAGCGATGATAGAGAGGGGGTTATCCAGCAACCCCATCATCATCACCCCAGCTCCCACAACAACCCACACCGCTGTCCACCCCTCCATCACCTGGATCCAGTGGGATTCGGCTCGCGCTCCCGAGGGTATACGATGGAACAGCTGCCGGGTGCCAGGGGTTCCTACTCCAGCTGGGGCTCTACCTGGCAACCATTCACCCAGCTCCTTCGGGATGCGAGAGTGTGAACGCCGTCATCTCCTGTCTGACTGGTAGAGCACTCGAATGGGCCAACGCAGTCTGGGGAAGGGACGGCCCGAAGTTGGACAATTATGAGGATTTTACCCGCCGCTTCCGGGCGGTTTTCGATCATCCACCTGAAGGGAGAGCGGCGGGGGAATGCTTGTATCATCTCAGACAGGGGATGAGGAGCGCACAAGACTTCGCTCTGGACTTTCAAACTTTGGCCGCCGGCACGGGATGGAATGAGTGGGCCCTGATCGACCACTACAGGTGTAGTCTACGCGAGGACGTTCGTAGGGAGCTAGCCTGCAGGGACACCACCCTTACCTTTGACCAGCTGGTAGACCTATCCATCAGGCTGGATAACCTGTTGGCCTCCTGGGGACATCTGGATTGGGGTTCGTCAGTTCCATCCCCCAGCACCTCAGATCCAACACCAATGGAGCTAGGAGGTGCTGCTATGAGGGGGACCGGAGGGGGGACCATTCCCTGCACCACCTGTGGCCGCAGAGGACACACTGCTGGTCGGTGCTGGGGAGGTTCTCCAGGGAGTCGAGGCAGCAGGCAGGGCACTGGTGGATCATCCCAGGTGAGTAGGCACCCGACTCACCCAGAGCTTGTTGTTTCGCACATGTGTGTATATATAACATTTCCTGAGTTTTCCCCACATTCCCAGCATAAGGCGCTAGTAGAGTCAGGTGCAGCTGGGAACTTTATTGATCGTTCATTTGCAATTAGATTAGGGATCCCTATTGTTCCTGTTGATGTGCCCTTCCCTGTACATGCCTTAGATAGTCCTCCTTAAGGGTCGGGACTGATCAGGGAGGTCACAGCTCCACTATGTATGATAACGCAGGGGGATCATAAGGAGAGAATTAGTCTCTTTCTGATTGATTCACCTGCGTTTCCTGTGGTGTTGGGGCGTCCCTGGTTGGCCGATCATGACCCCACTATTTCGTGGAAACAGGGGGCTCTCAAGGGATGGTCACGTTAGTGCTCGGGGAGGTGTGTAGGTGTTTCCATAGATGCAACTACGGTGGAGAGTCCAAACCAGGTGTCCACCATGCACATCCCCCCTGAATATGCCGATTTGGCTTTGCCTTCTGTAAAAAGAAGGCGACTCAATTACCACCCCATCGACGGGGGGATTGTGCGATAAATCTCCTGGTAGACGCAGCACTTTCCAGGAGTCACGTGTATCCTTTGTCACAGGAGGAGACGGAGGCTATGGAAACATATGTCTCCGAATCTCTGGGACAAGGATACATTCGGTCTTCCACTTCACCTGCCTCCTCAAGTTTATTTTTTTGTGGAGAAGGATGGAGGTTTACACCCGTGTATTGACTATCGAGGTATAAATCAGATCACAGTGAAGTACAGTTACCCGCTGCCTCTCATAGCCAGTGTGACAGAGTCATTGCACGGGGCGCGCTTCTTCACAAAATTGGATTTCAGGAGCGCTTACAACTTGGTGCGTATCCGGGAGACGGCATTTAGTACCACCTCTGGGCATTATGAGTACCTGGTCATGCCGTACGGGTTGATGAATGCTCCATCAGTCTTTCAATCATTTGTAGACGAGCTTTTCAGGGACCTGCATGGGCAGGGTGTAGTGGTGTATATAGATGACATTCTAATATACTCCGCAACACACGCCGAGCATGTGTCCCTGGTGTGCAAGGTGATTGGTCGACTGTTGGAGCATGACCTGTACGTCAAGGCTGAAAAATGTCTGTTCTTCCAACAGTCCATCTCCTTCCTAGGGTACCGCCTGTCCGCGACAGGGGTGGAGATGGAGAAGGACCGCATTTCAGCCGTGCGTAATTGGCCGACTCCAACCACGGTAAAGGAGGTGCAGCGGTTTTTAGGGTTTGCCAACTACTACCGGAGGTTTATCCAGGGCTTTGGTCAGGTAGCGGCTCCCATTACCTCTTTGCTAAAGGGGGGACCGGTGCGACTGCAGTGGTTAGCTGGGGCGGACAGGGCTTTTGGTCACCTGAAGGCTCTGTTTACCTCGGCTCCCGTGCTGGCTCATCCTGATCCCTCTTTGGCATTTATAGTAGAGGTGGACGCGTCCGAGGCTGGGATAGGAGCTGTGTTGTCTCAGCGCTCGGGTACGCCACCAAAGCTCCGCCCGTGTTTTTTTTCCCGAAGTAGCTCAGCCCGGCAGAGCAAAACTATGATGTGGGTGATCGGGAGCTGTTGGCTGTTGTCAAGGCTTTGAAGGCGTGGAGGCATTATCTTGAGGGGGCTAAACACCCTTTCCTGATTTGGACTGACCACCGCAATCTGGAGTATATCCGGTTGGCGAGGACACTGAACCCTCGTCAGGCAAGGTGGGCCATGTTTTACACCCGTTTTGTTTTCACCCTTTCCTACAGACCAGGTTCCCAGAACACTAAGGCAGACGCACTGTCCCGGATGTATGACACAGAGGAGCGGTCCACGGATCCCACTCCCATACTTCCGGCTTCTTGCCTGGTGGCACCGGTGGTATGGGAGGTGGACGCGGACATCGAGCGGGTGTTACGTACAGAGCCCACTCCCACCCAGTGTCCAGTTGGGCGTCTGTACGTTCCGTCTGATGTCCGCGATCGTTTGATCTGTTGGGCTCACACGTCACCCTCCTCTGGTCATCCTGGCATCGGTCGTACAGTGAGCTGTCTTAGTGGGAAGCACTAGTGGCCCACTTTAGCTAAGGACGTGAGGGTTTAGGTTTCCTCCTGCTCGGTGTGCGCCCAGTGCAAGGCACCTAGACACCTGCCAAGAGGGAAATTACAACCCCTACCCGTTCCACAACGGCCGTGGTCACACCTATCGGTGGATTTCGTGACGGGTCTTCCTCCGTCACAGGGAAACACCACGATCCTGGTTGCCGTCTCCTTCCTTTGCCCGATCTCTTTACGGCTCTACAGACTGCGGAGGCCCTGTTCACCCACGTCTTCCGGCACTACGGGGTGCCTGAGGATATAGTTTCTGATCTGGGTCCCCAGTTCACGTCTAGGGTCTGGAGGGTGTTTATGGAACGCCTGGGGGTCTCGGTCAGCCTCATCTCAGGTTTTTCCCCGAGAGTAACGGGCAGGTGAAGAGAGTTAACCAGGATGTGGGTAGGTTTCTGCGGTCCTATTGCCAGGACAGGCCGCAGGAGTGGACGGCTTTCATCCCCTGGGCAGAGATGGCCCAAAACTCCCTCCGCCACTCCTCCACTAACCTATCTCCGGGGGATCGGGTCTGCCTCTTGACCCGAAACCTACCCCTTCGCCTGCCCTGCCGGAAGCTGGGTCCGCGGTTTGTGGGGCCATTTAAAGTCCTGAGGAGACTGAACGAGGTTTGTTATAGGTTACAGCTCCCTCCTGATTACCGTATTAACCCCTCGTTCCATGTGTCTCTCCTCAGGCCAGTGGTGGCTGGTCCGCTCTAGCAGTCTGAGGTGCAGGAGGTTCCTCCACCCCCTCTGGACATCGACGGGGCCCCGGCATATACTTTGCGAGCCATTATGGTATGTAAACTTCTGACCCACTGGAATTGTGATTCAGTGAAATATAAGTGAAATAACCTGTCTGTAAACAATTGTTGGAAAATTACTTGTGTCATGCACAAAGTAGATGTCCTAACCGACTTGCCAAAACAATAGTTTATTTACAAGACATTTGTGGAGTGGTTGAAAAACGAGTTTTAATGACTCCAACCTAAGTGTATATAAACTTCTGACTTCAACTGTAAATAGAAACATGTATATTGTTAAAAAAGGACTCCACAAATTATTATATGGAGCTTCCACGGCCAATGCATATGTATAAAATTGCTGTTGGAGGGGTAGAGGGTAAATAGGCAAAGAGATGTTCCTAACAGTGGTAGGGAGAAATGTTATTGCTATTACGAAAATACTTTTGGTAATTGCTAGTCATAGTGGTTTTAAAGCATAGCAATGTTTGATCAGTTTCGTATAGTCCAGATCTGTTTCTGACTGATGCCAAGCCCTAATATTCTGGAGGCCAGGGTCCCTAAGTGAAATTCCACATTTGTTGTTAAAATGTACAATGAACCCCTAGTCCAATACTACAATCACACTATGGTGACACTTTATTACCACTTATGGAAATACCTCCATCATGAAAAAGACATGGGAGGGGGAAGTTAAAGATCTTCTGTGATTGGTAGGAAACGAGCATGCGGTTCAATCACATATTCAATCGCTCATCATCACCGCCACAGGGACAACTCTCAGATGTGTGTTACTGTTTTATTTTTTCTGATTCTGATTGGCAGGACACACTGAAGCAAAGCGTAAAAACAACACAAAAACACTCTGCCTTTCCTGGTGTAAATCAAGTATACGATCACCATTACGACTCTCTTCCCTGTCACTTCCATTAGACCCCTGGCAGCCCGCGCATTACTCTTGGCATGCTTAGAGAGGAGATCCACCCTGTGTAATTGCTGCTCCTAATTGCTCAGGCACCGCTCGGCTTTGGAAAAGGAGACCCATCTCACTCCTCGGCAGCCCCCAAAATGAATGCCATGTGCTGGGAGAACGCCCCGGCCGCTGCTGAGAGCCTGAGGTGGCGCCGTGACGCCTCGGGCCCAGCCGATGTGCCTCGCGCTGCCAAGAGGAACATAACTCAGCCATTCCGTCTTAAACAGGACACTCCCCTCTCTCTCTTTCTCTCTCTTCCCCCCTTCTCTCTCTCTCCTCATTCTTCGCCACCTTCTCTCTTAATCCTTTCTCTCGCCTCCTTTCCCCTCTTCTCTCTCTTTTTCCCCTCTTCTCTCTCTCTCTCTCTCTCTCTCTCACTCTCTCTTTCTCAGCTAACTGCCTTTGTTCATGAAATGGTCTCTGATGTCACCTACAGGGTGGTGAAGTGGTCAAGGCCTGGGAAACAGCTCTGCACGTCACACTCTCTCTGAGAATATGGACACCACTCACAGTCTGTTTGTTTGAGAGTGTGCAATGAACTGCATCTTTCCATTGTGGGCACCGCTGGTTCAAAGTGGCAACTTTCCAGGCAGCTGTACTGTAGCTGAACAGTCATATCTAGGATACAATTTTTTTAAAGAAACATTCACGACCTATATTGATTGGAGTTATTTGACAATTTAATGTCATTAAAAAATAATGTAGTATCATATGATATCATATAAGCCATTCAGGTGAGGTGTGTAAAGCCTTAACTTCCTGTGAGACTGGAAAACCTGGCCTTCTAAAGCCCACTCTACTCTACTCCACTGCCCCAGAGATAGACAGGAAGTGGCTAAAAATAGCCTGAATCAAAGGTATGTTATTGAAGCGTAATGAGAAGGATGTGCTGTTGTAATACTGAACTTTTCCTGGACATTCCTGAGCGTTTTCTCATGTGAAAGCTTGGGAGAGAGCCCTGGCGGCACTGAGGGACACGTTTATTTTCCTTTCAGGTTCAACACACACTGGTTCAGGCCTCTGTAGCGCGGTGGTGGTTATACAGGCCCTCCGCGGTTGGTTAGGGGGAGGTTTTCTCCAATACATTCACCTCTTCTCTTGTCTTTTTCTATTGCATATATATGAAAAAATATGAAATAGAAAGGCATGCAATAGATTTTGAAATTGGTGGTGGTGTGACATCTCTGTAGCTCCACCTTACTCTGGCGGTGGAGCGCTCCCAGTTGACTTTATTCTGGTTTCACTTACGAAAGATCAATCTATTTTCAAAACATTTGTATCATTTGTATTACTATTGTTACATATGTTCTCAGTTCAGTTGATTGCTTTGTATGGACTTCTGTGAGTGTGTGTGTGTGCGCACGCGTGTGTGTGTGTGAGAGAGTGTATGTGGGTGTTTGTGTGTGTGTGTGCATGCAGGCATGTGTGCTAACGCGTACTGTAAATGTCTGCATAGCACCTGAGCGAGCTGTGCTTAATGAACGGAAACCTTGTAAAATTAACTTCATTACAGGGATTCAAATAAAAACAGCCTGAAAAGCTCCTCTGAATTTACTCCTTTGGAGGCCCAGCAGGCAGTGTAATTTGGGCCTGGCCTCTCCTTTTCATCATTCACAAATTAAATGCAGAGAATCTGATTAGAATTTTGCCTTCAAGATATATACACAAATATGAAATGTTTGATGAGATCTTTCGGGGTGATCTTCGACTCTTTGTTCGGAATATTTCATATGCATATTTATTTCTCTCCAAGACCCAAGAGGAGTTAAGAAAATGTTGAGCACACATTTCTTCTGTGGTTCATTTACTGCAATTACAAACACATGGCACCATTGGGGGTAAAGGCAGGTTCAGTACATCACTCAACATGTACAACACATTGCAGGCAGTCTTCACAAATCCTTAGCCTACCCACACAACATACCTGCCTGCCTGCGCTGATGATCAACTCTCTCTCTCTGTGTGTGTGTGTGTGTGTGTGTGTGTGTGTGTGTGTGTGTGTGTGTGTGTGTGTGTGTGTGTGTGTGTGTGTGTGTGTGTGTGTGTGTGTGTGTGTGTGTGTGTCTGTCTGTCTGTCTGTCTGTCTGTCTGTCTACTGTGTTTCTGAGCGAGACAGAGGAGACATCATGGACAATGATAAAAAAAAAAAATATCCAATGGTCTAGAAATATACAGTACCAGTCAAAAGTTAGACACACTTACTCATTCAAGAGTGTTTCTTTATTTTTACTGTTTTATACATTGTAGAATAATAGTGAAGACATCAAAACTATGAAATAACACACATGGAATCATGTAGTAACCAAAAAAGTGTTAAACAAACCAAAATATATTTTTGATTTTAGATTCTTCAAAGTAGCCACCATTTGCCTTGATGACAGCCTTGCACACACTTGGCATTCTCTCAACCAGCTTCACCTGGAATTATTTTCCAACAGCCTTTAAAAAAATAAAAACATTTAAAAAAGATTTAACCTTGATTTAACTAGGCAAGTCAGTTAAGAACAAATTCTTATTTACAATGATGGCCTACCAAAAGGCAAAATGCCTCCTGCTGGGATGGGGGCTGGGATTAAAAATAAGAGAGACACCACAACACTACATAAAGAGGAACCTAAGACAACAACATAGCATGGTAGCAACACATGAAAATACAGCATTGTAGCAACACAACATGACAACAACATAGTACTGTAGCAACACAACATGGCAGCAGCACAACATGGTAGCAGCACAAAACGTGGTACAAACATTATTGGGCACAGACAACAGCACAAAGGGCAAGAAGGTAGAGGCAACAATACATCACGCGAAGCAGCCACAACTTTCAGTAAGAGTGTCTATAATTGAGTCTTTGAATGAAGAGATGGAGATAAAACTGTCCAGTTTGAGTGTTTTTTGCAGCTCATTCTATACGCTAGCTGCTGCGAACTGAAAAGAGGAGCGACCCAGGGATGTGTGTGCTTTATAACAGAATGTGACTGGCAGAACGGGTGTTGAATGTGGAGGATGAGGGCTGCAGTAGGTGTCTCAGATAGGGAAGGCCTAAGAGGGTTTTATAAATAAGCATCAACCAGTGGGTTTTGCGACGAGTATACAGAGATGACCAGTTTAGAGTGCAGTGATATGTCCTATGAGGAGCATTGGTGGTAAATCTGATAGCTGAATAGTATAGAACATCTAGTCTTGAAGGAGTTCCCACATATGCTGAGCACTTATTGGCTGCTTTTCCTTCACTCTGCGGTCCAACTCATCTCAAACCATCTCAATTGGGTTGAGGTCAGGTGATTGCTGAGGCCAGGTCATCTGATGCAGCACTCCATCACTCTCATTGGTCAAATAGCCCTTATACAGCCTGGGAGTGTGTTGGGTCATTGTCCTGTTGAAAAACAAATGATAGTCCCACTAAGCGCAAACCAGATGGGATGGCGTATCACTGCAGAATGCTGTGGTAGCCATGCTGGTTAAGTGTGCCTTGAATTCTAAATAAATCACAGACAGTGTCACAAGTAAAGCACCCCCACACCATCACATCACCTCCTCCGTGCTTCACAGTGGGAACCACATATGCAGAGAACCACACATTCCACTGGTCTAATGTCCATTGCCTGTGTTTCTTGGCCATAATATGGCTATCTTCTGTATACCACCCCTACCTTGTCACAACACAGCTGATTGGCTCAAACACATTAAGAATGAAAGAAATTCCACAAATTAACTTTTAACAAGGCACACCTGTTAATTGAAATGCATTCCAGGTGACTACCTCATGAAGCTGGTTGAGAGAATGCCAAGAGTGTGCAAAGCTGTCATCAAGGCAAAGGTTGGCTACTTTGAAGAATCTCAAATATAAAATATATTTTGATTTTTTAACACTTTTTTCGTAACTACATGTGTTATTTCATAGTTTTGACGTCTTCACTATTATTCTACAATGTAGAAAATAGTAAAAAATAATAATAATATGTAAAAGCCTTGAATGAGTAGGTGTGTCCAAACTTTTGAATGGTACTGTATGTTTGCAATAACATGTTTGTTAGAACAAATTCACAATGGATTTAGGCTGTGTTATTCATACCCAACGGTACGCCTTTCTGTTGTCACCTTCAGGTTTCCCCTGAGATACAGGTAGACCTTAATGTTCTCCTGCAAGATAGAGAATGAGATACAAGTCAAATTACCATGAACTCCTTCCATCCACCAGAGGAGAGGTAGTACTGAGCAGTCAGTGAGAGAGAGACCAAAACATCTGGTGCCCTCCTTGTGAAATTAGTTCAAAGCTTTTCAGCTCCTTGATTATTTAAACATTGTTTGAGCCAAATTAGGCACCCTTTTATTCCACAGCGGAAAGCACAGTGTAACTCCCCTCGCTCGAACAACCCTCTAAATAAAGAGACAGAAAAAAAAGAAAAGAAAAGCTGTGCTTCTGTGAAGGGTTTGTTTTTTCTTTAGAATCTATCATCAGACGTCACGTTGTTGCAAGGACTCTTTGACGGCGCCATGACTTTGATGTGGAAAGTCTGAGGGAAGAATAAGTCAAACCTATGGGATTTTGTGACGACTGTGTACAGTGTCTCCCACACTACTTTGTTTTTGTTAATGTAATATGCCCTTATTTGACTTTGTGATCTCAAAGTTTACGAGCCCAATCTCTCAATGACCTATTGCTGCAACAGGGTGCTGGAAAGATCTTTACAAATCAAATAATATGAAAGGAAATAGTTATTGTAAATTGTTTTAAACTCAGATCCATTTTTTTACAGATCCAAATAGAGACAAAGCAGGAGATACGAGTTACATCAAACAGTAGCGTTAACATAGCGTTACCGTACCATGTCACATATGGTCAAAGTGATGGGATTGTTAGGTTGCACCTCGCCGACTCTACTATCAGAGTTAAGTATTTTCAGAATGTGAACAACCTAGCAGTCTGTGTGTGGTTGGGGCCACATATCAGTTTTATATGCCATCCTTTTATTGTTATTGTTTGCACAACAGTTGGACTGAGACTCACACGGAGCTGGCGTCTTTCTTCAGGGATTTGTTTTTAAATTGCCCTGTAGTGCTTGCAATGTGGGAAAGGTCTGTCCTCTCCCCTTCCTTGTTGTTTGATGTGTTCCAGCCTGATGTCAAGATGAGAGCCAGTGTGCGTGCAGCAGTGGAGCATTCGCTTGCATGAATTCGTGTTTATTGCCTGTGCTCTGTATGATTCTGTATTTGCTACAGAAAAATGTGAATATATCTATGCCCGACTGTGCACAGTTTGGGGTGTGTGTGCGTTTGCTCATGTGTATTCCATTCTCCGATCACTGATCAGCGCCTAGAGCGTGACTCCTCTGCCTCTCTTCCTGCTCTCTGTTGGTTGACTGACATTCCTTTGCCGTTTTGTTTCTGGACAGGAAGTGGATCTGCTGCCAAAAATGATTAGAAGCCAGGGAAAGCATAACAGAAAGCATAACATCTCCAGCGTCTCAACAGTATGCTCTGGGAGCGCTCAGGGCCTGCCCTGCGCTATGTCCAACGTGAGAAGCTGTATTGTTTGATACATTTTAGATGCAACTGGCAGTCAGGGTTAGAAGTTCTTTGCTGCATGGCCTACCCCAGAACTCTTGTCATGACAATATACAGTATGAAAGGGGTGGAGTTTGAAATGACTACTATGCATATTATGTAAAAAATAAAACGTTCTCAACTTGACGGGCTAGAGCCCATTCACTAGCATTGCGGTAAATAGGTGGCTAGATATGCATATACATTTTTTTTTAATCATCAGTCCAACTGGGTGAAGACCTCTGTACTTCCATACTTTCATCACAACCAGCACTGTAGTGGTATTCACTAGTTGGCAGAGTGAAAGATCTTCTTCCTATTTTACACTTTGTACGGCAGAGATACTCAACAAGTCTTCTTGGCACTATCCGCCCTGCCATCAATGACCATTCACATCAAGAGTTTTAAAAGACAGCTAATAATGATCCACTGCACAAATAACATTAGCAATTTATCTATTGCTTACATTATATCCTGAGTGTGTGTCCTGTTCACAGCGTGGGTTTGAAGTTTGAACATAGTCCAATGAAACTTGGCAATATTCACAACTTGATTATTAATATCCCACTAGGCCTGAAAAAAGAAACTTCCTGTCAAATAATGTTGCCATGGCATCTCAAGTTGACACATCAGTCAAACTCGAGTTGGCACGGCCAGTATGGCTCCACTGTGCATTGTTGTTAATCACCTCTTTCAGGAGGGCCAAAAGTCCTAACCATTCATTATATTGCAATTTATGGTTTTCCTTTCATTTCCCCTTTATTTTCCCCTCTTCAACTCGAATGGGGGAAACAATCTGGATTCTGAAGAGAGAAAGAACGTCAGTTTGGTGAAGCAGGATGTGTCTTGCTGGGATCCCAATATGACATTGTGGGGCACAGCTGACTGTAGCCACTGTAAAGACACACTGAAAGTATTTTCTCACACATTGTCAAATTAAAATCGTAGTTTTGACAGCGTTAGTTGCTTGGCAGTGGTAACACGCTAATCTTTTCTCGTATTTAGTGTAAACCATTTTAAAATGGTGGTTGAGGAGAGGACTGATCCCCATATTTGTGCAGGACATGTGCAAGAAGTGTTCTCAACTTAACACAATGTAATTACTGTAAGTTGTTTTGTTTATACAGAAATGTCATCTGCTGTTGATTACAAACCAGACACATTTCCACAATGTGTTAAAAAAAAGTTTACTTATGGATGGGTAAATCATTAGGATTACTGAAGGACCGTGACTCACACAGGAATGTAAACCACATCAAATACATAAGACACTTTGTTTTTATTGCCTAAATAATATCCATCACTCAGTTATTTATTGTGTGTAACCATGAGTTTTTTTCAACAGGGATGTATAAAATAATCTCCCCCTTCCTAGTGGATATATTGAGTATGAAAAATGACAACCTCTTCAGTTGAATATACCTTCATAACCTCTATGTCTTTCACATGACATTCTAGTACCACACAGAGTATGGAAACAGACTACCTTTCCAAGATTCCACTGCAGTTGAAGAGATGGTAGTCCATGAGGTCAGACAGAACATATCAAGGGGCTGAGGTAGTTGTTTGATGGATTTCATTCAAAGGGGGGTGAGAGTTTCTGAGTTGTCCCTGGGAGTCAGTGTATTCCCCTTGCACAAAGACAGACTGGGTGAATTCTCAGCCAAGGAATACACTTTATAGACTCAAGTAATCGTAAATTGAGAATGTCACCTAGGGGCAGAGGCAATTTTATTATTGTTAGTGGAGCTGTTGAGTGGGACTGAAGTTATATCCCCTCGGGAATCCTATATTTCCCAAGTGCTAGAATCCGGCGTCTGTGTACCGCGCCGTGCAGGGTGGGAGGAAAAGGAGCAACGCCAAAAACGTTTCCCAGTCTTCCCTTTGATTGATAGCAGATGGTAAACAACATATCCATAAACAAGGCAAAACTGTTTTTATCTTATTTTTTTTCATCCATTTCAACTGTGTCTGAAAGTGACGCCCAAAATAGAGGAGCCTGCATTCTTCATTTTGGGCTTAATTCTTCATTTATTATAAACAGGTGCACGCCTGTAATGTCTTACAAATATAATTTAGTTCAAGTGAAAAGTGTGAACTAGTTTGATCATTACGAAGTCTTGCACAGAGATATGGGTTTGGCATTCATACACTTTCTACAGTATGTACTGTATAGGCCCATGAGTGAAGGGAAAACCTGTACTGTCCACAAAACTGAAAGACTGACTGCTGAAATTCCCTATCAAGCTGATCCTTTCATTTTGCCCACACAGAGTTAAGGCCAATAGACAAAGCAAACATTAATATATTCCAATTAGATTTGTTACACTTGACTGGCTGCACTGTGCATAGGAGTCAGAGGACCTATTTATCCCCTCTGTTTTACATTTTTGTTTGTGTCTGCAAATTAACTTAGCATGAGTGATTCTTTTTTTACTTCACTTTCCTAATTACCAGAAATAAAATAATTTATTTCAGATGTACGCTGCTCATGTGTGTGTACTTCAATGACTCCAGAACCACAATCACAGAGTTGCTTGTACTGCACGTGTATGTCATGCAAATTGACCCAGACCCAGTTATTCAAAGACTGTACATAGTTTGGACCTTTCAGTCGGTGGGTAAGGTATTTACCAGACAAAAACTGAAGTCAACTAATACAAGGGCATCGGAGTAATTCTAAAGTAGACCTATAGGCAATTAGTGAGTCAAGAAACATTTGACATAAATGGCTTAAAGTCCAAATGTAAAGGGCCTATTTCCATTGTCAATTATGGATTAAAGACAACAGTTAATATCCTAGCTAGGCTTCAGAGCTAAGAGCCCAGACTGAGAACTCCTGTTGTGTGATTTGTGAATGTGGACCCAACTCTCATAGCAGTAAGTCAAACCATTTTTCTGTGTAAACAGACTCCTTTGGAGTAAGGTAAACCACAAACAAGTGCCGTCAACTCCACACAGGTTTGCTAAATGTCAGCCAAGCCACAGGACAATATTCAAACAGACCACAGTCCAAATTCTATGTCAGATGAGAACCCATCAGGAAAAAAATGTCAGATTTGGTCAGTGCTAAAATTAACCTTTCTATGGAGAAAAGGCTCACAGATCCTCAATGCTATAAATGTGTTGTTAATTGGTCATAACTATTTGTGATAATATCTATCAAAACCACAGCAACATATGAAGCCACATTATTACTTCAGGGAATGCTCTAATTCAACCTACTATTTTTTCTAAATCCTCACAAGCTATGATGAAATGAAACATTCATCAAGATGGAATCCCACTTCCCGCAATGTAAACATAGAAAATAGCTGTATACATAAGGCTTGTGAGGCCATAAAAGTGTAAAAAGTATCTACAACTGGATTCTATATCAAGGGTATTTCTCATTTCTCTGCAACTCCTTTAGAAAAAAATATCTGTAATATATTTTTCTTGGATGAGGTCTCTCTCCATAGTACAGTGTTTATTTACACAGCATCTCTTTTTTTTGTCTCTGTAACTAACCAAAAGGTTTCTGCTGTTGCTTTGGCAGGCAGGGCTTCTGCCCACTCGACCCGACCACAGGGCCTAAGAGCATGGGTGTGACTGGCTCACAGCTCAGCCCAGCCTCCCTCTCTCCTGGATCCTCCAGCCCAGGAGCAAACCTGTGGCTTGGCACCATGTTATGTTGTTAGTTATACCCCAACGGTACCCCATATATGGATATTTTATTGAGCTGTCCACAGAATGACATATGTATTGTCGATAACACAAGTGGTGTAGCTTGTGGATAGGGTCGCCTTTGTTGATGTTTGTTGATGTTTCTTGACACTTTTATGTCACCTATGTGAATACAGGCATCCCTTTGGAATTTGTGGTTGAATGGAACAATTGAGCAGTGAGGGGAAAATAGAACCGTAATTAAAGAGCAAATTCAGCTACCCTATGATTTTAGAATAAAGAAAAGCAGAGGAACTACTTCGACGTGACTTACTGAGGCTGTATAAGGCGAATCAAGCTCGCATGGAGCCAATACGGAGCCAATGCAACTGGTAATGCCACATGTTTTAAAAACAGTCTATTCTAAGTTTGTGAAACAGTGAAATCTTGCATCCTGTTCCTATGGTGGTTCTAATTTTGTAGATACGAACAAGGGGCATGTAAGTTCAAGCATGTTAAAATCATTAATAGAAACTGGGTTAATATCTAACACACTCACTGTATATATCCATGCTTCGACATCTGTACTACCTCCTCCTGACATCTGTACTACCCCCCACCACACACAATCGCACACACGCACGCACGCACACACGCACACACACACACAGGTCCTCAGATGAGTTTGTAATTCCAGAGATAAATGCTTTTTGAAATGCATAAATGTACAGTTGAAGTCGGACGTTTACATTCACTTAGGTTGGAGTCAGTAAAACTTGTTTTTCAACCACTCCACACATTTCTTGTTAACAAACTATAGTTTTGGCAAGTCGGTTAGGACATCTACTTTGTGCATGACACAAGTCATTTTTCAAACAATTGTTTACAGACAGATTCTTTCACTTATAATTCACTGTATCACAATTCCAGTGGGTCAGAAGTTAACATACACTAAGTTGACTGTGCCTTTAAACAGCTTGGAAAATTCCAGAAATGATGTCATGTCTTTAGAAGCTTCTAATAGGCTAATTGACATCATTTGAGTCAATCGGAGGTGTACCTGTGGATGTATTTCAAGGCCTACCTTCAAACTCAGTGCCTCTTTGCTTGACATCATGGGAAAATCAAAAGAAATCAGCCAAGACCTCAGAAAAAAAATGTAGACCTCCACAAGTCTGGTTCATCCATGGGAGCAATTTCCAAATGCCTGAAGGTACCATGTTCATCTGTACAAACAATAGTACGCAAGCATAAACACCATGGGACCACGCAGCCGTCACACCGCTCAGGAAGGAGACGCATTCTGTCTCCTAGAGATGAATGTACTTTGATGCGAAAAGTGCAAATCAATCCCAGAACAACAGCAAAGGACCTTGTGAAGATGCTGGAGGAAACAGGTAACAAAGTATCTATATCCACATTAAAATGAGTCCTATATCGCCATAACCTGAAAGGCCGCTCAGCAAGGAAGAAGCCACCGCTCCAAAACCGCCATAAAAAAGCCAGACTACGGTTTGCAACTGCACATGGGGACAAAGATCGTACTTTTTGGATAAATGTCAGTCAGGAAGTTAAAGCTTGGTCACAAATGGGTCTTCCAAATGGGCAATGACCCCAAGCATAATTCCAAAGTTGTGGCAAAATGGCTTAAGGACAACAAAGTCAAGGTATTGGAGTGGCCATCACAAAGCTCTGACCTCAATCCTATAGAAAATGTGTCGGCAGAACTGAAAAAGTGTGTGTGCGCAAGGAGGCCTACAAACCTGACTCAGTTACACCAGCTCTGTCAGGAAGAATGGGCCAAAAATCACCCAACTTATTCTGGGAAGCTTGTGGAAGGCTACTTGAAACATTTGACCGAAGTTAAACAATTTAAAGGCAATGCTACCAAATACTAATTGAGTGTATGTAAACTTCTGACCCACTGGGAATGTGATGAAAGAAATAAAAGCTGAAATAAATCATTCTCTCTACTTTTATTCTGACATTTCACATTCTTAAAATAAAGTGGTGATCCTAACTGACCTAAGACAGGGAATTTTTACTCTGATTAAATGTCAGGAATTGTGAAAAACTGAATTTAAATGTATTTGGCTAAGGTGTATGTAAACTTCCGACTTCAACTCTATATACACACGTGTACTGTATACATTTTTTTTATAAAGCTGTGTGTTTAGGATGCTTAGTGCAATCCGATTGAAGAGAATCTTACCAGTTTGTGATGTGTGCGTGTGTGCGTGTGTGTGTGTGTGTATGTGCTTGTCATGTTTAGTAGAACTCTCCTCCCTATATTCAGGAGCGTGCGTCAAAATGCAGGTGTGTACATATCCTGTACTGTCCATTAATAATTTTGGTATGCTTTCTTATTGACGTTGGTAGCTTGTTACATCACAGCCGGTGTGTTAGCCTGGCAGCTTAACAGCTAAAGCGGGTGTCTCCCTCCTCCCATATTGTGACATTTCGTCACTGCGCACAGATGCCTTCCCTGGCCCCATGCTGTGAGGTAACTGTTTGTTGTTGCAATTTCTGCAAAAAGGTTAAAAGAAGACTTAAATCGATTTAATGCCACCAAATGCCACAAATCTGGAATGCCACATGAACTGAACAGATGTTAAGAACTGAATAAAAAAGGAGACATGAAAGGGAAATGGCATGTTTTTCTTCAATCGTATTGTGCCCACCAGTTTGACCTCTGACTGAAGAACACGGTTTTGTCACACGCATGATCAAGTGGTTGTGGAGCTGATACATGGCAAGGTGAATTAACTTGATTCTTGAACTTGAATTAATGCACAGTAGAAAGCCTCAAGTGCAATCTTCAAGTGTTTCTCTGTCTAATTCACATTGCTATACCTCTCTATCAAAATATTGGTGGTCAAAATGTAACCTATACTTTTTTTTACCGGTACTCTGGTAAGTGTAACAAAACTGAGCGTTGAATGAAGTAAGAATTTGGCATTTCATGAAAACAATTTCCTATTTCCTATTAAAGACCACTCTCACAGAAGAAATTATATTTTTTCAACCTTCAGGCTAAGCTAACCATCATCCTCCACTGATAACCACCATCCTCTATCACATAGCAACAATGTAAAAAGATGCATTTGCTGGCACAGAGTACATCCAATATAAAATTATACATGTCTCAAGAAAGGGAGACACAAAATTACAGCACAAATGCTTCCATCGACAACATATAATTTAAGCCTCACCCAAAAAATTATTTCATGCCAAATTGTGTGGGCTCCTTTGAATGCTTTGCAAAGGCAGGCTACAATTATCCAATTTCAAGGAAATGTCAGTAATGCCTCTAAAACCGATATTTGCCGTTCACCTCTAGTTTAACAAAACATATCAAAGGTCTTTTGACGAAGATCTCTTTTCCTTTAATGAGACTCCAAGAGTATCCTGGGGCCTTAAAAAATATTGCTGTTATATATTGCTTATATAGGAAATTGCAATTTTTTACGTCCTTCATTTTGAGGTTGGATTGGGCTCTATAGGTCGACCTTGTTTGGTGATGGTAGTAGCCCCTGAAACAACAAACTGTTGCTAAAGAGAAAAAAAACATAAGGGATTTGGGATGTTGAATAAAATCTGTGAAGTTATGGTGATGGTTAGAGACCAACACGGTTTCAGTCCAGAGGTTTTGATGCTCAGTTTGAACTGCGACAGCCCCTGGTTGTTTTTGCGAGTGTAGCGAAATGCTTATAGGTTGGACTTGGCTAACCTATAAGCATTTTGCTACACTCGCAATAACATCTGATAACCATGTGTATGTGACCAATAACATTTGATTTGATTTGAACAGAGCAAGACACAGACAATAAATGCCAAACGGCTGTACGGAGCAGAAGCTAGAGTTTGTTTTGTCAAAGAAAGACAGAGAGGCTTTAGGGCCACATCCACATGACTTCAGCTACACGATTAGTCACGCATGATCAAAAAGCTGCTCATAATATCCAGATGACTATCCAAGCTAAAAAAAGAAGAAAAAGAAACGCCTTAATATGATGAATGATTTGGGTGAGGGCGAGGGTTAACCAGCTAGGGGGCATTGGAGTGGTACAGTAAGTCAGCTGTCGTGAGAAAAACTGTCACTTTAGTGATAGAGAAGCACTCTTGTATTTCTGCTAAAGCAGTGTCCGCCCCTCCATGAGGTTTACCGTAGGTTTTACAGAATATCGGAAGGATTACCAGAAACCAACTCCCTTATTAACTTGTCTTGCCTGGACAAGCTGTTCAATATAGGGAGAACACAAAGCATCTCCTGGACTGAGGGCAATCTGATGGTACATTTGTAGCGCAATGCGCCTCTGTATCTCTTGTCTCCAACAGATTAGTTCAGATGCTCCTGGCCACGGGGTCCTGTATGGCTGCGCGCGAAAACATCACAGACACAGGTGGTGTCCCGTTCCCAATCTCCCTCATCCTTAAACGGCTTTGCAGCTGCCATCAAGAAAAAAAAGGAAAAAAGGAGAAAACATCTGTCCGGAGATTGCGTTTTTGTAAGACTGATTAACGAGCGTAAAGCCTCTGTTGCCAATCCCCCACCTTGTCGGTCTGAGTAGTTTCCAAGCATCGCCTGATGCCTGATGCAGGGCAGAATTTACACAGAAAGATATGCAAAATCATATAGGAATAACAGACCTTTCCTAAATCCATAAGTCTCCATTCCTATGCCAACAAATATGTTTTCTGAGGTGCATTTGTCACATGTTAAATTCATTAAAGACCACTATACCTCCAGTGTAGATAGGGAAAATAAATATTTATTTGCTCTCTGTTGCCAAAGAACACCACCCAAACAAGTGGTTGTGTTTTTACATTGACACCCAGCACTGTATTGCCGTACAAAATAAAGCTAGTCCATGTAAACAAATACCCAATTATTTACAACATTTTCTATGTTTGGGAATGCGTCAGGAAATTGCTGGACAGAACTGAGAAAACATAATATATTTGAACTAATTCAAATATCAAAGAGAAATTTGTGTGTGAGTTTATGCAGGGCAGAAGTGGAAGAAGTGGAGGAGTTGTAGGCGGAAGATATACTGTACACCCACCACCTCTCTCCCACACTAGGGATTATGGGCCATGGTCTGCTGCCAAGATTATGTTAGGTAAGTCTGCAGAAGGAAACAAACAAACTGCAGGAAAAAAGGTGGCAGCTCTTGGGAACGTTGTGAGAGGTTTGAGGGCAGGGGGCCAAAAGGAAAAGAGTAGGCTATGAGAGCGAGATGAGCGGGAGGAGGACTGGAGGGGGGGGATAGTTGATCTTTACGGGCCAGCTGTTTTCTCTCAGGTCCTCTTTGTAAGGAGACTAGCAGGTTGTTTCATAGCGCAGAGCTATTCATTATTTGACCCTGAGAGAGTTGTTGTAATGCTCCAGGTCGCCTTGAGCGCTTAAACCGGCTCCTTAGGCCCCATAGGCAGGAAATGCATCAGAAGGAGCAGGAGTTCATATAAGAGCATGGTTAGTTACAGTACGACTAGCATGCGTTCCCACTGGATAAAGGTGTTGAATCATTAAAAGTGTTAAAAACAGAGGCGCTCCAGGTCTCTGCATATCCAAAATCCCATTATAGTCTTCCTAAATGGATTGGATTTTTAGCTGGTAGAATGGTAGCCTTTTATTTTACATGGAACCTGCTTTGAGAGCATCTGCTCTTAACACTATAGAGCCTCAAGGTACAACAAAGGTGTACAAGTTATGGCCGTAACATCTGCACCAGTAACTGGAATTAGCCTGTATTCTAGCTAATAAAAAACTACAACGCCATCATTCAAGACTATTGATTCAAAGCAACCACAGGTATTCTGCATTAGTATATCCACTCCTCCATAACTGTGTAATACTATCACGTTTTTCTTACAGTCTCATTACGCTGGAATACAAATTCCTAGAGTTTTTTTGTTGTATGTATGTTATTTGTATTATTGTTATTTTTGTTATTTCCCCCTATACACCATATAGATTGGTACAGAATGTTATCCTACACAGAGATATATATATATTTCCACCAAGATGCTTCTGATGATATGCAAACTGTCCAGAATGATGTAATCCCCCCAAGTAACATTTCAAAAAAGACAAAAGGGAAATCTACCATTGCACACATTATCATAAATACTTCTACACAAATAAATACTCTTGAGACCTTTCATTCCTATGCTAGAATGACTACGTAGGCTGTCGTTACTAATGACCATGTCGCTATAGACACAGACTAATTATCTTCAATTTATCAGTATGCCTTTGATTGAGGATGACATGGGTATCACGACCGGCGTGTTTGTTCATGAATCGTTTGTTTTTTCCTTCCAACCCCCCCCCCCCCCCCCCCAACAGAACATTCCCTCTAATGAAGTACCAGGCCCTTAAGAGTACCTCATTTCTAGATTATGAAAGTGCAGTCAACTGACGACTTCAAAATCATCCAACAAGCATGACAAGTGCTGAGGGCAATTGTCTTTTGTGGGGCAGAGAAAATGGGCCCAATTGGAGCATGTGCACATTCCAAGTCACACAAGTGACAAATTACTTTCTACGTTTCAATAAAAAGCCTCGGCCATGCCAGAATTCTTTCTTTTAAGCTGCAGTTTTAGTTGCTTGCAACTGATTTGCTTCTTGATTGCACCATAACACCCCACCCCTGCAAATAATAAGAAACTCATCTGCAACTTGGTTGCATCCAATTGAAATGTTTTAACTTTGTGCAACTAGTTGCAAGCAACAGCCAATCAAAATGAATGCTTGTCACATGATCCATTCGAAGGTTCGGAACTCCGGTCTAGTTGTCATGTCAACAACACAGCTGTCAGCTGTCAGTGCTGCATGAACCTTGATCAAGGTGGACAGAAAAGGCATTACCTAAACTGGAGCTGTATTAATAAATACTGGAATCAGGGCTAGTATAGGTTTATGTACTGTACATGGTTTGGAAGTCAATTAATATCGTTTTTTAAGTGAACCCAGACCTCTCTCTGACCAGTTTCAACTGAAATTCTTCAACATGAGCTGCACTAGCTTGGTTAGCTAGCTATCTGGCTAGCTTAATCAAACAGTGCTGGCAATTTCATTTTGTCTAGCTAGCTAAATTGTACAGCCAGCATCAATCAATCCTTATTCAATAATGAAATAGTTTGGATAAACAAATTATTTGTGAAATCACAATGTAATGCAGCAGATGACATGGGGTGAGTTTAGAATTTTCAAACAATATGACAGAAGCAGCTTCAATTTGATTAGCTGTTGCATGCAATTTTAATTGTGTTTGAGTTGATTCATGTAACAGCATAGTTGCTTGAGATGCTGTCACTTGCAACCTGCAACTGCAACTAAAATTGCGTGAAAGATGCTTTGTGTAACTCCAGCCTTACACAGTGAGACTGAGAGCATTCCGGATGACATCATAGATCTCTATGGCTCTGCGCTAACTGGGAGTGGTGAATCTAACAGCTGGTTTTCATGTCACTCACACAGCCTCTGTAACATCCCATCAGGTACTCTGACTTATGAGGGGCCGCATGCGGCTCAACATCCCAGGAAAGCTGGGAAACGTAAATGTTATGCCTTGTTTGGAGTCACCAAGGCGTACGCTCAGGGAACATCCAGCGTGTTTCCGATTTTCATACCTACATCGGAGCGGGTAACCAAACCCAGATGTGTTCAAGCACAAAATCCATTTTTACTCCCATTGTACTTTTTTGTAATATATTCCCTCCAAAGATGACTTCAGGTCACTGGCCTGTGGCTCAGCAGATACAACAGCAAGTTGATTTATCGGAGTCACTTAATCCCTTTGTTTGCACATCCTTTGTAAACATATGCTAATGTCGTATTTAAAAAAAAACATTTGTACTGCTGAAATATGTCCAAGAAGAAAGCAGAAACACCCTTTCTTTGAACAAATGATCTCGGTATTGATTTGTCTTTATACTGTAAATCAAACCAGTCAGCCTATAAAGCCTTACTTGCATACTGAGAAGTGACAATATAGTAATCATCAAGCATGTGAGGTCATCAAACATGCAAGATTCCAATCAATCAAATTGAGTTGATTGGTTTCTCTAAGCCCCAAGATTTCCACTTATTCAGAACCTACACCCCTACCCTCTTTTTCTCTCCTTTGCCATTAGCTGTCACTTACTAGTCACACTAAAGCTGGAAGAGTTGTACATGTTCCCGGTGATGTCACAGGCCCCTTGAGCTCCTAGCTCCAGCGTGGGAGACGAGCGAGGGGAACTTGTGAAGCTTAGGAGTGTTATGATAACATGAATCAGGCCCCCGGGCAATGTCCTCTCCACATTCTGACATTCAGAGCACCTAGGGGGTCGTTACTTCCTGTGTTCCTCCACGGGGAGGGATGGGAAGGTCCCAGACAGGAAACTGCCCTGTCCGATCGCCAGATTGTGACGGCTCTGAGAAAACAGGGGTGTTTGGCTTTACTCTCTCTTTCCCAGGAAGAAGGGATGTCATTCCTCCTCCCCACTCCATCACTCGGGTATTAATGTATCACTATTTCAAGGTCAAGGTCTCTTGTCAAGAGAACATCACATACCTTTGATTACTGTGTTTTTCTTTTCCCACGATATGGTTTACTTGAAATAGACAGACACTTATGGCTCCAAAATGTTTTGTCACTTAATTGTGTTATTTTATGTCATTCACCTTCGTGTATCACCTACTCTGTACCATAGAGTTAGCGTTAGCAAATGCTAGTGGGAATCCTTTCATACACCCTTATGTTCCATCCATACAAAACCATGACTACTAATTCTTTGCTCTTGAATTCATATGCACATGCATAAATTATTAACAATTCATGTAAGGCCAGTGCAAGACATGCAAATTAAGGAAATTGCTGTGTTTATTTTCATATGTTTCAATATTATCTCTTAGATCAACATCTTAAGGAACTCACCTACATTTTGCTAATCATAGACAGTACATAGCCTACATGAGAGCTGACATGATAGCTGCTGTCTTTTATTAAGTGATAAGGATTCAGTTGGTTGTTTGCAGAAACTAGTGCTTTGAAGTGAACCTGCAAATGAATAGCTGGATGTATAGGTGTTGTATTCAGCGATATGGATTTTCTTATTTATGGTTTGCACGTTTCGTCACAACATTGTTTTGAACATTCATTTTAGGACTGATGACCGACTGAGCATTCTACCCAATGCATTGTCAGTTGGCGCTGACAAAGATTTAATCAAAAGTACACTACTGTGGCTTGGAAATACAATGAGATTTCTAGAGGCAAATAATTAGTAGGATAAGTGTCATCATTTTGACTTTAGATGCAGTGTAACATTAGCTAGCTAGCTAAGATTGAGGGAGAACACCAGATTTTAGCTAGCTAATGTTGGTATTGCTAGCTATTTTTGCCGAACTTTGCTAGCTAATGACGACATAGCTATCTGTCTAAAGTAAATTTGACATGATATATTTGCCTACTTTAGCAATGTCATCATATTTCCTGGCCACTATAGTGTAATTTAGACTAAACATTAATTAGCCCCCGTTCAGGATGAGTGGTCTTATCACAACTTTTGGCCACCACTATGGCAGAGGGTGGCTTGTGAACGTTGATACCAATGGCATGATGCCTACCAAGTGACGGAGGTGCAACCTATGATATTGAGATGTAATTCACTGTAATATAACATATTTGTGTCACTTTCCATTCCAAAGTGACCCTGTCTTGTGAAGAGGAAGATGAGTGTAAAATAACTCAGAGAGCAGAGCTTTCAGTGTCACTGCTGTGTTTAACAGAGAGCAGAGCCCCACGGGAGTCAGCCTAATGGCGGTGTGTGTGTGTACAGGAGGGCTCTGTAGTTCCTCCTCCCACGTAGGTCAGTGGGAATACATTGGGGCTACATCCTGGACTCCACGTAGGGGGAGGAAAAATAAATACAACCCCAAAAACGCGTCTGGGATCTGAAGCAGGAATGCGGCAGGGCATGGGAATTGCACTCGCCCAAGAGGATACTTTGGCCGGGCTTGAAACGCCAGCTAACCGTCGGGAGAAACCCCCCTCCTGCCCCTGCCCCCGCCACACAGACAAATCCTCGTCCGCCACTATCGGCCTGCCCAGCGGCACTCGCAAGGAGCTTGAGAAAAAGTGCGTGGGCGAAGACCTCGCTTATGTGTGCAGGGTTGCTTGACTTGACTACAGCCCCCCCCCCTCCCTTCATAAACACGCATATACACACTGTGAAACACACACCCCATGTCCCTGCCCTCCTCTGTCCCCTGGGACAGTCTAAAGTACTCTGAGCAGGAAGGCCTACAAACAGGGCTCAGACAGCTGCCCAGCACTCCTGATAATTTATTCCAGAGAGAGAGAGAGAGAGAGAGAGAGAGAGAGAGAGAGAGAGAGAGAGAGAGAGAGAGAGAGGAGAAGAACAAGAGGAGAGGAGTAGGTGATGTCTGAAAGTCGGAGGATGACGGTGCATTTGGTCCATCAGTGTTTGAAGAGCACGTGGTTCCCACGGTGGGAAGGTCTACAGAGGTTAGACACTCTGACTAGACTGGGCAGACACTGGCTAGAATGATGAGCCAGGGTCGTGCTCTAAGAGACCCAGACCCAGAGATAGCAGTGGCCGCTCATTAGTTTTGACAGGCCCTGTTAGGATGGATGGAGCGACTACCGTAAACAGTGTTTGGTCCATGGGAGAAGACAACACTGTGATGACAAGCTGAACAGCCCCTTAACTACATTCATGTCAAGTCACTGACTGACCTTGAGCATCCTGAGAAAGATTCTGGACTTTCATTCAGGCACTAAACGTTATCATAAGTATAGCAATGTTGAAGACAGAGATGTTTAAAAAAAGAGGTAGAAAGAGTGTTTGAACACAAAGGTCCCAAAGCCCTCTAATTGACTGATTGAACCAAGGCCAAGATATCTTCCACTGTGAACTCTGAAGAAATCTTTCCTGAAAGAGGGCGTTCTCTTCTAATTATTTGATTACGAAAATGAAAACTTTAATTAGGATTTGATGTGATGTCATCGAAATAAACAAACAATAAAACAACATCTTAGTTAAACAGGGTGATATGCCAGGGGAGAAATAAAAGCGTTCAGTAACGAAGGGGGAAAACCCAACAAATGAATACTGCCCTGATTATGTGTGAACTAGTAGTTAATTAACAAACTGTTAATTGAAAACAAGGTTTATAATTATTAAAGTACCAGCATAAACATCATTTCACCCCAATATGAATAATGTACAATCAGTTGTTCCTATAAGCGATTCTTCTTCTCTAAGAGTTAATTTCATTATGCTAATAAGGATCTGGTCGTTATAGAACGTCCACTTTGATCCAGTCTAATTGTCATGATCATCAAAGACTTAGTCGCCACTTGCCGGGAATACATTTTATGTTTTTTCCCCCTCTTTCATTCTGAATGATATGCAAATTAGATGGGAGCTAGGTAATTAAAATTGTATGTGTCTCGGTATGTTTAACGGTACGGGGAAATGTTAGTCCAACTGGCTGTGTTCGTTTCAAAGTCTAGCAGCCAGGGAAACTAAGAGCAGAAATTAAAAAGGCAAAAAATACACTCAGATGAGTAGAAGATGAAAGTGCAGCAGATCCTTAGCCTCAACGTGCACTGTGAGAGCAGAGGGGTAAGATCTTATCTTTATTGTAATCTGTTTGAATTTGCCACATTAAACCTTTGTGAGTATCACACCAAAAAACTCCCCCATGCAGCCAAGATGTGTGTTTCCTATTTACCCCAAACATGAGAGACCAGAGCAGTCCAGAGGGAAAAGACAGATCTGAGAGAGGTTGTCCCAGTGTCTCAGAAATACAACAGGGGGCCTATTACATATTCGTACATAAAAAAACTGAGAATATTCACATTACATTGTAACAAACATCCTTCCCCCAAGTTTAATTATTCAAAAATGTATTAACTCTAGTAAGCAGTGTGCTGTGTCATACCTGTGAAACCCAAACCTTAACACTGACCCTTTACACTTATACTAACCCCTAACTCAAGCTCTACCCAAACCCTGTGTGCATGACTAGTAATGTGTAGTACTAACCCTGTGCTACTGTGTATTTTCTTTGTGGTCTGGGTTTAGGGCAACAGTATTGAGCTGGAATGGTCTTGGACAGCAGGCCTCAGTGTATAATAGTTTTTAAGCTACAGCTGAATAGTATCCTCTCAAGGGAAACTGTGCCCCAATTTCCTAATCTGTATTTGATGCAGCTTGTCTGTCTGATTCTCTTCCAGATCTCTTTCATTTTACCATTTGTTTAAATCACCTCAAACAGCTATTTAACTTTATCTGATGCAGTCTCATTAAAGAAAAATGTCAGGTCATTCCATGTGAACGAGAACAAAAGCGTGGGACACTATTTCTGTCGTCTTGTTCAAAATAAATTTATTCTACGCTTTCTCCTCCTCTAAGATCTGCTCTTTGACCTCCTTGTGTATCATCTTGTCTCCTGTATTAAATATTTATTCAAATATCACTCAGCAACATACTCACTGTGACTCAGCTCTGGCTCGCAACTCTAAGTGCTTCTACAAGCCAAGTTACTGTGGGTGAGTATGCCTGAGAACTATTTGTGATATTGAAGGCCAGCCTACTGTACAATCTGCTGTTAAATAAAGGTTAAATAAAATAAATGTAAAAAATGAAGCATAATATAGTATCATTTAATTTTCAGAAGAGTGATAGACACTCATACTGTACTGTTCAAATGAAGAATGAATTAAAAAATACAAAAATGGCACTCTCGCATAAGTTTCCCGTTTCCTGTACAACTTGCTGCATGCCTCTCAGGCGTCCCATGAGCCTCCTCTTTGTTTACCCAGGGCACTTGTTTTCATTGTGGGCACGCAGCATCACGCCACATAGGTGAACGCTGGCAGATTGTGCTTACCTTTTAAGTCCCGCATTAGATGGTGGCGAGAAAAAAAAGCCTCTTACACACCAAAATGAAAATCCTCTGTCTGTTTGAGTGCTTAGGAAGCCGGCCAAATATACTCAGGTATCAGAGCGTTGGCTCAATAACCCCTGCAGGCTATGATGAAACATCATCGCCACCTCTCATATCTCGCTCTCGCTCACTCTCTTCCTCCCTCTAGTAGCTCTAGCGGCGCTCCTGGTTTGGACAAACACTCCCTGGCATGCGTGGTAATTAATTAAAGAGATGAATTAGAGCAGGCCGTTTTTAATGCCGACAGGGAGCGTTGATACGGGCTCTGCGAATGGGGAGCTTTGGGCAGAAATGGATCATTCCGGGGGTTTATAAATGTAATGTAGAAGTGAGGATAGGGATAAAGCCTAATTCCCCTCAGCTCATCGGAGCTCTTTTTATCCTCCTGGTACTGTGCTGTTCTCGTATGTCTCCCATGTCTATGGCTATGCCAAACAACCAACCTTAATGAGGTGAGCTCACATACATACAGTAACTCTGTGCACACTCCACAATAGCTCAACCAACCCTTCACAAACACTACTCTAAGCAGGGCTTGTGTTTAAAAACATGACAATAGATAGATGATGTGTTAAGAGACCTATAAATTAAGGACCTTGGTTATTAAGCCCACCGACATTAGGCTTTACTACGTTAGGCAACGGTGATGCATTAAAAACAGTGAGAGCGCAGGTTAAGTGCTCTGTAATACGCCTGCCCTTCTCTCTACTGAACCCTCAGATAAGCTTGTAACAGATGTGCCGGGTGTTTACTATTGTTTTCTCTATTTGCAATATGATAGATACAAATGTTTCACTCTCTCTTAATAGGCTTTAATATTCCCTTTTGGATTTACCATTTACCCCCTGTCTTAAACCCACTCATTTGACCTCAGTTAGTGTGTGTGTGGTCTTATAGTTGTGAATCTCTATACATTATCCTGGCAAATGTAATGTGTAATGTGGGTTATGGTTAGGGAATGTGGAAACAAAAACATAATTACCTTCTAAACAGGCTTACAGTACCTTTTAAGGTTTTGAGTGGTAAAATATAGGCTTGGGCGATGTACCATATATACCGGGTATTTCGAAATACCCACAGTATGATTTTCAATACTGTCAAGACAATGTTTTGCTGGTTTTTCATAAATTTGAATATTTGTTATTTTTAAATAAATACTTCCAGTCAACTTGTGCACTAACTTAATAGATAAAGTAAATCACTTTCTTCATTTTGCCTGTTGCATTATTTTTTCATTGTGAAGCCATTCCCCAAAGTAGCTGATTGAGCCAGTCACATGGTGTTTGTATACAAAGAGCACACAGAGCAAATGGAAGCTTCGAGCAGGGCAAGATAGCTGATCAAGTTACACTTCACTACCATGGAGGAAAACCGGGTTGTGTCATCAATGACGTGAGGCCTATTGGTTAGCTTAGCAACAACCACAAATGGTAAAGAAGGCTTCAGAACATTCAAAAAAGGTGTTTTGCTTGATATTAACATGCTATATTTTGGGGTTAAAATCGTATTCATGTCATCTTAACAGGCTGTATAATAGATCCTTTACTACAGCACTGAAAATGTACAACTTTGACTTGAAGAATATCTCTTCTGTACTATAAACATTTATCTAGCTAGCTGCCCATTGCCAGCTGGTTGGATGGGCAGCTAGGAAGGTTGGAACGGCATAGCTAGCTAGCTAACATTACAGATCGACAAACAATGCAAAAAGTATAATGCAGGCTAAATAAAGCTAGCTTGAAACCTTAGATAGATGGATTATGAAACGAATACCTAATTGGAAAATAGTTAGCTAACTAGCTAGCTTTCGGTCTTTAGGTTGCTTGAAAGTTGTCACGTTCAAAATGATCAACAGCTTAGAAACTTGATCACTCACTTTTGGCTGTGCAGTCCATCCCAACCGTAAAACACATGTTTAGGTTATTCAAGCCTACTGTCGGTTACCCAGAAGTAAAATTTTTGTGCAAGTTGTCACTTCCCGTTTAACCTCTGGGGGGAATGATATTAACAATTGTGATTTCTGTTGTGAGAAGGAAGGAAGCAAAGTCTCCTCCCTCGCAAAAGGAAACTCTCATCCAAATCCCTCCCTTCCGCTAATTTCACCTGTGTTTATGATCAGTGTGGACACACACACAAAGCAGTAAACATGGAAGAAGTGACTGAGGATGTTTTCAACACAGCTATTTTGAAACTTAGCAGTGTCCATTCCATCCTATCATTTAATCCACTGCAACAGTTGTGCTTCAAAAATGTTGACTGACAAAGGGGACATTTTGAATGCTTGCCAACTGGCTGTGGCAAAAGTTTAGTATATCAAGCGATGTATGGAGAAAACTTATTCAAACAACCGTGTTCATCGGTTGATAGGACTGGCAGGGGACAAAGTGTACACTGTTGTCTACATTTCAGATGAACTCCTGTCTAGCCATTGCTATTGCAGCTAACTAACTAGCTGAGTTGAGTTCAACATAGCTAGCTAGCTAAGTGGACTGTAGCTATGTTTCTAGAAAAGAACAACTAGCTATATAATTGCTAGCAATATTTTAAAGACTAGTTACTGACTACTGAACACTTTTTGTCAAACAACTTTGTTTCCCTGCCTGTTTATTGATGCATTGGAGACTGAAAAAGTTAAATATAGCTAAATGCCTCTCCTGATTTTACTGCAAATAGGCTGTGTTGTTTTGATATAATTTGTGCACATTAGTTAGTTTCGTTAGTTAGCTAAATTACTGACTGACTAGGCTTATTCTTATTCATGTTTTTGTTGTTGTTGCATTTCAGGTGGAAAGGGAGTTGGATGACAGAAAGCAGCTGACAGACCAGGGCCCATAGCAGTGCTGATCTCAGAGTAGCAGTACTGATTTAGGATCAGTTTAGCCTTATAGATCACAATGAATATGATTACAATGACAAGGGGGAGCTAGTCCTAGATCGCTATTCCTACTCTGAAGCAGCTTTGTGAATACGGGCCTTGGAAGAAAGCTGTTGCCCAATTCCTTGCACAGCAGTCGTTTCACCACAGGACCCTAGAGGTATTACAGTCAATGCTTATGAACTGAGTATAAGTGAATTTCCATAAATCAATGACACTTACAAATAGGTTGAATTGTTCAGCAACATGTGCAGTAAATGCTAACACAGCTTTGCTGATGAAAGGTACATAATGCATTTATTGTCATCTCCCTATCAGGCCACTGCATGCTGTGA
This sequence comes from Salmo trutta, assembly GCF_901001165.1. Taxonomy (NCBI): domain Eukaryota; kingdom Metazoa; phylum Chordata; class Actinopteri; order Salmoniformes; family Salmonidae; genus Salmo; species Salmo trutta. The sequence continues at coordinate 18,216,305 of NC_042980.1, forward strand.
CATGGGCCTGGATGAGGACAAATGTTCTTCAAGCTGCTTGATTGAATATTGGGGCCTTCAGTGCAACTGGAAGCAAGTGCCTTACCAGGGAGCAAAGCAACAGTCTCTCTCACAGCCATTCTGTCAACATGTATTGAATGTAACCACTCAAATTTATATGAACGACTACTGGCGAAAGCACTGACTTATATTTACTTTGTCTATTTGAACCATCCTTCAATCTTGAATGGGATACATATTTTAGTTCACACGCCTTTGTGATGTGTCTGATAAACATGAATAAAAATGTTTTCACCCTTGCACTGATTTTAGACCTTTTGAATCATAAGCTGTAAGTGCTGTCTCGACGTTGAAATTACCACAGAAATACAAAAAATGTCATAAAAAAGTGAAGACCAACATGCCAAACATGCTATGAAAAAGTTATTGTCTTGTAATCAACAAACTGAAAAAGTAAAATGACATGTTTATACAAAACTTTCTTGCATTTGGCCATCCCCAAAATGTGCCATTGAAAGGGTTAGTTAGATAGTTACATCCTTCCTCAGGGAACTGTCTGCGGATAGCTGAAAACAGGGTGGCAGGTATTTTGATGTGCTGCTCTAGAGTTCCATAACCCAGAAGACTCAACTGGGGATAGGGGGATGGACACATGTTCATTTTTATAAAAGTCTGGAAGACTTTTACAGGGAGGAGGGAGAGAGCATGAGTTTGAGTGAGTACATTCAATCCAATCCAACCAGTGGCCCTGGATAATATTCTATATGATCACACAGGCAGACCGCCATAGTGAAGGAGATTTACAGAGTGCATCAAGGATACTATTATGAGTGGAGATTAATTGCAGGTACTGTAGTTGGCTCTGGAGGTCTCTGGAGGTCCTTGGACCATTCTGTCTCCGTAGCACCTTCATTTTATTTAATTTTATTTAACCTTTATTTAACTAGGCAAGTCAGTTAAGAACAAATTCTCAATAGTGTTAACAAAGCGGGAAAACTCTAGAAAGTTGAGTTTAGTTCAATCTCGTGCTTCTCTGTGCAGGTTGATAATTGTTCTGTGTGCATGCAAACAGCTTAGCGAGAACATTGATCACGGGTGAGCTAACCAGTGATCAAAGTAATTGAGTGAAACACTTTAAAAAAATCTAAAGTAATCCGATGATGGGTAGTTTGCGTGCACCGCCATGTTTGTTTTTTCTCGTCAACCAAAGTAAAGCGGTTACAAGATGAGTTGGGTCTGTTTGCAGTATGCATGTTGAAGGGGGTGTATTGTCTACCATCATTCACTTTCGAAAGTTTACTCGACAGACGAGAGAACCATCCCTTCACTTCGTTTTGTTATAACATCTTTGGTCTGACAGACATTTACGTGATAACCAGAATGCATTGTATGATGTCAACAAACATGGCGCCACACATAGCTGACAATTAGCTTAGCATTAGCTCATCATAATCAGTACAAACCTCAAAAAAGTAGTTGACACGCATCATATGTGTCCATTACAATCTATGCAAGAATCGGAATGCATGATTTGTCACCAGCACTTGAAAATGTGAATAAAACAGTAAATACTCTAGATATGCTCCGTACATACACACGGTGTGCTACAGTAGAAACGACAACACAATATACAGAAACTAAAATTATAACATAGTGAGGCACTTACTTTGATAGTAACACACACGTCCAAAGTTATTATTATTAAGGAAAACAACAATGAAGGCAATGCGGGCACCAGCCAGAAAATGAGTATGAGGGAAATTTGTTTGTGCAAATTCTGAAGTTCTGTTCCGACTGGAGATGTGCAAATGTCTGCATACTTGATCTGGGGAAACACTGGGGAAGTGCTTCAGCTCTTGTCGAAGACAGAAGTTTGTCCGGCTCAGTAATGCCTCAAACGTAAATTGTCATAAACAGTGAAATGGGCTACTTCTATGTGAATTAACACACCACAATTCATATTTTTGTTAGAAAATAACACTTTTTAGAAAATAATTTGAAATTCACAAGTTGAAAAATAGCCTACAGATAATTAGCAGGCAGCGTGCCTTGGTTTGAGGGCAGTGTGGGTTAACTGTCCTGTTGCTTAACAATCACATTTTGAAACAGTGAGTGCGATCTGACAACACAAGCATAAAAAACTCATGCTGGGGCAACTGTTGGAGATATTTGGAATTCCACACATGAAAAGGTTAAGCACTGCCTTCACCTTATCCTGATTTTTCCAAATAATAAATTAAGAAAATCCAAAACCAGGAACTACTGCTGCTCATAATCTCACAATTCTACGTGAGCCTTGACAGATTCAAATCAAATCAAATTTGTTACACACGTCAAATATAACAAGTGTAGACCTTACAGTGAAATGCTTACTCACAAGCCCTTAACAGTTTACATTTTAGTCATTTAGCAGACGCTCTTATCCAGAGCGACTTACAGTATACATACAATTTGTACATTTCATGCATTTTTTTTATATATTTTTTTTGTACTGGCCCCCCAGGGGAATTGAACCCACAACCCTGGCATTGCACACACCATGCTGGCATTGCAAACACCATGCTCTACCAACTGAGCCACAGGGAAGACGAACAAAGCAGTTCAAGAAATAAACATAAGAAAATATTTACTAAATAAACTAAAGTAAAAAATAAAATAATATGTAAAACATTAAAATAACAATAACGAGGCTATAAAGAGGGGGTACCGGTACTGAGTCAATGTGCGGGGGTACAGGTTAGTTGAGGTAATTTGTAGTGACTGTATTGATAATAAACAGCGAGTAGCAGCAGTGTAAAAACAAGGGGGTGCGGGTCAATGTAAATAGTCCGGGTGGCTATTTTATTAATTGTTCAGCAGTCTTATGGCATGGGGGTGAAGCTGTTATGAAGCCTTTTGGAGGTAGACTTGGTGCTCGGGGACCGCTTGCCGTGTGATTTGCAGAGAGAACAGTTTATGACTTGGGTGACTGGAGTCTTTGACACATTTTTGGGCCTTCTTCTGACACAGCCTAGAATATAGGTCCTGGATGGCAGGAAGCTTGCCCCAGTGATGTACTGGACAATACGCACTACCCTCTGTAGCGCCTTATAAGCATCCGGATTACTGTCCCGCTCCTTGAAAGCGGCAGCTCTAGCCTTTAGCTAAATGCAGATGTTGCCTGTAATCCATGGCTTCTGGTTGGGATATGTACATACGGTCACTGTGGGGACGACGTCGTCAATGCACTTATTGATGATTCCGGTGACTGAGGTGGTATACTCCTCAATGTCATTGGATGAATCCAAGAACATATTCCAGCCTGTGCTAGCAAAACAGTCCTGTAGCGTAGCATCCGCGTTATCTAGCTCCAAGATGGCGTAGCAGTCGGATGTTTATTCGTCCCGTCCTGTCCTGTCCCATGTATATATCGTTTTCTTCGTATATATTTAGTATTTTTAATCTCAATTTCCATCTACGGACTGAACATACTCTCCTGCAACCCGCCTCACCCAATGTGGTATGGATCTGCTATTTTTTACACTTTAGAACCGGAACCCCGATCAGAAGCTAGCTGGCTAACTAGCTACTAGCGAGTAGTCAGTTAGCCACTGCTAGCGGTCTTCATTGATGCTAGCGGTCTTCATCGGTCAATTCCTGCCAGTCTGCACAGTGTGATATCAACTCAGAGCATATCGGACTGCTTTTTCCTTACCACATCTCCGGATTCCTACTGCAAGCTCTGAACCTTTACACCAGATCATCGCAGCTAGCTAGCTGCTATCCGAGTGGCTACTCCTGGCTAACATCTCTGTCCCGAAGCAAGCACCAGTTAGCCTGGAGCGAGCATCGAGCTAGGCCCATCTCCCGGCTAGCCGAAGAGGTCCTTCAGCCAATTCTTGGGCTACAATACCTATTTTGCCATTTGGCCTGGACCCTTTTACTGCTGACACGGAGCCCCGCCTATCCATCACAACTGGTCTACCGACGTAACTGTCTGAGGGGGTCTCAACAGGCTATTCTGTTACGATGTTGCCATCTACTAGCCCCGGCCAGCTAGCTTTTCTGAACGCTGTGTCCCCTGCTCGCCTAGCGTAGTAGTGATACCGAAAGGCACCCTGACTCACCTATTGCTGCTCTTTTGACCCTATGATCACTCGGCTACACAGCTGATGCCCCCTGGACTGTTTCAATAACACAGTACCTCATTTTGTTAACCTGTCGGCCCCAGCCTCGAACTCAGGTCCTGAATGTACCTACCTAAACTGCTCTGCCCATTCATTGCCATTTACCCGTTGTTGTCTTAGCTCTCCTGATCAACACCTGTGTTTGCTTTATGCCTCTCTCTAATGTCAATATGCCTTGTCTACTGCTGCCTTGGCTAGTTCTTACTGTTTTATTTCACAGTAGAGCCCTCAGTCCCGCTCAAAATGCCTTAGATAGCTCCTTTGACCCACCCCACACACATGCGGAGACCTCACCTGGCTTAACTGGTGCCTCCAGAGACTAAACCTCTCTCACCGTCACTCAATGCCTAGGTTTACCTCCACTGTACTCACATCATACCATACCATTGTCTGTACATTATGCCCTGAATCTATTCTACCACGCCCAGAAATCTACTCCTTTTCTTCTCTGTCCCCAACGCACTAGACGACCAGTTCTTATAGCCTTTAGCCATACCCTTTTCCTACTCCTCCTCTGTTCATCTGGTGATGTAGAGGTTAACCCAGGCCCTGTAGCCCGCCAGATCTACTCCGATTCCCCAGACGCTATCATTTGTTGACTTCTGTAACCGTAAAAGCCTTGGTTTCATGCATGTTAACATCAGAAGCCTCCCTAAGTTTATTTTATTCACTGCTTTAGCACACTCCGCCAACCCTATTGCCCTAGCCGTGTCTGAATCCTGGCTTAGGAAGGCCACCAAAAATTCTGAAATTTACATCCCCAACTACAACACTTTCCGCCAAAGATAGAACTGCCAAAGGGGGTGGAGTTGCAATCTACTGCAGAGACAACCTGCAGAGTTATCCAGGTCTGTGCCCAAACAGTTCGAGCTTCTGCTTTTAAAAATCCACCTTTCCAGAAAAAAGTCTCTCACTGTTGCCACTTGTTATAGACCCCCCTCAGCCCCCAGCTGTGCCCTGGACACCATATGTGAATTAATTTCCCCCATTTATCTTCAGAGTTTGTACTGTTATGTGACCTAAACAGGGATATGCTTAACACCCCGGCCGTCCAACAAATCTAAGCTATATGGCCTCAATCTCACACATTATCAAGGAACCTACCAGTTCCAACCCTAAATCCGTAAACACGGACACCCTCATAGATATCATCCTGACCAACCTGCCCTCTAAATACACCTCTGCTGTCTTCAACCAGGATCTCAGCGATCACTGCCTCATTGCCTGCATCCGTAATGGGTCCGCTGTCAAACGACCACTGTCAAATGCTCCCTAAAAAACTTAAGCGAGTAGGCCTTTCTAATCGACCTGGCCCGGGTATCCTGGAAGGATATTGACATCATTCCATCAGTAGAGGATGCCTGGTTATTCTTTAAAAGTTATTTCCTTACCATCTTAAATAAGCGACTTTTCAGGGAAGTTAATAACCAATATAGACAGGCAGTTAGGAAAGCAAAGGCTAGATTTTTCAAAAAGACATTTGCATCCTGTTAGCACAATCTCCAAAAAGTTCTTGGACACTGTAAAGTCCATGGAGAATAAGAGCACCTCCTCCCAGCTGCCCACAGCACTGAGGCCAGGAAACACTGTCATCACCGATAAATCTACGATAATCGAGAATTTCAATAAGCATTTTTCTACGGCTTGCTATGCTTTCCACCTGGCTACCCCTACCCCGGTCAACAGCTCTGCATCCCCCACAGCAACTTGGCCAAGCTTCCCCCATTTCTCCTTCACCCAAATCCAGATAGCTTATGTTCTGAAAGAGCTGCAAAATCTGGACCACTACAAATCAGCTGGGCTAGACAATCTGGACCCTCTCTTTCTAAAATGATCCGCCGCAATTGTTGCAACCCCTATAACTAGCCTGTTCAACCTCTCTTTCATATCGTCTGAGATCCCTAAAGATTGGAAAGCTGCCGTGGTCATCCCCCTCTTCAAAGGGGGAGACACTCTAGACCCAAACTGTTACAGAGCTATATCTATCCTACCCTGTCTTTCTAAAGTCTTCGAAAGTCAAGTTAACAAACAGATCACCAACCATTTCGAATCCCACCATACCTTCTCCACAATGCAATCTGGTTTCTGAGCTGGTCATGGGTGCACCTCAGCCATGCTCAAGGTCCTAAATGATATCATAACCGCCATTGACAAAAGACAATACAGTGCAGCCGTCTTCATCGACCTGGCCAAGGCTTTCGACTCTGTCAATCACCATATTCTCATCGGCAGGCTCAACAACCTTGGTTTCTCAAATGACTGCGTCGCCTGGTTCACCAACTACTTCTCAGATAGAGTTCAGTGTGTCAAATTGGAGGGCCTGTTGTCCAGACCTCTGGCAGTCTCTATGGGGGTGCCACAGGGTTCAATTCTCGGACCGACTCTTTTCTCTGTATACATCAATGATGTCACTCTTGCTGCTGGTGATTCTTTGTTCCACCACTATGCAGACAACACCATTCTGTATACTTCTGGCCCTTCTTTGGACACTGTGTTAATAAACCTCCAGACGAGCTTCAATGCCATACAACACTCCTTCATGGCCTCCAACTGCTCTTAAATGCAAGTAAAACTAAATGTATGCTCTTCAACAGATCGCTTTCCGCACCTGCCCGCCCGTCTAGCATCACTACTCTGGACGGTTCTGACTTAGAATATGTGGACAACTACAAATACCTAGGTGTCTGGTTAGACTGTAAACTCTCCTTCCAGACTCACATTAAGCATCTCCAATCCAAAATTAAATCTAGAATCGTCTTCCTATTTCGCAACAAAGCAGCCTTCACTCATGCTGCCAAACATACCCTTGTAAAACTGACTATCCTACCAATCCTTGACTTCGGCGATGTCATTTACAAAATAGCCTCCAACACTCTACTCAGCAAATTGGATGTAGTCTATCACAGTGCCATCCGTTTTGTCACCAATGCCCCATATACTACCCACCACTGCGACCTGTATGCTCTCGTTGGCTGGCCCTCGCTTCATATTCGTTGCCAAACCCACTGGCTCCAGGTCATCTATAAGTCTTTTCTCAGTAAAGCCCCGCCTTATCTCAGCTCACTGGTCACTATAGCAGCACCCACCCATAACACACGCTCCAGCAGGTATATTTCACTGGTCATCCCCAAAGCCAACTCTTTTTGTCGCCTTTCCTTCCAGTTCTCTGCTGCCAATAACTGGAACGAATTGCAAAAATCACTGAAGCTGGAGTCTTATATCTCCATCACTAACTTTAAGCATCAGCTGTCAGAGCGGCTTACCGATCATTGCACCTGTACACAGCTCATCTGTAAATAGCCCACCCAACTACCTCATCCCCATATTGTTATTTATTTTTATTCCTTTGCACCCCAGTATCTCTACTTGCACATTCATCTTCTGCACATCTATCACTCCAGTGTTTAATTGCTAAATTGTAATTATTTCGCCACTATGGCCTATTTATTGCCTTACCTCCCTAATCTTACTACATTTGCACACACTGTACATAGATTTTTCTATTGTGTTACTGACTGTACATTTGCTTATCCCATGTGTAACTCTGTGTTGTTTGTGTCGCACTGCTTTGCTTTATCTTGGCCTGGTCGAGAACTTGTTCTCTACTGGCCTACCTGGTTAATTAAAGTGAAATAAAAAAATTTAAATAAAAAAGTCTGACCACTTCCGTATCTAGTGAATCACTGGTACTTCGTGCTTTAGTTTTTGCTTTTAAGCAGGAATCAGGAGAATAGAATTATGGTCAGATTTGCCAAATGGAGGACGAGGGAGAGCTTTTTATGTGTCTTTGTGTATGGAGTAAGGGTGGTCTAGATTTATTTTTCCTTCTGGTTTCACATGTGACATGCTGGTAGAAATGAGGTAAAATGGATTTAAGTTTGCCTGCATTAAAGTGCCCAGCCACTAGGAGCGCCACTTCTGGATGGGTATTTTCTTGTTTGCTTATGACCTTATACAGCTTGTTGAGTGTGGTCCTAGTGCCAGCATCGTTTTGTGGTGGTAAATAGACGGCTACAAAAAATATAGATGAGAACTCTTTTGGTAGATAGTGTGGTCTACAGCTTATCATGAAGTACTCTACCTCAGGCGAGCAATACCTCAAGACTACCTTAATATTAGACATCGCGCACCAGCTGTTATTGACAAAATGATACCCACCCCCACCCCTCATCTTACCAGACGTAGCTGTTCTGTCCTGCCGATGCACGGAAAACCCAGCCAACTGTATAACAAGCTGGCTCAGTTCTTTGGCTTGCACAAAGTGGTGATGTCGTTTTCACGTCAATATTTTTTATTTATGCTGATGGAGAGTGACACTGCTTCTGCCTTGCCTCATGCTAGCTGATTTTTAGTTTAGCTATCTCAAATAAATTACAAAGATGCAAATTATTATTTTTTATGTTTGGAAAGAAATAATGTCTCTTGTCTCCTGAGTGGTGCAGTGGTCTAAGGCACTGCATCACAGTGTTGCGGCATCAGTCAATCCTGGGGTTCGGTCCCATAGGGTGGCACTCAATTGGCCCAGCATCATCCGGGTTAGGGGAGGGTTTGGGCTAGGGGGGCTTTACTTAGCTCATCACGCTCTAGCGACTCCTTGTGGTGGGCAGGGCACCTGCAATCTGACTCTGGTCGTCAGTTGAACTGTGTTTCCACTGTTACATTGGTGCAGCTGGCTTCCGGGTTAAGCGAGTGGGTGTTAAGAAGTGCGGCATGGTGGGTCATGTTTCGGAGGACGCATGACTTGACTTTCGCCTCTCCCGAGACAAGATCGTAATTGAAACACAATTGAATATCACAAAATTGGGGTGAAAAAGGGGGTAAAATTACATTTAATTTTTTTTGAAAATAGTGCCCCTTATGTGTATTGCCGGTAATACCGTATAGGAACAGTATGGATAGTTCTGGATACCACCCACCCCTAATACAGTAGCTTTAAATCTGCGTAAATGCATAAAGTGAGGAGGTTGCACCATAATAGCCCCAACAGTATCAACATGACACAAATACCATCACATTAGTTTAACCTTCTTGCTTAAAGGGACATTTCACTTCATATTCTTCATCTTAAGCACCACCCTAACATCAACATATGTGACAATGGCGCGTTCTATGTTTTGAGGAAAACATAGAGGCAGTAGGTGTTTCCAATCACATCATCAGTGTGCATCATGTGATTTTAACCAATTATGAGTAGGCATTGCCTACTAATTGCCTACCAATTGTCAACCAATTGGTTGATGATGTCATTCCTTTATTTTTTTTATTACAAAACATAGAAACGTGTCATTTTCACATATGTTGATGTTGGGATGGTGCAGGAGATTAGGAATATTTTGAAATGTCCCTTTAACTTGGACCATTTGCAGGAGATTTAGTAAACTCTCCTTTCCTGTCTCTGATAGCTTTCTCTGGCATACTTTGGAAGGAGGGCCCCTCCAGTCAAGTCCTGTGGTTTCTCATGCGATATGAAAGCATTACCTGTGTCACAACCCTTCTCAAGCCCATTCTCTCTCACACAATTTGATTAATGCACAATGATACAGTGTCTTAGATTAGAGAAAAAATATCTAATTTCAAAAAAAACATCTGTGAGTCTTTCGCCCAGAAAGTAACGGCGCCACTTAACTCTCAGTTGATGAGAAACGTTCTCGGTTAACATATTTATTGAATTTGTTAAGGGTATTAGCTATGTCCACATTACTTTTTCACAAAGTTATCCTCTAACGCACTGGCTTTTAAACATTCTTTGGATGAATTGTGTTCTTTAGAACAGATGTAGGCCTATGTTCCTCAAATTTGTTTGAGAATAAGGGAAGTCTATATCACCAAACATTACAGATTTGTTTTACAGGAAATAGCATATGGAACACTTCCTCCATCAACTTTCACTCACATTTGGGCAGAAACCTCATGCTTTTCACTGCAAAAACAACAGGGTCTCAGGTGTACGTCGGTATTTGGTAGGAAAAGAGGATGAAGTGGGATCCTTTCCTTTCCAACCCCTTCACACACACACTTGCAGATTTACCCACCCCTGTAGGACCCCCTACTGACAGACAACGTTGAGGGTTCAAGTGGCTAATGGTAGACAGGCCGCCACTTTGTACCAATTACATTCTGACTGTTTGACCCCCAGCGTTTCATACAAAGAGGACCGCCACTTCCAACTAATTCTTTGTCTCATATACATGTTCACAAAGTTTTCCTCTTTGAGCCAAAGAAAACTGATGAAGTCAATTCATAGTACATAATGGCTTAACTAAAGCTTGGCATTAAGAGTTAGCAATGTGTATGTTGTTTGTTTGTGATTATTATGCATTATTACCATTAGATTAAAACAAAATTAGTATGAACTTTACAGGAATCTACAGTACAGATGTAGGATCTTAATTTGATCTTAATTTTTTTATGAGAATTTTCCTGCACAGCAGGAAATGCAAACTTGTAGTGCATTCCAAGTATAAAAAGGCTTCTAAAGTTTGTAATTTCCACTTTAAAATGTCAAACTTTATTTGCCCTAATGTAAAATGTATCAACCCCTACAAAAAAAATAATATTAATTACAATCCAGAAAATACTACACATTTCCTGTTGCTGCAGAATATTTGTCCTGCTTTAGCAAACTGGCTCAAATGATGATCCTAAATCTGTACATATTTGTACAGTACTGTGTACCCTTCATAGCTGCTGCAATTACAACAAATGCTGTTGAGGGTATGAACAACAGTTACATGATGAATTTGACTGCTTGGATCTTCCCAACCATCCCCTCTCGCTAAAAGAGATAAACTGGTTGTGGTGGTTTTTTTTACCCCAGGCCACAACCCCTCTCCCACAGAACGTAGTGCTACATCCGGTGTTGGACAGGAATCTGACTAATGTTTATGTGGATTAATGTCCTGCATTTACAGACCCATTATCTGAAACAAAATGTCTCCCCCTCAACAGTTTTTCATTCTAAATTACGTTATCCCATGTCTGCTCCCACTCCGATGGCTTAACAGCACTTAAGGTGTCTGTAGTGTTGCTCCGCACTGTTCTGAGGGAAACAGACAAAGACCAGCGACATGACACAGCCTAATGGCTCACCCCTTTACTTTATCACTAGAACCAAGGGAAGGAACAAGCCGGTGTTTACATAACAACCAAGAGTTCGCTGAGCCTGATGAGTGTTTGGAGAGCTCTGATTGGCTCCCTTCCCCTGTCACTTTCTCGAATGACCAGTGAGTTATATTCAACTCGCACCCCTCCCGCCCTCACTATCATTAGTGATAATTACCTTGTAAAAAATGACACACACTCTGCCTCCCTTCTGGAATCATTCGACCAGTCTTTTTCTCCCTCCCTCCCTCCCTCCCTCCCTCCCTCCCTCCCTCCCTCCCTCCCTCCCTCCCTCTTTCTTTCTTTCTTTCTTTCTTTCTTTCTTTCTTTCTTTCTTTCTTTCTTTCTTTCTTTCTTTCTTTCTTTCTTTAGTTATTTAGTTATTTATTTATTTATTTCTTCCACTCGTAGTTTCCTGTTACCGGCTGCATGAACTCCTCAGAATGTCTCTCGCTTTATCTGGGCCCCTGAGAAAGCATATGCAAACTCTATCTGTCCCACACACACACACACACACACACACACACATACACACACACACACACACACACACACACACACACACACACACACACACACACACACACACTGCCCTCACTGTGCATTCTGCACATATGTTTATCCTCAATACAATAGGTCAAAGGTCGAAGATGACCAGATGTAAAAATCCCATAAATAGACTTTGTGAAAAGTAAATTCGATGTAATATCTCTTCCACCTCATCCTCTCCTCCCTGCACAAATAGGACATACTGTAGCCCTTCAACACTCTACCCCTGCCCCCTGCTGCCACAGTCAAGACATCTCAACCATTTCATTTTACATCTCTACAGTCTGGGGGGAGTATACATCAACATACCCACCCATAGATCAACAGTCAAACACAGCCATCTCTCATAGAGGGAGGCTGGAGATGGTCAGCTTAGCTGCGGTGGACATCTTGAGTCTGCCACTCTGATTTGACTGGACCAAATGACTGATTTAGACACAGCTTATCCCCAGCCCATTGGTCCCAGATGATCCTGTCAGCAGACCATAAATCTGGCTGTCAAAATGCGGCCTGACCCCTGTCATGTGGAGACACGTGGGGCTGACCCTGGGGATCCACACATACCACACAGCCACTTTACTTCACACTGTTACAGTAGTTAGACTGCTGGGTAAGCAGAGAGGAGGAGAAGAAGAGAGGAGGGGAGAGGAGAGTAGGGGAGAGTAGAGGAGAGAAGAGGAGCGGAGAGACTTCAGTATAACGGGTATAACACATCCTGGCCATCGCGCATGGAAGAAAATGCAATGCAGAGAGCTCTGCTACAGGGAGTCATTCAAAGAAACTGACATCTGAGAAAGGGATGCTGTCGTCGGAGATGTAAAATAAATGTAGGGAAGTTGGAAATATTATGATTGGACAGAGACAAATAAAATAACACTGACGAGAGGATGCTGAAACTGTCACGTAACAAGAGAGAAGAACCATTGATATGGCAATATGTCAAGTATGGGAGCAAAGATGCGTGTGTCCCAATGACATTGAGAGTCTCACCGGTTGAGGGAAGTCAATTATTTGTCTCTATCAGGAGTGTGCTACAAAACCTGGAAATGGAGAAATAGAAAACATGAATACTAACACACACCTTGGCTTGGATAACGTCATTACCTCATCTTCTCTAGCACAATAGAGTGCAGGAGGAGAGGACAAAAAGAACGGATGCTTCAGTGGACACTCACTTTCAAAACACAGTTACACCACTTTGTACATTCATGTTTACTTTTAGGCTCTTGCCAAGACACTATTGCTGGCCTCTCCTGGAATGAGCGATCCAATAAAGCTGCTCATCTATGAACTCCAAATTAACCCAAAACAGGAGGAAACAATATTACCAATATTGTCCATTCAATATTGTCTAGAATCCTTGTTTGGTGAGCTGCACCTGACTTAACAACAGGGCCGGACCAAGTTCTGCACTGTATGACGTAAAGGAGGCAACGATCATTGAGGGCTTAAGCAATGGCGACTTATTAATGCTTCTGTTTAATGTTGAGCTGCATTTCCGGCTTCATGCAACTCCCATTCTCATGGTCCCTCAAGTTTTCCAGTCAAACAACTGTTTCAGCAGTGCTCCATAAACGTTCTGTAATGGTGTTTCAACAGTTGTTGAATAAACCTCTGTGTTGCTGTTAACCTGACTCAGATGTGGAGCAGCAAGGTGGAGCAGTCTCCTGAATGATTCTAATCTTTTCCTCTCATTAAATGGTGCAGCCAACCAGAGAGATGTAGGCTGGATGCAAATGAGCAAGCGGTCGGTCGGTCGCTCACCGTAATGCTCTAATTACAGTAATTTGATCAAATCTGTTCCAGTTGTTAGACATACTTGTGTGTATCCTTGATCTCTCTTCTCTCCTGTTTGTTGAAATGGTGAAGACAACATGCTGGGAGACGAGGCACTCCCCTGTGGTTTTACAGCTATTTCCTGCGTCTCTACCTGTCAACTGAATTACATAAAATCACAACAATTTCATTGGCAGCTAAGAGGATGCGGTTAAAATCAACAAAATGTACAGAATATTGATGAAAATTTTAATTTGAAAGGCCTAAATGATTCAATCCATCAATCAGTGTTTTTCTGGACATATTCATAAACATTACTTGGTAACACTTAAAATTGCAACATTTAAGTTGCTCTTATACCTATGTAATAACACTGTAATGACTGAAATTACATTCTAAACTGTAATGCATACTTTTGCATGGAACAAGCAATACTGAATATGACAGATGATCTGATGGCTATATGGTTTATTTGTATAACTAGCCTCAGTGTTAACAGTATTTGATCAAATCTACTGGATCATCAACAAGATAAACACATAACCAGATCTTGTCAACATAGACAGAATTCTGATAAAGAGTTCATTCTTCTGTGTATCTAGTACTGTCAACAGAGAACAAGTATGTGATTTCACACTGAGCCGTGTCTGGGATGGGCCTTTGATGTTTATGACAGGCCTCAGGCTTCTGTCAGGAGAAGAGGATAGGACGGAGGGATGGCTGGATGGATGGTGAAAACTAAAAGCCAGGGAGGCTTTGAGACATTGCATAAGCACTTAGCTACATGAATATTTCTCAAATACCTGGCATTACAGTGTGTAATCTGCTTACCGGGGACATTACGGGATGTGCTCCCTCCGCTTTAGTGACAGGTGTTTCAGCATTAGCATCTACTAGTAAAGATTACCAAGAAAAGCGATGGATGGTGGTGATTTTGAATGGAAGAGAGCTGGATGGAGGGAGAGGAGGGAGAAGTGAAGTGATTTAATACAGGATGTAGAGATTCTGTAAGATACCAGGAAGGGGTAAAGACAATAAAGTACAGTACACATAGACTTACACACTCAATAAAATGACATTCTGCATGAGCTCTATGTTCACAGCTTGTGATGTCACGGATGTGCCCCTCTTAACACACCTTAAGAGTGTATTTGTCATAGAGCTACACAGGAAATCTTTGATTTCATTCAACAATGGTAGCATTTAATGTCCAATGGCACACACATACACACACAAAACACACAAACATTAGCCATGCTCAGGCCATTACGTACAATTTAGTGGGGTCATTCATAGGTTAGCAACCATGCTGTTTTTAGTTAGTAAATTGATTTCTATATAGCTGTGTCACTAATTAAGACACCAGATGCACACAAACTGAGATATCACTTTAGCTCACCGTTTCCTCTCCTATTTAAATGAGTGGTGGTACGTAGAGATTCCCCCATTATAGTGTTTATCTGTCAGCGTTACAGGCCCATACTCTAACCCACTCTGGCAAATCTTGTCAGCAAATTCCCATATATCTTGGAATTTGTCAGCTTACATTAAGCTGTCTACAGAACTTGAAGTATTCTCAAAAGTCCTTCCCTCACTACCTAGGTAGTCCTGAAAAGTTGTAGATTTAGAAAAATGGAGCTTCTACGGTATAGGAATGTAGTTGGCCATGTTGTTGTATCCCTGTCGATCATTCGTGTGCAGAATACTTGTAAAAGCCTGTGTAAAAAATATGTTCCAATAATTCAAAATATATTGTAAATAAAAGGCATTTGTACATTCAACATGTGACATAATGTCAAATACAAAATAAAAACCCTCGTGGTCTGGTATAGTTATTTGCTATAGTACATTTCCAGTCAGTGAGAGCAGAGAGCGCTTCACAATGATCTGTTATGGTGCTACATCTTTCCCATTTTAGCCCAGCCCTGCGGGCGCTCCAAGGCCCTGTCTGGTCTCTTAGGGCTGTGTGCCATCCCCTGGGGTGAGGTGGGGATCAGGGCCCCTCAGTGTCTCTCCATCCCAGAACAAGGAGAGCCCACCCAGACCAGACCCAGCAAACAGGGCGTCATTGATTAGCGCTATCTGAACGGGCGCACATCTGGGCGAAAGCTCAACAAGCAGCCCACTGTGCCTCCACAGATCCCCCTTCGTTTATGAAATCAAACGCACATTCATAACTGCCTGTGGTTCTCCTCTGTCCCCATTCCTCGGTCCTTTCACATCCAAATCGTCTCCTCGGGGGGAGAGGAGAGGATCAAATCATTATCTGTTCTATGCTTTTGAAAAACATGTTTGTTTGTCTCCTTGAGATGTGTGTTTTTTCTTCTCAGGAATATAAGAGTAAATCACAGCAAGGAGGCTGTTTAAGCAACAGGGAAGCCTTGGGGACTATCCAGCTTCCTGTGACGAGACTTGACACTTGTGCTGCTTTACCAATAAGGCAATGCTTTAGAACCCAGGGGTGTCCTCACAATCATTTGAATCATGATGTACACATTTCCTCAAATTATTGATTACATAAGTTGTTTTTTTATCCTTATTCACCTGTTTTAACATAACCCATGAGAATCAGTGTCATTGCATGCAATCTCCGATGTAGAATATCAACAACAAAAAGTGAAGACATTAAGACCTGACACCCTCTAGAACTTCTGTCTATCTTAAAGTGTTTCAAAGTTTTGCTTTGGCCTAGTTGTGAGGGCAAGGAGGTCACCCTTGGACGATGCTTGAGGCAAACGTTGAGAATAAAGCACGGAAGTTAACATGAGATGGTCATTTAATGCTTCACAGGAGAGGAGCTGCATGCTGCGCGTGGAAGATTCAGCAGCAACTAATGGCTTTGGACTTTTTACAGGCCATGCTTCCGGTGGGTCAGTGAAGGCAAATGCTCATATATGTCGATGGTCTTAAGGCGGGGCACCACAGGCTGAAATAAAAAGAAATGCATCTATTTCTCAATTTTGTGAGGTTTTTTTGTATTTTGGTCCCTCTAAAAGTAAACATTTTTTATTTTAAACTTGATACAAATGTATATTTTATTTTATTTTTCTTGTCGTACTACCGTCGCCCGAATGTCATGAATTTGAACTACATCCAAATGGACAGAAATCCATAATTGCGAAGCTACTATTTAATCATATATCCTTTAAAAGCCCATTGCATGGAGAATGTTACAAACTGGACTGTTTGTAATAGTAACTTATTTTGAAGAGATCATGATTGGGTCTAAAAAGGCCTTTGGCATTTGGTAAGCTAAATTCATTGTACTTCTCTTTAACTGTAATATCCGGAAAGTCAGACCGTTCCCACATGTCAACTTCTTTTTTTTTTCAGATTCAGAAACATCTGCATTCACCAAATTTTGTGTGGTTATCCTTAGATATATTATCCAGACTTGTATAGAGGGAATTGCTCATATGTTGTCAATTATTATTATTATATTTCAGAAAAGTTGTAATACAAAAAAGTATTATTTGTGTCTTCATTAAACTGGTAAAGTCCATTGTGATATGAATAAGGGGAAAAATACTCTATTAGGCGTGGTGCCTCGCCTTAATCCTAACCTGCTGGGATCTCAGTTTTAAACCATTTTGAGACTGAACTTCCTGTTGATTTTTTATAATATTGTATACAACCAGTGCCACGTATCATACAGTCATCTGCCTCATCTTCTTGGCTTATCCTCAAAGGCTGCTTTTATTGACTTCTATAAACCAATATAATAACTCAACAATTCTACAACAACTGTTACAACTCAGTGTTTTAATGAATCATTAATGGTAGTAGTAGTAGTAGTAGTAGTAGTAGTAGTAGTAGTAGTAGTAGTAGTAGTAGCAGTAGTAGTTGTAGTAGTAGTAGTAGTAGTAGTAGTAGTAGTAGTAGTAGCAGTAGTAGTTGTAGTAGTAGTAGTAGTAGTAGTAGTAGTAGTAGTAGTAGTAGTAGTATTACTAGTAGTAGTGGTGGTAGTTGTAGTGGTAGTGCCTTACACACAAACCTCACACACTGGAAAATCCCCAGAAGTGTTGTTGCCTTCATTTGTATCCTATCTTCCCTCATGGGTGAAACCAATAAAAGCCGCAGCACATCTCTGTGATTTATGGGTTACTTTTAGCGAGACGTACAACCTTAAACAGTGAGCCTCTTTAAGCCTTTTAGCCCTGAGGAACATCCTTACAGCGTCCGCATTGATATACGTTGTCAGTTGTCCCTGGTCTCGCAGTACGCAGCTGTGACCAGCGGCCACGAACAGTGGCCGTCTCTCTTTTCCCACAATGCCATGCCTGTGATGCCGAGGCGCCTCCCTGCTCTGACGGGTCGCCATGGTCCTCACTGACCTCCCAGATCGGGGTAACTTTTTGCTCTAAAGACAACAAGAGGTACGGGGGGATGGGGGGGTGTAAATGAAGATGTTTGTCCCTAGTCAGGTAGGGGTTGGCGCGCTACCCACCCACCCCTAAGCGAGGGACAGTGGGTGCTGGGTGTATTCAGGCACCTGCCGAGCGCAGATGGCATCAGACATGCCTGGGCATGCCCGCCTTCTCTGCTATGCCATCTGTCCAGGGTGAGTGCTCAGGCAGGTGTCTCTATGACAGCAGATGCAAAGGAATATGTAGAGGAAAGATGACACTTGTCTGTTGAGCTACTGTAGGTCACATGATGCAGATTCCGACTCTTCTTCATATACTGCATTTATGAAAACAAATGCCTCTTAGTTTTACCACACCTGCTCCCTAAAAGTTTTAACATTCAGTGGTGAGATGTGTAATTCTGTACTGTATCTCTATGCAGGTTACAAATATACATAATCAACCAGCACTAGGAATCTGTGAGTAAAATGTCTTTGTTTCTGTAAGGTCTCATCCACCCACGTAGGCCTACAGTATCCACAACTATCCCCAAGCTAAAATATAATAAAATGTAATTGCAAGGTTAAATATTGATTATTTCCACAGTTTATAATTTATTCATACTGGGAACTCATTGTTTGTGTTTTTGTTCTGTTTTAGACACAAACCCTGCAGAGTGAGTTGTTGGCTGCTTCATCATTTCATTTCTGCTTCCTTCATAAGGGCATTTACATTATATGGTCAGAAAGGAGAGGATGGCTTAAGGCACAAACATCCCTTCAGCCGCACACACACACTCCCTCGCTGCCCAGGCCTTTTTCATCTAGAGCTGCACAGCTGGAGGACTCCATGCAGAGCAGAGAGGGGGCTCGTAGGGCAGGCTGCCCTGGTAAGCTGGCCAGCTACCCCCTTTGTTTTTTCGTATGTAAGACTACCAGACCACACATGCGCATGTTCGTTCAGGCATACATTCATTGCTACTGGCGCTCATTATGATGTTACAGTAAACAGATTCATTCAGGTTCAGTGTTAGTGCCTGAGCACTTTTTTATTTCATTTCACACCAAAATATTTCTGCAGTTGGATATTACATTATTTCGCAAAAAATATTACTGACATTTTGTAATAATATGAAATGCTTTTCACTAGAGCACAGTAATGTAGTGAAGGAGAGAGAGACAGTGAGCATGATAGCAAGAGAGAAATACATGTGGGAGAGAGAGGGAGAGAGACAGGGGAGAGAGAGAGAGAGAGTATTATAATGAGTATAATGAGAGGTGATGTAAACGTGTTGTTGAACAAACAGCCCTGCCACAGGTAATTGAGCGCACCGAACCACCGAGCACCTCTCAGGGGAAGTCAGATGAGATCAGAAGGCAGGAGCTGTATGTGGAGGTAGAGGAAAGGGGAGGCTAGCAGCACAGTGCCACCCTCAGGAACATGCTCAGTGCTCAGTGAGCTGTCTGGCCCTCAGCCAGGTGTAGGCGTGTGCCAGGTGCTCAGTGTCTACTGGGATGACTGCAACTCACTTATCCATGACGGTGGGGGATAAAGACAGAGAAAGAGAGAAAGAAAGAGCGAGGGGGAGAGAGAGAGAGAGAGAGAGAGAGCGAGAGAGAGAGAGCGAGAGAGAGAGAGAGAGAGAGAGAGAGAGAGAGAGCGAGAGAGAGAGAGAGAGAGAGAGAGAGAGAGAGCGAGAGAGAGAGAGAGAGAGAGAGAGAGAGAGAGAGAGAGAGAGTGAGTGAGGGGAATGCATTTACATTAGAAGGGAGAGAGAGGAGAGAGAGAAAGAAAGAAAGAAAGAAAGGAGAGAGAGGGTTTAGAGCGAGAGACAGAGAGAAACAGAGAGAAGACAGAGAGAGGAGAGGAGAGAGAGAAACAGAAAGGAGAGAAAAAGAGGAAGGAGAGAGAAAGTACAGAGAGAGCTTGCCCTTGTTGATCCACATTGCATTCAGGCAAGAGTCACCCGCGAGGGTTTACCTGCTTTGACAGCCAGGCACAGTGAGTCCCGGGGCAGGTGAAACTAATTGAGGAACGATGACATAATCCTTTGTGCTGTATGGCATCAGGGCTTGTGTTGTTGTGGCATGCTGGGATGGGGATTCCCTGCTGGGATGGGGATTTCCTGCTGCATGTTTGAGATGACTGTGTGTTGTGTTGACATGGGATGAGAAAACGTGTGAAACATACTGCAGTAGAATTGTAATTAGACCAAATACTGTATGCCGTTGGCTTTGTTGAATGAGTATACTTTCAGAGACATAATGTGGTGTCTACAGTGAATTAATACCAACAGCTGTTATAATAAAATGAGTAGTGTTATACATTGAAAGGTTTTGATTAAAAAGCATTACCTGAAAATTAGATTTTTTTAGGGATTATTTACAGTCTATTTATCTGATCGTCATTTTCAATACATGTCAAAGGCACATCATCTAAAGTTCTCTATCTAGTCCTCCTATAAACTAGTGGAAGAGTTAAGATGTCTTGAGACCTCCATCATGACTTTACAGGAGAATTACATCATGTTTGACACGTCTTGTTTTGCATGCCATTACATTCACCATTTGATCTCTTCAAATGAAAGAGTGCCGTTGAGTTGGAGATCAGAGCTGCCCACTACTGCATATGGTCACGCTTCTTAGATTGTAATTAAAGTTGAAAGTTGTGCATCAAGTCTATGTGTTAAGTATCTAAAGAGAGAAATATTGATGCGTGCATTCCAGCATACAGTCGATACCTTATCAATATTTAATAATAAGGAATCAAAGTACTTATATCAGTATGTTAAATATGGCAGTATTGGTAAATATTGCATGAAAAACAGTCATGCTCAAACATGTTAAACGCTCATTTTGTTGAGACACACCTTATACCAAGATAAACATCTACCTCTCCAATTCAGATGGTGATCTGAAATTCAATGCTGAATATCATTTCTTATGTCCAAACATGGAGAATACAGTATGAAAGCGAAAGTGTCATAAATTGACATCCCGAGAGATTACTGGAGACTTTTGGAAAAAGTGTCAATTTTTGATTTCAGTCTCTGTTTAGTATCTGACAAGCTTTTGTTGCAATGCATGTTGCTAGTGAATGAACAGTCTCTTTCATAGCATAATGTCAGGACATATGAATTCTTCTGAGAAGATTTACCTAATTGATTTAATTGGGACCAGGTCGCTCTGTGACTATTTTCCATGTTATTTCGATTCAAATCGCTAGAGTTATACTTTCACAAGTGACATGAACATGTAGAAGCACGGCAACCAACACTGTATTCGACCAGCAAACAACAATGATGATATTGCATAGATCTAATCTCCACCATTGCTTTTCACTTTCTAGTCATGGCAATACCACTGCTTACAATGGCAATACCTACAACACACAGTAACATTCAATGCCCACAGCTTTGTTAAAAGACAAAATGGAAGCTACAGTGTGTGGTGTGTTTATGCCTGCGTGACATCTCTTCGTGGTGGCACTATGGGGGAGGTATTTGTAGGATAACACAAGGTTAGCCTTGTGTAGACAACTAACCATGTCACAAAGACAGGAGATTTTGAGAGACAGCCAAAGCAAAGCATTCTCTGTTCTACAGATAGCAATGCAAGATCCCTGTGGGTAACTAAGTGCTCTATGGAAGTTATTTATCCATGAATGTACAAAATTCTACCTCAGATACGTAAAAGCAAAGCGTGTCACCATATTGCGCATGTAAACAACCATTGTGAACTGGTAAGGTATTTCAATTATTTTACGACTTCCCATTTCATCAAGAAAGTTTGATGACTCCCATCCAAAACCTGTGGAAATGGATTTATGGCAGACGAAGGCCTAGATGATTTCACAATGTTTGACATTTCTGAGGAAACCACATGGTGACAAAAACATAATTTATTTAATTCTCTCTGGGCTGTGTAAAGACTTCCTTGGACCGGTGCCTCCATATCCTCCAATAGGAACCACAAGAAGACAGAGTCCTTGGAATGTGAAATGCCGGGAATAGTTTAGCCATGCAGAACTTGACAGGTCTCCTTTCCACACAGGTCATTCAAATAAATACACTTCTAGAGGTCCCAATACTTTATGCCTAAACATGAAGCAAACATGAGCTTCATAGGTAGAGTGAAGACCTGTGCCTGTAGCAAATGTGCAAAGTGAATCAAACCAACTAGTGTTTTCACAGCTGTGGATAGGAAATAAGGGGACACTCTATCCCTCTCCTGTTCTCACTCTCACTCTCCTGCCTGTGTCTCCATATCCTTAATAAACCTTTAAAACACCTCTCCGGATCACTTCAAAATGTGTTGTGGGGGAAGCAATCCGCTCATTTTGAAAAGTTAAGCATCAGACATGTGCTTATGCTAACAAAATTGATACTTCCAAAAGGTTGTTACCGCGGTGGGCCGTTCATCTCCATAATGCTCTGGAACTAGGAACAGGGTGTAAGTCCACTTGTATACACTTAAACAGAGAATTCCTGTTATTGCATTGTCAAGAGTGAGGAGTAGTCTCGCTTAGATAAAGATGCTGTACTTGCTCATTTTGTTGGGTAGTCCACTTTGTGATTCGACACAATTCTACTAAGTTGCACATACAGTATTTTGACCGCCCCCAATGATGGGTCACCATTCTCAAAGCTGGTTTTCCTCACACTGTACAAATATATTTGTCTTGAGATTATTCAAAGATTGTAATAAAATATGAAAAGATTTGTCTCTAGACTCATTCTGCCCAATTGAAGATGTCATTAAATTGAGTAAAAGACCATGCTTAAAAGCTACTTGCACTTGATAGGGACTGATGTATCATTGTTGACGCTGTGCAGGGAATTGGATGTAACCTATATTGCATAGTGGTGAATTAGGAGACTAGAGAGGCCTGATCATTCAGTCCAACTTAGTTCTCTATCTGGCAAGGGCTTCACATTCTGAGAATTCTCCTGCAAAGTCTTGCAGCTGCAAAGTCTTACAGCCTTGCATTTTTTGTCATATCATTAATATATTATCAAATCATTGCAGTTTTATTGGAAACATTGCTCTACTGTACAGTGCTCTTCTATCGATTTTCCTCTATAAAACATGTAAATAATGTTCTTGTACCGTTCATTGAACAAGCAAAATTATCATTTTTGATGGTCCTTTTGGGCAATTCATGTTGCTGGTTAACAGTAGCTGAACCTTTTCAAATTGAATTATTGTTACAGTAGTTTCCATTTGGATGAAACGGGCTCCTCCTTCACATCACTACCTCCTATCTAATCTGTACCTCCATAAGGGAACCTCATGTCTGTACAGTAAATATTTATATGTCACAGAGATCAAAGGAAGGATCTAAATCAGATCTGTATGATTACAGTAGGAGTCCCACGGTACGGGAGTGCATGGAGCAACTCACACACAGCAGCACCGGAGGAAGGCATGGTGAGACTATCTTGATTTCCCTGCCTGGGTTTACAAGTGCAACCGCTGCCCCTGGGCAGTTCCAGGGGTCACCTGAGAATTCAGAGCCAAAGTCTGGCAATGTGTGGTTAGTCTTTCAAACAGTAGAGTAGACCTAGACCCCTTCCCATCCCACGTAAAGATTGCTCCTAGCCTTAGTTCATTGACAGCTGGTATGACTTGGGAAGTGAAGGGAGGCAGAATAAAAATGATAACTAGGAGCATATGGAGGAAATAGCTGGGCCAATGGGACTGCTGAGTGGGGTCAGTGTACTCCCAGAACCACCCACGATCCATCCCTCCCCACCGCCCCCAGTCTCTGTCCCCTGAACCACATCCTGCTACACAGGTGCAATTGTAATTGGCTACTACACTTGTCATATTAGACATGATCCACTAGACTAGCACTTCCATATGCTGTGAAACATGATATTCAACTACAGCAACTTGGATTAGGCTATTTTGATGGTCGTGTGTAACGAAACCCTAGATTCTTGCCACCCTGAAACTATACTGTAATTGTTCACCAAGGAGGCCAACAAGTGGTGAAGGAAAAAATGGGTCTGTAACGACTGTAAAAATGTGGATGGTTCTAAAGCTTTCCAAAACTTAAAAGTAATTCCAGTTTGGGGCCTGACAGACAAGGTACAGTAGGGCACAGAGGCACAGCAAAGCATCTGTGCATGACGAAAAATGAAGCATATAATTCCTGAGTAGAGAGACCAGCCCACCATTTCACACACACTAAAAGGGTGCCACTCCCATTGGGTACAAAACACAGCTGGACAACTGCAACAAACTCTTCATAGGCTGATGATGGTAACATCTCCTTACGGCAGCCAGTTCTCTCCTCTATGATCATTGCCATGCGTTCACCTGTCACTCAAAAACACGAAGCAAACGTATCTTCCGGAAAAACTGGGTTTGAAAATCTATTTGTTTGAAGTCCAACCAAGTCAACTCCATGGGACGCTGTGTCTGAGTAAAAGACGTCAGTGTCAAAGAGATGGACTATGCTCAATTGAATATGTGCATATTAAATTTCATTTAAAATTTGATTACACATATTTTTCACATTTCTAAGATGAAACCGCATAGCTTTCCTTCATGGTGCCCCAGATTTCCCTCCCAATTCAGCACAATGAAGTATTTCATGTTAAGTCTAACAGCTAAGCCAAATCCCTTGTTGTGCTACCTTCTAGTTTTCCCCTGCTTGAGGCCGCTATATGCCCAGTCCTATTTGTTTGTCTTTCCTATAGCTTTCTTAGACATCTCTTACTTGTAGACGCAGTTCCTAAACTTCTCAGCTAGTATTTCAACTCAGGATTCCCAATTAAACACCCAAGTCCACCCTGTTCCTGTGCTACATTGCAAATAGCCTAGTGTGCATACAAGGGCAGCTTAATTAGTTAGTTACCATGAATTGCACTGGTATTAGCCTATAACATACTGTAACTGTTGTTACAGTTCAAACCTCTCTCCACCTCTTAACTGCATCTGGAAAAAGGAGAACTGGGTAAAAGGGGAGGTGAAATGTCTTTCCCTTGTGATTAAAGTGTTGAGCAACCAGAGGAAAGTTGCATGACTAAGCCTTCACTCCGGTGAATATAAAGTGCAGCTTCAGCAGATTTCATCATCCTATGGTCTGACAGGACTCTTCCAGGTAGCCAACAAACAGTGTTGCGACAAGACCTGACCTAACCCGACCAAGTTCCCCTCTCTCACAGTTTCACCAGGAGAGGAAAGGGGAAGGAGGGACTAGACATAAGTATCTGTTAACTTTCACCTTGGGCATCGTAAAAGGAGATGAGGCACACAAAAGTGGATAAATAGATGCTTTGACTGATTTGAGAATTTGGCCCTGTTATATTTAAACTACAATATGTCAATTTACTACCGCACGCCTTATAGATTTCAGAACTTAAAACGGCACACAATTCAGAACCACTATGCATCTTAATTTTCTTGTCATGATATGCCATTATTTATAAAGATAAGATACATAGACAGTAATCGCCCAAACACAATAAGAGGTGGTGCAGTATAATGTAAAGTGGTTGACTGTAGTTGCCATTAAGAGTAGCATCAATTGCTCACATTTTGTTACTCCTCGACCCTCCTATCTGAAAAAATGATCGCTGTAACATAACTAGCTCATTAAAGTGAATTACAGAGTACAATTTGGTCTCTTTAAGGTAACCCCTCATCCTCTGATTAGAAACAGATGAGGTACTTGAAACACTTAATTTTCTATTAGGACTGATTAAGGTAGTGCCAAGGGCTACTTCTCTCCGATAAACCAAAAGCTTGGCTAGTATTTGTTATCGTTAATTGCCCTAAATCATCAAGGAGAGGGGACTGAGTTTGATGGAGCCAGTGGGAGTGAATTGTTTAAGGCAACATTTTCATGGGAACCTTTACCACTAAGAAGGACACGTCTCTCTGAGATTTGATTCTTGTTTGTTTAACTCTCATCCACAAGTCTTAGCCCTGGTATCATCTATCATTGTGAGAAGGAGATATTCCACATGCGGGAAGCAGGAGTTGATGGGATCTGACAGAGGCATGTGTCTCCTGTCACTCACACTGACACAAAAGGCATTGTGGGAATCTCTCCTGGCAGCTCAGCTTTGATGTGTGTATGCTGGGATGAGTACTGGAACTGCTCCTTTGTTTATAACAGACAGAATTCAAAATCTGCATGGCAGAAATGGACAGTTTTCTTGATGAGTTATTAAAACATGGTAATGTATTCAAAGTGAGAATCATTCAGATCTAATGTGTTTCAGATGTACAGTAACATGTGTAATGGGGCATATCCTGGCATACAGTTCAGAATTAGGCCTATATGTTGGTGAAATAGAATAGAAATAGAATAACCATGTTGTAGTATAATAAAGCCAGTATATATTTATCTTAATAATGTCATAAATTAAAAGGAATAATCTTGATGCACCTGCATTATTCATTCATGTTTACTGTCAAATTACAACCACCCTGTCACGGTCTTGGAAATGAGCAGACCCAGGCGCAGCGGATGTTGAGTTCCACATAATTATTTAAGTGAAACTAACAAAACAAAATGACAAAACTTACAAAGACCTTGAGGACGTAGTGCCCAAACACACTAACAAACAATCAATATCCCATAAAACACAGGTGGGGAAATAGCTACCTAAATATGGTTCCCAATCAGAGGCAACGATAACCAGCTGCCTCTAATTGGAACCACATTAGCACCAAATGGGGAGGGTGGGGGGTGATTAGTGTCGGTGGCGGCTCCGGTGCAGGTCGTAGCCCCCGCCCAGACCCCGGATCCGGCATCGCGCTGGGCTGAACGCCGTGCCTGGACATCGGTGCAAAGGAGGGCTCCGGCCTTGGAGCTAGGTTGGACGCCGTGCCTGGACTGGGCACTGGCGCAAAGAAGGGCTCCGGCCATGGAGCTGGACGCCGTGCCTGGACTGGCCACCGGCGCAGAGGAAGGCTCCTGCCCTGGAGCTGGACTGGACGCCGTGCCTGGACGCCGTGCCTGGACGCCGTGCCTGGACGCCGTGCCTGGACGCCGTGCCTGGACGCCGTGCCTGGACGCCGTGCCTGGACTGGGCACCGGCGCAGAAGAAGGCTCCGGCCATGGAGCAAGACTGGACACTGTGCCTGGACTAGGCACCGGCGCCGAAGAAGGCTCCTGCCCTGGAGCTAGACTGGATGCCTTGTCTGGAAGCTCCGGACCGTTAACCGTCACTCGAGGTTCCGGACCGTTGACCGTCGCTGGAGGTTCCGGACCGTGGACTGTCGCAGGAGGTTCCGGACCATGAACCGTCGCAGGAGTTTCCGGACCGTGAACCGTCGCCGGAAGCTCTGGACTGGGAATACATACTGGAGGCCTAGTGCGTGGAGCCGGAACAGGTGGCACCGGACTGGTGACACGCACTTCAGGGCGAGTGCGGGAAATAGGCACAAGACATACCGGACTGGGGAGGCGCACTGGAGGCCTGATGCGTGGAGCCAGTATAGGTGGCACCGGACCGGTGACATGCACTTCAGGACGAGTGCGAGGAGCAGGCACAGGACGTACCGGACTGGGGACACGCACTTCAGGGCGAGTGCTAGGAGCAGGCACAGGACGTACCGGACTGGGGAGGTGCACTGGAGGCCTGATGCGTGGAGCCAACACAGGTTTCACCAGACTGCTAACCGGATCTTCTGGTCGAATGTTGAGCAGAACACACTTGCACAACATCTCTCTCTCTCTCCCAACATCTCCATTGCCTCCCTGACAGTCTCTGGCCCTTCCCGCGGCTCACCCGCCAGCCTCATGTGCCCCCCCCCCCCAAAAAAATCTTTGGGTTTCTGTGGCCGTGGTCTGACGACACGCTCCTCCAGAGTTTGCCATTCGGGCTCTGGCACTCTCCTCGGCTCGACTGGCCACCCCTTGTGCCCCCCCCCCCCCCCCCCCCCCCCCCCCGGTTTGTTGGGATATTCTGTCACGGTCTTGGAAATGAGCAGACCCAAGCGCAGCGGATGTTGAGTTCCACATAATTATTTAAGTGAAACTAACAAAACAAAATAACAAAACTTACAAAGACCGTGAGGACGTAGTGCCCAAACACACTAACAAACAATCAATATCCCACAAAACACAGGTGGGGAAATAGCTACCTAAATATGGTTCCCAATCAGAGGCAACGATAAACAGCTGCCTCTAATTGGGAACCACATTAGCACCAACATAGAAATAGATATACTAGATCACCCCCTAATCACGCCCTGACCTACTACACCATAGAGAACCAAGGGCTCTCTATGGTCAGGGCGTGACACACCCAGGGCATGTCCATGGGGACAACAGTGATTTGGCCCAAAATACCCCAACGTGATTTCATAGTTCTGACAGCAATTTGAATATATAAATTTACATAACTGAAATGTCATCTTTCCTTGTCTTCAGGCCCCTAATCTAAATATTCTGAATTTATGTTGTTGTTGCCATTGCACATAATTCTGTGTCAAGTGGAATTAAATTGTTTTGAACACTAGGCAGCCGATGACGCTTTTGAAACGGCCGTTGACATTTTCATAACTCCTGACTTTAGTGAAATGACCGCTGTATCATGAAAATTTTCAGGATGACGTTTTTAGTGTGTTACCCACAGTTGCTCTACTCTACTTGGTGGGAAAGCATCTCACCACCAGACTTGTCTCTCCCCTGGGCCTGAGGCAGAGGTATTTGGCTCTGTAATAGGAAGCGTCTGGTTAGCACTTAGCAGCTGAAGTGCGCAATCAGGTCTGTTGCAGATTCTCTTACCCACGAGCTGGCCCTGTGGGACCAAGGTTGAGCTAACATCACCTGACGTCTCCCCACACCGGCCGTGCGTGTGTGTATGTGTGTTCAAAGGTTTAGGCAGGACAGTTGGTGCACTGTCGCTGCCCTTGCACAGGGAACACTGTTTTCTCTCTAACAAGCTCTGGCAGACCTACAGGGCTTGTCCAGGACTGGATACACCCAGGGAAGGAGAGATGACATCCTGTTAGGACCTCCCCTTGTACCCCAAACAGTAAAAGAGCCTTGCATCACACAGTGTAGTGAATGCCTCCATTGTCCTTCAGTGAGATGGGCAGAGCTTTACAGTACATGACAGATGTTAACATGTCAATATAGCAACTTTATAAAACAATCAACTTTCTTTAAAAAAATTGGTCTTCATAGTCATACAATTAAACATGATTCATACCAATCAGCATGGGAAATAAATTGTTCAATTTGCTTGGTAACGAGTCGTAAAGTCCGTTTATTTCATCACAGATTATTTTCGGCTGATTTGCCAATAAAACCAATCTAAATCTTCTAAAAACGTCAAACATCATCATCTTTCCCTGTCAGAGAAAAAATGGCCACACGATACTACCCTATCTTCTTCACTAATTCATTGAAGACGTGAACTTTGTTTCTGGGAACTGAATTTGGGGATATTAATTGAATGTTCACCTCAGGCAACAAAACAATCGCCTCGCCATTGACTTGGGTGAGGTCAGACTTGAAAGAGAGAAAGCATTTGCCCCCAAACAACATCCATGAATCCTTCAAAGAGGCAATGCAGTGCACTACTGAGTCAGCTACAAGGGTCATATTCTGGTTAGGGGGCTGAACAGGGTCAGTGTAGTTAGAGGGTAAGCCCAGGTCCTGTCCATTGTTCCCCTGCCTGTTTAGTAAGGAGAACTACATTAATCACTCCACTGGTTCAATACCTCACCCTTTCAGGGTCCCCTCAGGTCACACAAGAGGTGACTAAGACCAACTCAAGTCTTCTCTCCCGAAAAAACATCTCTGCACTTACAACCTTAAAGCTGGAATCCTTAATGTTGAAACAGCCACGTCCGTTTGCGATATTACAACAACAAAGAAGCCACAAACACTCCAAACCACCAACACAGATTTTCCCCTTCGGACATCATTGCGCGTGTGATAGAAGAGCACAATATGTACTGCAACATTTTTTTTAACATGCTGCACGGTGCTCCTCAGCTCAGCAACAAAATCAGTAACAATGGTGATGGGGTGGCCAGTGGCACTGTTTCCCCTTACTGCGGATTCCATCTTTAACTAACTTCTCACTTTACCATCTACTTCCAAAGATTGGTTTCCTTGATTCCCAAAATCCGTGAAAAAAATGACCCCTGAACATTTGTCTTCAGATTCCTCTTCCTTTTTGACAGAAAGGCACCTCATTGAGAGGTCAGTGCTAACTCAATTCTATTTAATATATTTTCAATCTTATATTCTGCAATGAAATTCTTAATCATGTTACCCTGTTTTAAAATTCCAAAGTACATACTTTTCTAGCACACACAAATAATACAATACTATTGTATGTCTCCATCATGTTTAGGTAGTTATTCTGTACGTTTCCGACATTCTTTCCCCTTCCACTACTAGATGACTTGACTTCCACTCCCCTTTAACCTCTGGTTCTAAGCACAGGAGTGAGTATGGCCACTTTTAGATGCTCAATATGTGAGACGTAAGCTACACTGACCCTGCAGGGCCAGAGGTAAGCACCTGACATTTCCTGCTTTTGCTCGTTGTAATCGACCATATCCTTGGTTTACTCGACTTAAACAGAGCAGGGAAGTGTGCGTTTATGCAGTGTAAACCCTCACTGCCATACAGGATGCAGCAGCTGTCAAAAGTTTACCTGCTTGACATAAACTGCAACAGCCTTGTGTGTTTCATTTAGCAGGCCACTGACATGCGATAGGATACCCGTTTTCTCTCAATCAGAATGGTTTGGCTTCTAATCACTAACAGGGCACATTCAGAATGTAAAAGTACAGTATTTATCCCTGGTGTGTTTTTATTTGACATGTATTTACCACTTTGAATTCCTCTTCCCCCTCCACTAACCCTCCCTCCTTCCTCTCTCCTTTATGTGTACTTTGTGCCGTCTCTGGGGGGACATTAATGACAGCCATCAGAGGCAAATGGTATCTGTTGAATCTACAGGATGGCTGATTCATTGGGCCCCCGCCCCTTGTAGTCATTACCTAAGGAGATTAGGTACATTACATTACGTTATGTTTATCTCCATATCAGCACTGCCAGTTTTATATTGTTACACAATACATTTTTGTCTGGATCGCTTGCCATTTCACATAAAATCATTTGATATATTGCATAGCAACATGAGACAAGCAGTTTGGTCCATTTAACTTCTCAAACAGCCCTCAAGTAGTACACCTTAGAGTTGCATAAACACAATGTCCATGTATTTTCTCTTCCTTTTCTGTTCTTTTCTCTCATGCTTTGGCTGTGGTCAGGTTGAGAGAGAACAGGACACGCCTAAAACCCTAAAATGTCCCCGGTGGCCAGTGTCAGTTGTGCATGGAGATTGTGGTCCTTGGCCCCTGCCCAAGGATTAGGTGTTCCAGGGAAGAAAGAATTCTTGGCTCCCCCAATACCCCAGAGTGCCTTGGGAATGGCGAGTGTGTGCCCCACTACCGCACCCAAACCCTTTCCCCTCATACCCTGCCCTCACTTCTTGCCCCTGCTGCAGAATAGTTACAGGCAACGTTGGTATGCAGCCCTAGACAGTGTCCACAGTAACACTGCAATCAACAGAACATGCCAACAGAGCGAGATGGATTGAGAAAAGGAGGCAGCGAGAGAGATAGAGAGAGAGCCAGAGAAAGAGGGGGAGAACCCCAGTTAGGAGAAAATAGAGAGGAAAAGAAGAGAGGGGGCAGGGAGACAATAATATGGCATAGGGACAGAGAGTAAGAAAGCGAGAGAGAAAGTAATAGTGACACCAGAAAGAGAGATCCAGTGAAGAGAGAGAGAGAGAGAGAGAGAGACGGACTGAAGGAGGAGGGGACAATGAGCTTATTGTGTAGCGGGATGAAGGGAGAGAAAGAAAGAAAAACACAAAGAAAGAGAGAGAGAGAAAGAGAGAGAGAGAGAGAGAGCGAGAGAGAGAGAGAGAGAGAGAGAGAGAGAGAGAGAAAGATCTGCAGAGAATAGCACCATCTACAGGCCAGATCTCCAAAAATACAAAATACATTGCTAGAATTTGATTCATTTTTAGTCGCCAAAAGATATGGGTCATACTCAACATAAACAACCATTCATATAATTTAGTTCAATGTATCACATTATTGCTATTTAGAAAGTATTTCACAAAGCACTATTGTGATGAACTATGTGTATTATCATATATGTAAAATGCCATTGTGGTCTTACTATCATCAGACAAGTGCTATGATAGTATCCTCCACCTGTGTATTTTTTATCATTTAGCAGCGTTCTTATCCAGAGGGACTTACAGTAGTGAGTGCATACATTTTCGTACTGGTCCCCCGTGGGAATCGAAACCACAAGCGCCATGCTCTACCAACTGAGCCATATGGGACCCTTACGTTTCAATACCTGCTGGTTCCAGTTAACACACCCACCTCTCCTACTCCCACCTCAAAGATCTACCCAACCAGGAAATTCTCTGTGACATTCCCAATTCTACCTGGGTGGGAACAGTCACGTTTCTTGGATTCTTTCCCTGTAAATGTTATTCCCTGAAAATGTAAGAATTTAATATAATGTTTATTCATGATTTATTCAGTACGTGTTTTAAATAGTTTCATTGCATGAGCAAAGAAGGATTATGTGAGAGCAGATGTGAGTGATCAAAAATATTTTTTCCTTATTTAATATAAAACTAATTGCAAAAATAACACTCATACCGTAGTTGTGCCCTGCTATTTGTCATCAATATCATATTGCATTTCCCACCATTGTCTCCCAGCCCTCTGACTTCGTCCTCCCTCTCCACAACACCAACTGTAACAACAGAGAATTACAAAGCCCAGGGAACCCAGACGTTTGGCCTCAGTGAAGCATGCCTACCACAGAGAGGCAAATATTTACCCTGCGTGTTGCGCTTCTTGCAACCTCCTCTCAGAGCATACTGCACCGATGGGGTGAAGCTCTCTCTCACTCCACACCTCTCAGTAGTACAGAATATATGATTTGGGCCCTGAGTTTTTCCTGATCATGTGACCTGACCGGGAAAACTCCTGGCCCCACGTAGGCCTATATCCCTTTTCCATAGCCATCTCCAATACACTCGTAAACAATCACCTATACACAGTAAGCTACCAGCCCTCTTAAATAGATACAGTACAGTACATGCAAACTTCAATTGCAGTACACTTGATTTTTAAGTTTCAAGTAAAAGTAAACTAGTTCAGAGAAAATAATTCAGAGGAAAGAAAGCTCAACAAATTTATACAACATCTAGTACACGGGCAATATCTAGTCCCCAACAGCCCCCCGCCCCCACCCTCCCCCCGTTGTGATGAAGTGCAACCCCACTTACGGTGGGTCTATTAGCATAGCTATGTTTGTACCCTCAGATAGATGCATGATGGGTAGAGAGCACAGATGGCTATGAATGTGATCCATGGAGAGGGATGGGGGGTGGGGGCTCCCCGAGGTCTGCCACTTAGTTAGGGATCAGCAGGACTAAAAGTCTGCCCCTAAGAGGAAAATGGATGGAGAGCACCACCAAATGGGGTCCCCTGGCTTTTGTATATATGGAATGTATGCTGCATGTTTGTACTGTGGCTAGATGTAAAATAATTATTTTGCTATGGTAATACTCTATGGCGGCTCAGTTTCTGGACCCGATTAACAGAATCCGGGCCTATTCCCTCCAGATTGAAGCAAGTTTTGCTGATGAGAACGAGTATGCTTCCATTGAAAAGTAAACAACATCGTTTGCACAGCTGCCTACATCTACCTGCGTGTGGAATGGATTTATCATAAACCAGCATCTCCTCTCTTATCCGATTAGAACTTCCACTTAAAGGAATGAGCCCACAAATCCATTATAAAACCCCTGGAATATAAATTCCACTTGTTTTTGTATAATCACCAATAAACCTGGTTGGGACATGAAACAAAAAGTGTTCAGTACCCCACACCACTTTGTTGCTAAGAGTCGTTGCCATGCCAAAGCCAAAACGGAGATAGAGGGGAGAGCGTGATAAATCTGTTATAATCTGATAAAAGGGCCAGATTAGGGAGCAAATCGAGACAGTTTTGAGCTGATAACCATTCAAATGGCTTGTTGAGATTAGGGAACGTTGTCCTCTCATGTGAAAGAGCTGTGAGAGGGCACTAAGGAGGTCAACATCAGGACCAAACTGCAGACTGTGTTGATACTGTAGAAACAGATCAATGGGTAAGCTTCTAGTTTATAGATGTGGAGGTGAGGGGAGTGGTAGAGTGGTAGAGGGGCCCATGGTCCAACTGTTGACCATGTGAGCATAGCAAGGCTGTTGGGTGTCACGTTGCGACTGGGGAATATCACCAGATGGCCATATGACATAAGGTATAATATGACCCTGTCCTCGATCGTCACATTTCATTCCTTTCGGCTTCAAGAGTAACTGATCATCTGACTAAACCTCCCATATTGAGGCACATGCAATAGGTCTACAGTAGACCCACTTGAATGTGTCCTCCTCCCATTAACTGAATTGTATACAGTATAAATGAAAGAAAGGCACATCCTATCCGTCATTCAAAATCCCACACACGAACAGCTTCATTGAGAATCAGCCAGGTGAACATATGAGTATTCTCCCCGCTGACAGTGCTGGAGTGCTAGGGAGGCTGTTGCCTGGATCCCCTCAGTCCAACCCTGGAGGTCTCTATACTCTCACTCTAACTAACACAAAGCACTGAGGGTGGCTGCCTGTTGAAAAGTTTGCGAACTGTCAAACCAAGATGTAGCGTGTGGCTCAGTTCAATTCCTCTGTTCACTATCTACTTGCACATGTGGCTCCGTGAGTGTGTATGTGTTAGTCGGCCTACAGAATGTGTGTTTGTAGGTTGAACTGGCATGTTTACAAAAGTGTCCGATCTCTTCAAAATAGTTGTCTCACAGGAGTTAATGATATGAAACCGACACGAGCCGAGGAATGACTTCACAGTAAATATTATGGAGCCAGAATGTATCCTCAGCTCTGTGTAATTGGTACCTGGCTCAAGTGTCATATCTTTGATCCGAGTTCTCCTTCCTGCTCCAAAGTTTTAAAAGTGGAAATGTATTTATTGGAGTTCTACCACTTCCTACCACAGCATCTGGAAAGCCTATGGTCCGGCAAGGCGTGTTCAGCCCAAATGAAATGTGTGGAGAGGAGCTAGTTTATACTGTATTTACACCTTCGCCTACTGCAAAACATCTGCACAACGTCTGTATACCCTCTGACAACTAGTCAAACAATTACCATTCCTGCAGGAATACAAATATGGTAAACACACAATACTAACTACCATCTGTGAGGGAGAAGCTCCTTAACTAGACATTGGACTCTTAATTGTGTATGCAAATTATTACTTAGAGCTAGTGTTTTTGTATGTTTTGTGTTGATTCATTCATCCTAATTTTCTCAGCATAACTCAGTGCTTACTATCAGTCCCAATCCTCAGCAGTTCATTGTTTGGTTAAGCATGTCACGTCTTCAATAATGTGATTGGCTCAGTTTTTTTAGGCAGGTCATTTTACAAGTGTACCCAATTAGTAAATGACTCAAGACACAGTATAAAGCAGGTGTGTTGAGCCTGTTCTAGGGAGCGAAAACGAGAACTGGGTGAACAAGTGTAGCGACGTTTCCTCAATCACAGAGGAAGAAGAGGTCTAAGAAAATGAGGAAAGCAGAGGCTGGATTTGAATTTCAGGAAGACGCCGATAAAAATGGAGATGAGGTGTCGAATAAGATTGGTGTCAACTTCAAACAGATTGAGCCGCACAACAAACCGAGTTCTGGAGGTGAAATTGAAGTGAATGAGGGTGAGTTAAGTGGGGTGGAAGGTATGGTGAAGAGCTCGGAACCTGAGCCTGGCATAAATGGACATGATAAAGAAGAATCTGGTCCAGTAGGAGTGAAATTCTTGGAGAAAGTGGATTCTTGTCTTTTGGTGGATCCATTTGTGGTTTCAGGGTGGGTGGGAAAGGAGTTGGGTGCAGTTGAATCAGTGAAGGTAACCTGTAGTGGACTTGTGATATTTGTTTGTGTTTCTGAGGGAGCGGGCACTCTGTGTCACGTAACTTGGGTCAAGATCTGTTTCTTGCTTTGCTCTTAGGAACAGGGCACCATTGAAAGAGCTGATTTCTTGTGCAGCGTTAAATGTGGAGGTGGAAAGGGAAAAGAAAAGGGGGATACCTAGTCAGTTGTACAACTGAATGCATTCAACTGAAATGTATCTAGCGCATTTAACCCAACCCATCTGAATCAGAACAATTGAAGTAGAAGATTCCTGGTGTTTGTGATGCCCGCCGTTTGGTGCAACGTAGACCCGGTGGTGAGCGTGGTGAAACAGAGGCGTCACTGTCAGTCCTTTTGAGTTTTGAGTCAAAGTCTTTACCCGACAAAATCATGTTAGGATATACCAGTTATCATGTTAGAGCTTTTGTGCCGAATCCACTGCAGTGCTTCAGGTGCAACGTTTATGGTCATGTCACAGCAGTTTGTAGGAGGGAGATTCCAAGATATGGGAAGTGTGCTGGAGGGCATGGGATAGAGGATTGTGTAGTTTCAGTGGATAAAGTTGTGTCAACTGTAGGGGTGCTCATGTTGCTGTAGATTGGAAGTGTCTGGTGCGAGAGAGGCAGGTTGAGGTGGCTAGAGTCAGAGTAGTGCAGAAGGTGTTGTATGCTGAGGCAGTGAAGAAAGTAGAGGAGGATGGGTCAAGAGTGAGGGATCCTTGTGAGTAGTAGATCTGGGCCAGCACAGAGGGATAGGCCAATGAGTGATATGTGCTTCAGTAAGGTTGGCTTCTCAGCGTTCATAGAACTGGTTAACAACTGTACCGCAGAAATGGAACGTAAATCACAGAAAATATATGTTGGTGGCAGCTGCAGAGAAGTATTTGGGTATATGAGATTTGACCTCAGAGCTACAGGGTGTGTTGAGTGGTAGTGTCCCGTCCTCTCAGACCGTTGGCAGGATGCAGGAGCAGATAGGGTCAAAGTAGGGGAATGGTGTTGTGGATTTTTTATGAATGTAGGGTTAGTTGGAAGGGTGGTTTCTATTTTATTTATTTTTATAATTTTTTCCCCATTTTGGATCACGAATTATAATGTATTTATATTACAGTCCAGTTAGGGGCGGTAATGCAACATATTGGATGCCAACCTCTGTTAAACCACAAAGAAGAAGGAAGAATGTTCTAGAGAGCCATGTCTGAAAGGTGAGAAGTTGATTTTATGACCTTTGAACAGCCAGTCCGTTTTTCAACCTGCTCATTTGCACAATTAATTGTAGTTTACTTTTTAAGCCTTGAAGTGCACAAGGCACTTTGGCGGTGGCAGGTAGCCTAGTGGTTAGAGCATTGGCCCAGTAACCAAAAGGTTGCAAGAGCAAATCCCTGAGCTGACAAGGTGAAAATCTGTTGTTCTACTCCTGAACAAGGCAGTTAACCCACTGTTCCTAGGCTGTCATTGAAAATAAGAATTTGTTCTTAACTGACTTGCCTAGTTAAAAAAAGGTGTCAACTGCCCATGTCATACCACAATTGAAAAACAGTAGTCTACTATTTTTGATTCCATTATGGAAAGACTATACATTTTCTGCCTGAATTGTGGTCATGGTATCTTATTTCTATGCTCCTATTTCTAAGGGTGTAGAAAAGCTTTGAGCACCAGCATGCTGTAGACAAATAATCTGGACTGGCTGCTGGCTGAGAGTGGTGGTGGATATCCAGTGGAGTCTAGGGGAGTCTCCACATCGCTGGTAGCTGTTTATTCTGACTACTCTAGGACATGGGCCCCAGCCCCGTTAAGCATGGTCATGTGACTTGTGTAGGGTCTTGGTGTTTGGGTGAAGCAGTGTAGAACTCTGCCCCCCCCCCCTCACCCCCCTGGGATTTAAGCCTCTCCTGACATCCCTAAGCCTACTGAATAACTCTATTCACGGACCCCCGAGGGACACCCAGAAACATGCATCACCATCACATGCACATTTTTGCTCATTGAATCTCAAGCCCGTTTGTCTAGGAGGATTTCTGAATTTCACAGTGTTATTCAGAAAAATAGAGCTGTACAGTCCCCACTTTGCTGAGTGGTTGTGAAGTGCCATTATAGATGGAATTCAACTCAAGCCTGACTTGCATATGTTTTTTTCCTGCTTCTGTGACAACTGGCATTTGGACCATCACTAGGGGTCACCGGATGCGTGGTCAGGGTATCAGTTTCTCTTCAATTGTTCTAATTTAGAAGTACAACATGTAACTGAAATTGAGCCTAATACGCCTTTGGAAGGATCATTTTTATGACCTATAGGAGGAATACTGAATAACAGATGGCAAAAGATCATTAGATTGTAATTAAAATCGGGTACATTAATCATTACGTGTAATAGTCAGACTATTTTCCTTTTCACAAGTTGTACAATTTAGACAACAGAAGGGACAACAACTATAGAGGCATTCTTTAAAATGAGAGACGAATACAAATCCTGGTATTTGCCGTGGTGTGCTGTTACGTCAACTAGAAACATATGCAAGGGAAGATCAAACCCAAATGGCAGAGGGAGACCAAAGGCTGGTATCTAAAGATGGAACACAGAAGAGGGGAACAGAACCTCCGCTCTAACACATCTGGATGCTCCATCCCAAAGGGTTGCCAAGTGATCTGAGATGTACGACACCGTATGGCATTTCTCCTCTCTGGTGTGAGATGTCTCTGTCAATATGGCCTCAGGGAGGGGGAATGCAACCAGACGAAACAACTGTCTCTTTCATTGGAAGGGAATAGGAGAAGGGTAACTTCTGTACATTTATATTTGCACAATCACGGTGCCATAGAAGAACTTAAACACAAAATATGATGTAACTGGCATAGATACATACAGTAATGTAGCACACAGGTAGACCATGTGACTTTTGCACACGATTTCACTCCAGTTTAAATTGCAGTGTAAGTGATCTATTGTTGTTTAGCCATCCAAAACCTCTCCGAAGGGTTTTGTATTTATCGTTAAAGAGCTTTGGCACTGTTCTAATCGAGACTAAAACTGCTCTACCTTTCATCGTAAAAAAAACATTCCGATACTTTCAATGACATGTACGTGTATGGAGCACACCGTTTGGCCTCCTTTCCACAACATGTTATGATGTGTTTTTAAAGGCCCAGGCTAGAGCCAGGCAACAGGGCAAAACACATCATACACGCCTAACAACTGTTAAGCATGCCATTTGTCATAGTACTAGTTTCCTTGGCTTCGGTCAGTTAGCTACAGTTGATGTATTATTACAATCAGAGCTACAAAGAGGGTACATAGACACATAGCAAAGAGCAGACACACTCTGGAAAACAGTTTGTGTTTTTTTTTTTTTTTACTTCTTGATCCTCTAAATACATATAATTCATGATGGCCAAAGTTTAATTCACTTAAAATTATCCAATTAAAGTTAAGGGACAGAGCGCTGGACTAAGTGAGGTTTTCTCTAGCAAGTGCCATGGCTCTTTAAGCAAGTCTCATCTTGAAATTCACAGTGATAACCACACTGGACCACAGGCTGACATGAATGACTGGGCAAAAAAACAGAAAATTACCCATTACAAATCCATCAGTGATCTAACTTGACTCCTTCAAATTCTTTCCCATCATACTCAGGGCTCTTGATACCCACTCTAGATGATTGTTTGGTGTGATGTTAATCTTGTGGTAATAATTTATTCTGGTGCCCAGTCACTGTCCTTGGAGAGGGAGTAATCAGGGATTGTGGCTACAGTAGATTTCCAATGTATGTACAGTACCAGTCAAAAGTTTGACACACCTACTCATTCCAGGGTTTTTCTTTATTCTTACTAATTTATACATTGTAGAATAATAGTGAAGATATCAAAACTATGAAACAACACATATGGAATCATGTAGTAACCAAAAACGTGTTAAACAAATCAAAATTTATTTTATATTTCAGATTCTTCAAAGTAGCCACCCTTTGCCTTGATGACAGCTTTGCACACTCTTGGCATTCTCTCAACCAGCTTCATGAGGTAGTCACCTGGAATGCATTTCAATAAACAGGT
Organism: Salmo trutta; assembly: GCF_901001165.1. NCBI lineage: Eukaryota > Metazoa > Chordata > Actinopteri > Salmoniformes > Salmonidae > Salmo > Salmo trutta. The sequence continues at coordinate 18,256,282 of NC_042980.1, forward strand.
GTGCCTTTGTTAAAAGTTAACTTGTGGAATTTATTTCCTTAATGCATTTGAGCCAATCAGTTGTGTTGTGACCACGTAGGGTGGTATACAGATAGCCCTAATTGGTAAAAGACTGAGTCCATATTATGGCAAAACAGCTCAAATAAGCAAAGAGAAATGACAGTCCATCATTACTTTAAGACATGAAGGTGAGTCAATGCTGGAAATTTCAGGAACTTTTAAAGTTCCTTCAAGTGAAATCGCAAAAACCATCAAGTGCTATGATGAAACTGGCTCCCATTAGGATGCTGGCTCTCACGCCACAGGAAAGGAAGACCCAGAGTTACCTCTGCTGCAGAGGATAAGTTCATTAGAGTTACTAGCCTCAGAAATTGCAGCCCAAATAAATGCTTCACAGAGTTCAAGTAACGGACATATCTCAACATCAACTGTTCGAATTGCTGCAAAGAAAACACTACTAAAGGACACCAATAATAAGAAGAGACTTGCTTGGGCCAAGAAACATGAGCAATGGACATTAGTCCGGTGGAAATCTGTAATTTTTGACTGGTACTGTACATGTAGTATGTGGCTGCTTTACTGAAGAATGCATCACTCTAGTCAGTCTGCACTCTCCATATATTAACTGACCCTATTGAGCCAATAGTTCATCTGTTTTATAAGAAAGATGAACTATCTGTCTTTGGCTTAGTTTATTTAAGTCGAGGAGGAGAAATGACAGTATTACCCAAACTGATTAGAGTACAAAAACCCTGGTAGAATATAATATTATCATACAAAGAAATGCACACAGACAGAGATTAGGCATTAGGCTGCAGTAGTCACAAACCCCTATGCTTCTCTGCTGTGGTGCTGCTACCAGGACAGCATCACAAAGCCAGTATGATCTCAACCTCAATTTCTCTGACTGTGGCTGGTCCCAGTCTGATTATCCAATAAGGCCTGGCAGCCATTACTCCACTGTGCCAGGGGCCCACGCTATCCTCCTTGCCTTGGTCTTTGCAGCACCAGCACCCCCTTTTCTGTACCCCAACTGGGCACAGTCGCATGTCAGAAATAGACTCTGAAACTCTACTATAATAGCCTTATTAACGCTACGCGGCAAAAACAAAACACCCGCAGCTCTGGGTGCAGCAAATCAGAAACTGTGCCCTTCAAATGTTCGAAGTGTCTGCAGTTATTTAGATATGGTCCCAAATGTAATTCACATGCCAAACCTCCAAAATATTGGCAGAGGATCTCAGAGATATTTGTGTGGAGGGCTAAACACATTGGGATGGGAGGCTGCATACCCATGCAGTGAAAACTGAACAGATTTCTTTTAGGAGTTATTATTGAAAAGTTTCCAATTTTCAGGGCAGATCCACCATCAACAAAATTCCAATTTGACCACAGATACCAGCAAACTGTACGTTTCCAGGTTTTGTCGTTCAACCTTTTTTCAAGGTGTTCCTTTTTTACTGAAACTGAATGAAAACTAAAATATCAGGATTCAGCCTTAGAGCACTGAAACTATACCACCACATCAAAACAACACCCCAAAAACGTATGTCTTTAGAGACAGACGCACCATACATTTTCATCAACGATTAATCAAAGAGTACATAATCAACTCCCCTATCAAAGAACCATCTCTTTTAATGCCAGGCTGAAATATCAGTGTTTGATCTCCTGTGGGGGCTCCATTACCTTCAATGTATTTCAGATGGGCAGGAAATGAAGATGTTGTCACATGGGTGGGGAGAGCCTGGGTAGGTTGGGTTTACTGAAGCGTTCAGCCCAGGAGGAACTCTACTGTGGAGGCTGTGGAGGAAGGGAAGGAGATCCACAGTGAATGTGTGCATGCATGCACACACACACACACACACACACACACACACACACACACACACACACAGACGGGGCCATAAGAAAAAATATAATGGCAAACACATGTCCCTGGTGTAACACATTCTTAATGAGCAGGTTTGGGGCAAGTCTTTGAGTAGTGGAAAATTGCACCATTGATAAGAATCTTGATAACTTTAAGAATTGATTCATGACAATTACCACCACTATTTTGTATGTCACAAAGGATTTAAAAGGTTGATTTGAGCCTTTGATTGGTTTGAAATAAGAATTCATCACACCTATCAATGTGAGTATGAGACCATTATAATTCTTTGAGTATCAGATTTGTGGTCTGAATCTACTACGTTTCCAGTAGGCACATTTCCAGAGGGGACATTTTGTAATAAGTATACCATTTCTTCAATTTTAAGCAAGTTTCCTCTTTATTTTGCTTGAATTTAAGACTATTTTGGTTCAGTGTAATCCAGATAACCTTTTCATACAGCACTTTAGAATGTTATAAACCACTCGCAAAACCGCTTTAGGCCTTCTGTGTATGATGTGCTTTGGAGAGGCTTTAGTTGCTAGACAATCACATTCTGTTTTTGAGTCAGCAAACTAACGGCAGTGAAGAACAGTAGCTTCTTTGGAAATAGAAATTGACCTCTTGCTAATGGCATATCGAAGAGATCATTTGTCTACCATATCTAATTCTAATTCTGGGCACGGTGGCACATAAAGTGTCTTTAGGCTGTTTGATAATAAAGGGACTATTAAACACAGAGTTCTTTGAAAATTAACAAGTCTCTCAAAATACCTTCTGAAGTCACATCTCTCTGCTGGCTTATGTCATCCTATAGACACAACTCATTATGCTAATTTCATGGTTTGGAAGCATTTTTCCTCAAAGATGTTAAGCCACGGCAATCCTCACGGCACAATGAGGAATATTATCTAAATCATAGCCACTTTTTGTTCTATATAATATAAGACAGACCCTAAACTTGGATAGGGTATTTTTCTTTTCGTCTTTGTTTTACCATTTAGCCCTGAGGGCAGAGATTATGAAGGCCATTCATTCAGGAGTTGATTTGCATAATGTTTGGTGTCAAAACTATGGTGACAGTTTTCCGTTCTCTCTTACAGGGGCTCGATATGGGAACCGGAACTGGGGATAAGTATTTGTAAGACAGCTCCCTGACCCACTGAGCGGACCGATAGGGGGCTAAATTCCACTCGGTGAGCAACAGAGAGAGTTACAGTACTGAATAAGACATTTTAAATACTTGTCAAAATGGTGGGAAAGAAGATGAGGCGCTCTTTCTTCATAGGATTGTCTCTCTTCTTTATTGTAAACCCTTCCAGGAAGGAGAAGGTTTTCCCCCTGCCAATGATGTCAAGATTGAATATAGTAGAAGACTGTAGGGCTCAATTCAAACTCTTATTACAGTATTGACTCAATAACATACACTTTTTGTGTCCATACTGTAAAATAAGCAAATAGAGCCCCTCACAGGTAGATGCTGTTAGCATTCAGAATAAGACACGAGTAGCTAGCAACACAGGCAGTAGTTGAAGATAGCCATAAACGTTACTATTGCAAGTTTGATTACACTAAGTCAACGATAGAGCCTGCCATCTATATTACTGCAATACTTGCATAGACATTCCAGTTTTGTGGTTCTACGTGTGTTTACATTTCGTAAAGTCAACGTTTACTCATCATTTGTTTTACTTGTTCTGCCAATGTCCACTTAGCTCTGTCAAAGAGGAACACAGAAATCACTTCCCACTGCTTCAGAAGCCAGAGAGGAGAGAGGAAGAGGAAGGAAGGTGACGTTGCTAAGTGACTGGTCTTCAACACTAGAACCACTCTCCTTCCTACTGGCCTCTCAAACTAACACAGCCAAGTGCATCCAAACAAGCTAAAGATTTAATTATTCACTTTTATCAACAACATTTCCTGTTGAACTGTCCAAACACGGGAGGGAGGCTTTAGTTTGCTTTCTCCTCTAAGTCTTTAGAGAACACTGCATCTTCATGTAAACCTGCTTTGATAGAGTAGCGGCTCAATGAGAGCTTTGTTTTGGGCACCATTTAATCCTTTCTGCTCCCTTCTAATCAATGGACACTTAGCAAACTTAGGAGAAAAGAGGCAGTTACAAAACTGACCTGGTGTCCATTTAACACATCAGAAAGCGGTTGGCTTGAGTTTTGGACATCATGCTATGTCATTCTCCCCCACTTGGCATAGATACTGTACCAGTGTCCAATTCAGATGGCAATGTGACAACGATCCAATGACATAAAAACTATGAATAAACACTTAGCTGATGAAAATAGAAGCTAGGAGAATCAGCTGGACATAGTGGTGAATGGTGGTCTTCAGGCAGCACTGACATGATCAAACAACCATAGTCCCTCCTGAGAAGAACCATATGGGAATGTTCTGTAAACAAACACAGAACAAGGAAGCGTAAGCATCAGGAACCTCCCACAATGCATTGCTCAACAGGGATGTGATAATAATGCATGGAATACTGTACAAAGCTAAAGTCACGGTGCTGCAGACAGAGGACAACTTTTGAGAACTCACCTCATTGTTATATATGAGGTGGCGGTGAAATAGTGAAAGTATTAACGCTGTTGCACAGGGCTGAAAGTCTAAACTGATATCAAACAATTAACTTCCTGGACTTCAACTCCAACTTCCTGATCTGAATATTGTTTCCTTGAAGGTCACCGTCTGTTTCATAAATATCTCCCTGATAACCTCTCTTCAGACTTAATTAAAGCAGAGGAAAGACTACCTCACGCAGTAATGGGGAGTTTATCATTGACCTTCTGACAGGGCTATTGGCCTCCATTGGCCATGTCATCGCCCCCATCTGAAACACCATTGTACTGGGGTGGACACAATTTGCCACTACCGCTAATGACCATTAGACTCTCTTTCAAAGAAGCAGAGGAAATGGCTTATCAGTAGAGTGGACTGATCAAGTTATTTGGATCTCTTCTCATTATTGAGGACATTCAGAGAGTTCGTCTGGTCCTCTCTGCTTTGTAGGACCAGATACAGGGAATTATACTGTAATAATGCTGTTATCGCATTGTGGGATGTTTTTCTGAGGTGCATTGAATTGGGCCTGAGATGGAAATCTGTTTCATGGTCCTCATGGTGTGTGTTGTATAGTGGAGTTAGAAGATTAATAAGGGGAATAAAAGACTGTTGAAAGGCTGTTGAACTGAGAGCTATGTGTTGTGTTCACTTCCCAACTGCACGGACACTCGAGATGTTGTTAATCGGATTGTCTTCTCATTGAAATGTTGAAAAACATAAAGGGGCAATGTCAGATTTCAACTGTCAGTTCATGACTTGATACAATCTGGCCCTGGTATCAATAAGTAATGGGTTGGTTTTCTTAAATACTGGAAAAATTCACCACAGTAGTTTATGATACTATCATGGCTCATGGCTGTATATCTTATATAAACTGTAGCTTTAATTATATGACTTGTATAATAGCTTGAAAGACTGGCCCCAAATTGCATGACTATCCCTGCAATGAACCGAGGCGCAGTCAATTCGGAGAGTCGCTAATTGCAAATAAAATTCAATTTTATGTATGCGAATGAGTTTCTACTGGTATGTTTATTAATATTTAACTTGAACATTCTCGTGGGACTTCCTTGATCTGTTTCATTCACTGCACACACTTGGCATGGTTTCATTGTAGTTCTGAGCTCGCCTCTAGAATTTTGCTCAGGGAGACAGCTTTTGACTCCATGAGCGAGCACGACATGTTCAGGAAAATGCCAGAAAGGCTTTTGTCAAATAAAACTGCAGAAATGTTTATTAAAGCAGGCAAGACCGTGCACAATGGTATACACACCATTTCATCAGAGCGAACAAACCCAGTAAGCTGTCAGAGACCAGATGTCAGAACTGAACATGTTTGCTCACAGAATCACTCTCCATCTGTAAGGCTTCTCTTCCACAGTGTTTCATCCATACAGAGGATCAAAGAGGAAATAGGAACTCTATTGATATGCTATAGATCCTCTTCAAATGTGTTATGCATATTCTCCAAACAAAAGTGATTTTGACCTTAAAGGGAAACTTCACTGACACTATTTGAGGTGTTTTTCCAGTCTCCCTACATAATTATGAGGGATGAGAGGTATCTCAGACATAATTATGAGGGATGAGAGGTATCTCAGACATAATTATGAGGGATGAGAGGTATCTCAGACATAATTATGAGGGATGAGAGGTATCTCGGACATAATTATGAGGGATGAGAGGTATCTCAGACATAATTATGAGGGATGAGAGGTATCTCAGACATAATTATGAGGGATGAGAGGTATCTCAGACATAATTATGAGGGATGAGAGGTATCTCGGACATAATTATGAGGGATGAGAGGTATCTCAGACATAATTATGAGGGATGAGAGGTATCTCAGACATAATTATGAGGGATGAGAGGTATCTCAGACATAATTATGCACCATAGCGGTATTTTAGAATTTTCACATCGGGAGAGTTCAACCAATGACGTCTTTGGTTGATTGAGCCTGCTGTCTGATCTAAAATTGTATTGAGTCATGTTTTGTAGCGATTACCGTGACCTTTGTGTTACACCGATTGCTGGGTGACGAAACAGATTTTAATGTTATTTTACATACTAATATAGGAGCATACTACCCTATTAATTTGAGCCGGAATACACTGAAGAGGAGTTGAGGCAGCGACAACAAGAATTGCAAGACCAGCGATGGGGAGCCCCAGTCAGACTCAGACTGGTGGTGCCGATGCGGGTGCTGTCCAGCCATGCCGACCGAAGAGGAATGTTTGTGCTGCAACTAATTAGATCGCCGACAGTTCGTACTGGAGAGGGTCACTGCAGACCCCATGGATCATGTGTCTGTGACCATCAAAGTTTCAATGCACATATGGATAGAGATGTGCTGGAGACGTTCTTCAGAACCTCAAGGATCAAGATCAACTGGCAGCGACAGCCTAGAACAGCTGGACCAGGAGGGCAAATGACAAACGAGTAAGTTGTTTTGCTGTCGATAGCTAGCTAGCAATATCAGCCTAGCTAGCCTCAGTGCATCTTATTGGGAGCAAAACTGGATACTTTTTTTGATGATGATGATGAAGAGTAAAGGAATAATTTAGGCTTTATGACTCATATTAGTCTTTTGAGTAACTATCTGTGTGTTGTAGCTAGCTAGCTAATGTGTGACTGTGAGATAGGAATGCTGCTACAGTAGGAATACAGACAGTACAAAATTATTGCCCATGAAAGTCTAATAGCGTTTTTGTCATTCTCTTACTGACAATACATCTCAGTGGCTTGCAGATTCTTTTTGGAGTTTGTTCTACGTGGGAAAAGCTAGGCACAAGACACCGAATCCCCTTGCCTGCCCCTTACAAAAAGAGACTGCAGTTTTGACACTGCAGTAAAAGTGCAGTAACTGCCGTCGTCAGTGGTATTTTGGACGCAGTAAATGCAGAATAACTGCTGTGTACTGCAGTTGAACTGCAGTTATACTGCAAAATTACTGCAGTAAAAAAAACTGTTACTTTGGACGCAATATTTGCAGCAGTCTAACTGTAACTATACTGCAGTGTACTGCACTCTGACTGGAATCTTCTTTCGTAAGGGGTGTGTGTTGTTGGGGTCATTCGAGCAATTTATCCCTCACACAATGGACAGTATGTTGGATACAAATAAGCTGATGACTCAAAAGGAGATGTGAAAGGTCCATAACAACAATCTTCCCTTGTATCAAAGTGACTTCGAACACCTCCCTTCACCTCCCTGACACACCATATGCAAGTATTCCGTTTGTAGAACTGTCATATTTATTATAGGCGTTAGTAGTATATTTTTCTTCTACTGTATATATGTCATGCATTGCCTTAACTGTTCCTGCATACTGCTGTGTAAACTCACCTCGGTCTCGAGAGCAAATAAACTTTGTCTTGAATACAATCCATGTCTACTTGCTACATTGAGACTAATCTACAATTTAATTAAAACATGTTTACATGCCAACAAAATGAAAGTTGAAATGTTTGGTTTTACCAGTAAGATTGTAGCTAGTTACTTCTAAATACATCCCATGAATATCACAATAAATTGATCCAGAAGTCAACACGATTGGTTTCTGATGCAGCTGGAATAATTTAGTCACTTGCAGTACACGTCAAAAAGATCAGATAAAATATCTTATCTAACTCCATTATATACATATGTACAAGATCTAGCAATATCTATACCATAATGCAGTTGTGAGCATACTAGGCATTCTATATTATACTACAACATTAATCTAACTGAATATGGATGTTGTGTTGGCTGAATGTTGCAGGCAGGGTCCTGAATGTTCTTCAGCTGGTGAACCTAGTCTTGTGTTGGGCAATGGCAGCTGGTCTGGCAGAACTTCATGAGCGCCATGACCTTGGACTCATAGACTATACACTTTGGCTCTTGCCAGCCCCGTGCAGTCTTTTCCTCTAACGAGTCAGATGATGTTGAGCTTGAGCTCCCAGCTGAAAGCATTCATCCAATGGGCCTGCAGGATCTGTACTACTGAAGCTGGTGTCCAAGTCATCATCAGCAGCAGCGGGATTAGTCTGTAGGTTACACACTAGTCAGTGATTAGCCAACATTTTACTAATTTGTCCCCATCAATACACACTCAAACAAGGTACTATAGCCACCCACCCCCCTCATGTCAATAGAGCATGCATACTAACCTTCACACACAATACCCACCCACAACCAGAGTATGTGAGCGGAGTTGAGTGGTCAGAAATCCTGCTCATCACTCACGGAGCTCAGGCACTCCACGTCTTTTCCAACCACTCCACTATAAACCACTTCACACACACAGGAAAAAAAACTCAACATTCACTCTACTCATTAAAATCACAATTTAACCAACACCCATCTATTTTTATGACTACCTGGACCTACCATTGATTGAAACCAATCATATGATTTGAATGAAAAGTATTCTAATCAACATGAAAAGGTGAATGTAAGAAGTGCTCATCAATTCAAATAGGCTACATGCTGTTATGTCTACTCCCGCTCCTCCCCTCCTGCGTTCGACGTTAAACACCGGTCCTGGGAATCATTATTACGTGCACCTGGCTTTCATCATTACATGCACCTGCGCTTCATCATCAAGCACACCTGTTCTCCATTACCTCACTCATTACCTCCCCTTTATCTGGCACTCCCTTAGGTTCCTTCCCCAGGCAGTACTGTTTCTGTTTGTTCATGTCTAGACGCTACCCCAACATTGTGTCGGTCCATGTTCGTTGTTATATTAAACTTACTACCTGCTTCTCGACTCCCAACGTCTACGTTACAGAATACCAAATCACCAAATGGAAGCAGCGGGTAATCAGAACATCTCCCAGACGGTCGACAAACAGAGATACCTACTTGGTAAACATCACGACCAACTGGCTCAACTGGGGACGGCCATGGAAGAGGTTTTTTGCAGTCTTCAACGTCTCGAACATGCCCAGAGGAGATTGCCTTCCACTAGCGTAGGATACTCTTCCACCAGTCAACCCAGCACATCAGTCCGTTCAGCAGTCCGCCCAGGTCAGCGATGCCCGTTTGTCCCTCCCAGATAAATACGACAGAACCCCATCTAAATGCAGTGGCTCCAGTGCTCCCTCTATTTTGCACATCAGATGGGAGTCCCCACCACTGAGAGGTTCATGGTTGCCATGGTTATTTCTCTGCTGACTGGGCGGGTGTTGGAGTGGGCCATCTGGGAGAGAGGAGAGGTGGAACTGGCTTCGTATGAGGGGTTCGTGGCTCTGTTCAGAGGTATTTTTGATCATCCACTGGAGGGCAGAGAGGGGGGTGAGAGCCTACAGGATGACCAGACTGCTGCCAAGTATGCGCTCACCTTCCGGACAGTTGCAGCATCCAGCAGATGGAATGAGCCGGCCCTCCGTACGCTATTCTGAAGAGGACTGTGCGAGGAGGTCCAAACGAAACTGGCATGTCGAGACGACAACCTCTCCTTGGACACACTCATCGCGATGGCCATCCAGTTGAACAATCTACTTTGGGAGCGTCACTACCCACGTCGCTTCTCTCCCTCCCTCAGTGAACAATCTGTGGAAGAGTCTGAACCTATGGAGGTAGGGGTTACACGCCTCCCCGCGGTGGAGCGACACAGACGGAGACAGCTGGGGCTCTGTCTCTATTGTGTTAAAGGAGGGCACCAGCTCCAGCAGTGTCCGATAAGTCCCAACTCGGGATCTACGAGAGCAGAGGGACGGTCACGTGATCTTCCACCGCCTGGGACAGGTGTGAGTATCCCATCTTCATTCGTTTCTGCTAGACACTCGGCCTCCCATGGCTTCAACGCCATAACCCCACCATCTCATGGTTGAGGATGAGAATCACGGACTGGTCACCTGAATGCCGGAGGACCTGTTTTCCTGTTCCCTCTCATGTTGTAGGCCCTGTGGTCTGGGACGCAGACGTGGACATTCACCAGGCTCTGGAGAGGGAACCCACTCCCACTACCTGTCCTCCTGAGCGCATCTATGTTCCCACGGGGATAAGGGAGCGCCTGTTGACCTGTGCACACACAGCTGTCGTCGCTGGACATCCTGGGATCACCCGTACTGTACAATCACTCTCCAAGAAGTATTGATGGCCCACCTTGGCGCAGGATATTATTCGCTACGTCAACTCCTGTTCTGTGTGTGCACAAACTAAGTCTCCCCGAGAAGCTCCAGCAGGAAAACTCCTTCCCATGCCTCAATGTCCCTGATCTCATCTATCCATTGTCTTTGTCACTGATCTCCCCTCTGACGGTTTTACCACCATTCTGGTGGTTGTGGATAGATTTTCTAAATCCTGTCGTTTTATTCGGGTCTCCCTACTGCTTTGCAGGTCGCTGAGGCACTATTCCAGCAGGTCTTTCGGCATTATGGCCTTCCGGAGGACATCGTCTCCGACTGTGGGCACCAATTCACATCACGGATATGGAAATGCATGCTGGGCCGGGCATGCCCTGAGCTCGTGAAGTGGGCGCTACTGGAGCGAAATTGGAGCGGCATGAAGGCCGACGTTCCAGCCTATGGGAATCTTGCACCGCACTCCAGTCAAATTGGACATGCAACGCTCACATACTCTGCCCCCAACAGACACCAGTCAGTCACCCACACCATCCCTTCCTTACTAATAACTCTGCTTTTTTCCAATTTAAACTTCAAGCTTTGCATAAACAATCAACAAAGCCTCCATATGACAGAGAAGACTACTGTAGAAGTAGCCTAAATACACTGAGTATACAAAAGATTAAGAAAACCTGCTCATTCCAGGACATAGACTGACCAGGTGAATCCAGGTGAAATCTATGATCCCTTATTGATGTCACTTTTTAAATCCACTTCAATCAGTATACATGAAGGTGAGGAAACAGGTTAAAGGATTTTGAGACAATTGAGACATGGATTATGTATGTAGATAAAGGGGAGACAGGTTAAAGGAAGATTTTTATCCTTGAGATATGTGTGCCATTCAGAGTGTGAATAGGCAAGACAAAAGATTTAAATGCCTTTGACTCTGTAAATGGAACACATAGGCCAGTCACCTTACCCTGTGCAGTAGTTAGTTAGCTAGCTAACGATTAGATACGCTCCGGTAGGCTATAGCTAACATTAAATTGTAAAGTTACAAATCACATCGCCAGATAGCAACTGGCAAATTACATTGATTTGTTTTGGAATGTCTAGCTGTTATGTGTGCTCCCTCTCCGGCCTCTAGGTCACCAGGCTGCTCGTTATGGCGTACACCTGTCACCATCGTTACACACACCTGCGCGTCATCAGACTCATCTGGACTCCATCACTTCCCTGATTACCTTCCTTATATATGTCACTCTCTTTGGTTCCTTCCCCAGGCGGCATTGTTTCTGTTCCAGTGTTTAGTCTGTGTGTTGTTCATGTTTCTTGTTTTAGGTTGCGTTTATTTATTAACCCTTTCACATGTACAATCACACGGGTGTGATCATTCTACAGTGGTCCCTGAAGCATACGATCGCACCCATGTGATTCGAATGACGCAACAATCAGCATTTCAGCTGGCCACACTTTTTTTCAGAAACTATTTACACAAACACAGTCCTTACAAAGTTATGTCCAGAATGTGAGCAGTTTATTTTTGGATGCAATGTTCAGATATTCACAGAAGTATCTACAGCATAACACAATCATCCAAACCGGAAAAATGTAGGCTGCATTTGTCCTAGCGCTGAGGAAAGATTGACGCAACACAAGCGGTCATACTTTTATAACTCTCGGCTGACAAACTACAATATGAATTAGCTAATAGCAATTACTATTTATAATTAATCACATCACAGGTCAGCACACCATTTATCGAAATAGAGTAAAACACTTTCTAGAAATCGAAAGTAACCCGACGATGATTAGTTTCAGCACGCCGCCATGCTTTTTTTCCTCATAGAAACCAAAGATAAGAGAAGACAAGATGAGTTTGGTCTGTTTATAGTATGCATGTTGAAGGGGTGTGTCGTCTAACATCATTCACATCCCACCATTCACTTCCTGAAGTTCCCAAAAAATGAGTGAACCCTTACTCACCTCATTTTGTTATAGCATCTTTGGTCCGACAGACGATTATGTGAAACCCAGAATGCATTGTATGTCAACAAACATGGCTCCACACACATAGCTGGAATTAGTTTAGCTCATCATAATCAGTACAACCTTCAAAAAAGTATTTTACACACATGTGCCCATTACAATCTATGCAAGAATCGGAATACATGATTTATCACCGTTACTTGAAAACATGTGAATAAAACTGTAAATATAAATAATTACCACACAAAACATTTTCTGATAGTGATTTGTTAACACAAGTGGTGCATGCCGGCAGTCAATCACGTAACCTCTCACTCCCACTCTGAGCCATTCAGTGTTGTTGTTTATGGATGTAGCTAGTGAGCTAAACTGTAGCATTAGCAATGTCTTTCAAAAGGAGACAACTCACAAATGCGGAAATTCTGGATATTCTTTTTAATTCTGACAATGAGTCTGAAATTCAGGAATCACATTCTGACAGTAAGGAGCTGCTCCCCAGCCATTGAGAACCCTGAATCTGAGGACCCCTGGTCCACTGACAAAGTCCCAGTTCCCTTTGAAGATGCTGGTGGTGATGGAGGAAGACCGACAGTGGATGAAGCACAGGAGTTCTGTGGTAGCTGGAAGTCGGCCAGCCATTTCACCCCTCCTGGCCCTGCTGTTTGCTTTGATGAGTCCCAGTCTGGAGTGCAACAGCCCTTGCCATTTCCATCTGAGGCAGATAGCTTCAAGTTATTTCTGACAGAGTAGCTGGTGGGAGACATAGTAGAGACCAATCGCTATGCTTTGGAGCTACAGGAGAAGAGAGAGCCAGGAGTAGGGGGGACAACCACAATTAGTGAAATGTATGCCTTCCTGGTGACAGTCCTTCTTTACTTTCCCCATGAGAAGAACTCCCTAAAATAATACTGGAACACAGATCCTATGTTTGCAACTCCTTTCTTTGCCACCCTCTTTTCCCAAGACCGCTTCCTAGTTCTGCTGTGATGACTGCATTGTCAACAATGCTACTGCCATCCTAAATGACCCGTTATACAAAATAAGAAATGTTCTTACCAGCCTGACAATATCAAATCAAATGTATTTATATAGCCCTTCTTACATCAGCTGATATCTCAAAGTGCTGTACAGAAACCCAGCCTAAAACCCCAAACAGCAAGCAATGCAGGTGTAGAAGCATGGTGGCTAGGAAAAACTCCCTAGAAAGGCCAAAACCTAGGAAGAAACCTAGAGAGGAACCAGGCTATGAGGGGTGGCCAGTCCTATTCTGGCTGTGCCGGGTGGAGATTATAACAGAACATGGCCAAGATGTTAAACTGTTCATAAATGACCAGCATCGTCAAATAATAATAATAACAGTAGTTGTCGAGGGTGCAACAAGTCAGCACCTCAAGAGCAAATGTCAGTTGGCTTTTCATAGCCGATCATTGAGAGTATCTCTACCGCTCCTGCTGTCTCTAGAGAGTTGAAAACAGCAGGTCTGGGACAGGTAGCACGTCCGGTGAACAGGTCAGGGTTCAATAGCTGCAGGCAGAACTGGAGCAGCAGCACGGCCTGGTGGACTGGGGACAGCAAGGAGTCATAATGCCAGGTAGTCCTGAGGTACGGTCCTAGGGCTCAGGTCCTCCGAGAGAGAGAAAGAATGAGCGAAAGAGAGAATTAGAGAGAGCATACTTAAAATTCACACAGGACACCCGATAAGACAGGAGAAATACTCCAGATATAGCAGACTGACCCTAGCCCCCCGACACAAACTACTGCAGCATAAATACTGGAGGCTGAGACAGGAGGGGTCAGGAGACACTGTGGCCCTATCCGACCCGGACAGGGACAAACAGGCAGGATATAACCCCACCCACTTTGCCAAAGCACAGCCCCCACACCACTAGAGGGATATCTTCAAACAAACATCAACTTACCATCCTGAGACAAGGCCGAGTATAGCCCACAAAGATTTCCGCCACGGCACAACCCAAGGGGGGGCACCAACCCAGACAGAAAGACCATGTCAGTGACTCAACCCACTCAAGTGATGCACCCCTCCTAGGGGCGGCATGGAAGAGCACCAGTAAGCCAGTGACTCAGCCCCTGTAATAGGGTTAGAGGCAGAGAATCCCAGTAGAGAGAGGTGAACCGGCCAGGCAGAGACAGCAAGGGCGGTTCGTTGCTCCAGAGCCTTTCCGTTCACCTTCACCTTCCTGGACCAGACTACACTCAATCATAGGACCTACTGAAGAGATGAGTCTTCATTAAAGACTTAAAGGTGAGACCGAGTCTGCGTCTCTCACATGGGTAGGCAGACCATTGGAGCTCTATAGGAGAAAGCCCTGCCTCCAGCTGTTTGCTTAGAAATTCTATGGACAATTAGGAGGCCTGCGTCTTGTGACCGTAGCGTACGTGTAGGTATGTACGGCAGGACCAAATCAGAAAAATAGGTAGGAGCAAGCCCATGTAATGCTTTATAGGTTAGCAGTAAAACCTTGAAATCAGCCCTTGCCTTAACAGGAAGCCAGTGTAGAGGCTAGCACTGGAGTAACATGATCACATTTTTTGGTTCTAGTCAGGATTCTAGCAGCCGTATTTAGCACTAACTGAAGTTTATTTAGTGCTTTATCCGGGTAGCCGTAAAGTAGACCATTGCAGTAGTCTAACCTAGAAGTAACAAAATCATGGATTAATTTTTCTGCATCATTTTTGGACACAAAGTGTTTGATTTTTGCAATGTTACGCAGATGGAAAAAAGCTGTCCTTGAAACAATCTTGATATGTTCGTCAAAAGAGAGATCAGGGTCTAGAGTAACGCCGAGGTCCTTCACAATTTTATTTGAGACGACTGTACAACCATCAAGATTAATTGTCAGATTCAACAGAAGATCTCTTTGTTTCTTGGGACCTAGAACAAGCGTCTCTGTTTTGTCCGAGTTTAAAAGTAGAAAGTTTGCAGCCATCCACTTCCTTATGTCTGAAACACAGGCTTCCAGCGAGGGCAATTTTGGGGCTTCACCATGTTTCATTGAAATGTACAGCTGTGTGTCATCCGCATAGCAGTGAAATTGAACATTATGTTTTCGAATGACATCCCCAAGAGGTAAAATATATAGTGAAAACAATAGTGGTCCTAAAACGGAACCTTGAAGAACACCGAAATGTACAGTTGATTTGTCAGAGGACAAACCATTCACAGAGACAAACTGATATCTTTCCGACAGATAAGATCTAAACCAGGCCAGAACTTGCCCGTGTAGACCAATTTGGGTTTCCAATCTCTCCAAAAGAATGTGGTGATCGATGGTATCAAAAGCAGCACTAAGGTCTAGGAGCACGAGGACAGATGCAGAGCCTCGGTCTGACGCCATTAAACGGTAATTTACCACCTCCACAAGTGCAGTCTCAGTGCTATGATGGGGTCTAAAACCAGACCCCGTAACGGGAGTAGAGACCAGAGAAGGCTCGGCCTCTGACTCTGACTCGCTGCTTAATGGAGAGACCCGGTTGAAAGTTTCTGTCGGCTGAATGAGCGACACCGGTTGAGCATTCCTACAGCATTTCCCTCCAGAAGCCATGAGAAAGTTGTCCGGCTGCGGGGACCGTGCGAGGAGATTTATACTAACGTTACTATCTGTACTTACTGGTGGCACAGACGCTGTTTCATCCTTTTCTACACTGAAATTACCCTTGCCTAACGATTGCGTCTGAAGCTAGGCTTGCAGCACAGCTATCCTCGCCGTAAGGGGATCGTTCTCCTGTATATTATGAGTACAACGACTGCAATTAGAAGGCATCATGTTAATGTTACTACTTAGCTTCGGCTGTTGGAAGTCCTGACGAATCATGTCCAGATAAAACGTCCGGGGTGAAAAAGTTGAATGAAAAAAAGTTGAGTATTTATGCCATACAAGGACCTATGCATTGATGAGTATGAGGGGCTTGGGGTGTTGGGATCCGTGGTGATGACCATGCTGGCTCCTCATCTCAGCAAGGGACACACTTTGTATGTGGACAATTGGTACAGCAGTCCCACACTCTACCAGCATCTGCTCTCCAACAGCACAGGGGCCTGTGGCATAGTCAGGTCAAACAGGAAGGGGATGCCGGCATTCGGATGCTGGAAGATGCAGAGAGGGGAGGCGGAGTTCAAGCAGAACTGTCAACAGCTGGCAGTAAAGTGGCATGACAAACAAGACATCCATGTCCTCTCTACTGTCCATACAGCAACCATGTCGACCACAGGGAAGGTGGACTACCTGACAGGAGAGAGAAAAATCAAACCTGACTGCGTGCTTGACTATAACCTCAAAATGGAGGCAGTGGATAAAGCGGACATGATAAAAAGCTTTGTGGAATGCACTCAGAAAATGACCAAGTGGTATAAGAAGATATTTTTCCATCTGATCGACGCAGCCCTCATAGTTCACCACCAACTAACAGGTGAGATGATTACTGAACAATGGATTTTTTTGTAATTGGATGTACAGTTCACATGCAAATCATATACAAAAACTATTAACATAATAAGGCAGTTACTTTGATAGACACGCAGCCTGGATTTGAACCAGGGTGTCTGTACTGATGCCTCTAGCACTGAGACGCTGTGCCTTAGACCGTTGCGCCACTTGGGAGTCGTAAGGCCAGGATAGCTTCAAAATACAACAAGCCAATATTTCTCTGACGCAATTAGCATTGCTTTACAGAGCTAATAGAAGAATGTAGCTAGCTACATAAGCACGATTGAATATAACACCATAAAGGTTATGAGTAACGTTACCTTGCGTGTCCGCAGTTATAAGAAATGTACACAAATATATTATGCTCCATACATACAGTAAGCTGCAGTAGAAACAGTATGACACAACATACAGTAACTATTATAACGTAATAAGGCACTTACTTTGATAGAAATGCAGTCTGGATTTGAACCAGGGTGTCTGTAGTGACCCTTCTAGCACTGATACGCTGTGCCTTAGACAGCTGCGCCACTTGGGAGTCATAAGGCCAGGGCAGCTTCAAAATACAACCCATAGTAATACTTCTCTGACGCAATTAGCGTTGCGACCTAAGCATTGAGTATAACACCATAAAGGTTATGAAATAAGTAACGTTACCTCGCTTGTCCGCGGTTATAAGGAATATACACAAATATTATGCTACAGTAGAAACGACATAACACGACATGCAGAAACTATTATAACATAATAAGGCACTTACTTTGATAGAAACGCACACATTTCCAAAGTTATCATTGGTAACGAAAACAACTATGACTGCGATGCAGGCAACAGACGAAAAATGCGAACACGTGTGTGCAGGACCAGGAGATGAGCAAATGTCTGCAGACTTGAACTGCACAAACAATTGGGAAGTGCTTGGGGAATTTTGTCAGGGTCAGAAATGTCCCAAAAAAAATGAATTGGTCCGCAAAAGTAAAAATGACTACTTTTACGTGAATGAATGAGGCGGAACACACCTCAATTCAAACTGTTATTAGAAAATAAAAAACTTGTTTGACAAGTTGAAAACACCCTATAAATAAAAACATGCTGCGTGCCTTGGTTTGAGGGCAGTGCGGATTAAATGTACTGTTGCATAACAATCACATTCTGGAATGGAGAGAACGTTCTAACATCACGTGCATAAAACTCAAAACTCACGCTGGGCCGACCGTTAGAGATATTTGGAACTCACAGGTGAAAGGGTTAACACTCACTCCCTGAACTTCCTTCCTGACTCTCAGCGCACATCGTTACACTAGCCGTGGTTTGCTTACAACCAGGAAATGCATATCGACCGTTTCTACCGGTGAGATGCAGAAACACTTCTATTTGCGTGTAAGAAATTCTTGATTTTTATGACGCATTCTTTAAGCGATAATGCCCTCGAATCTGGAGTTTGGAGGATATATTGGCACGGGTGTTGTTTGTCGAGGGCTGGCAAACCGTGCCAATATATCCTCCAAACACTGGCTTCGAGGGCATTTTCACTTTTTTTTACAACAGGTTACCAACATATTCAAATAATGATTGACATATTTTCAGAAACTTGATTTTGATGAGTTTATTCATACTATTTCATCCTTCCACGAGATATAGTCCCGACACAAATCTAGGGTTGCTAGCCAAGCCTGCTGGTCATTCGTTCTATCGGTTAGGTTGCCAGAGACGCGACCCAGTTACGTCTTTTTGTTCTAAATCGATGGACGGCAACCCAGTCGTTCATTCTAAATGTTCCGTTGTCATGATGGCTGGCAACGTTGTTATCTCTTGCTTGCTAGCTAGCCAACTATGGCTAGCACAGTCACGTCAAACAGTGCAGACAGAAAAACCGCGAAGTAGCGGCATTTGCATTTGTTTAAGCTGTTTCCTAGTGACGTTTATTTGAACACATCCATAACAATGAGCTAATGATGCGCGATTTCACCTGGCATAGAACATGTGGTCTCTCGTCAGGACACTGTTGTTCACAATCACTTCAAACTGAAGCTGTAAAGACTGCAGACTAGCAGCATTTCATTTCGTTTTACCTGTTTTCTATTGACATTTCATTGTATGTATCCATAAAAAGGATGCTGATTCATGATTTTGACTGCCTGTCTGTCTCATCCCAACCCCACAGGTTCATTACTATAGGACAGCTATAGGACAATTGCAATATTGAAACAATGTCAGAGAGACAGACAGCAAGGTTTATACAAATCTCCGCTATTGAAAACCAATTGCAAGTCTAATAGAAATGGGAGATAATGTCTAGATGCTTTTTACTGTGGAGATCAAGTTTATAAATTGTCTGGCTGGCTGATGAGACAGTGAATTGCGCAGTGAGATGGAACAGAGTAAATAGGCATTTTAACGTCATAGATTTAGCCGGTGATAACTTGTGGAATAGACACCGGCTAGAATGTGGTTTTAACTAGACTAGACCCACCTGTTATATAAATATTAATTACATATTAATGGACATATACAGTGAAAGAGCAGCAGTGAAATGTCCCTTTAATAAATCCACTAAAGAGGTGTGAGCAATAGGATCAGCAAAGTGACTACACCCTAAACGTTTAATTCATATGAAATTCATACATTTTGTCCAATTGTAGAATTTCAAACAGGTTTTGAAGAAAATGAGGGAGAAATATTTTGTTCCCATACATTCTTTTTGTCACATTACTAAACAATCAGGCTTGCATTTAGGCTTGTTTAACCCCCCCCCCCCCCCCCCCCCCCCCCCCCACTGATATCCAGTAAGTACATTTGTTGAGAGCAGAGCAGCCCTCTCAGCCAACTATCATAACCTGCCAATAAACAATCACCATTTGTCCAGATGTACTTGTGAACTCATTTTCACAAAGTATTTGGGTCTAAGAAGAGGCTATAAGGACTACAGTACTTTCTGACTAAAACTTGATCATGAATTGCCTCAACAGTAAAACATCTTTGATTATTTTTATGTTTTTGTCTATACATGTACTGTAATGTTCTGACAAACATGCTACCTTTTAATATAAAATGATATTCAATATTATGCACTGTGGTCTGACATTAACCATTATGTAAAAATATGGTACAATGGCAGAATAATAGGCTGTGAAGCAGAAAGTAAACAGATGGTTTTGGTTCATCCACCTCATTCTTTTCCACAGGGCAGTCTTTAATTTTGTTTGTTTATATCTTCAAGAGAGTGTTGTTCCATTCCATTTACAAGCCAGGTAAACAAACATGTAAGCGCATGTGCCAGAACAATGTGTAACACTATCTGAATATTTATGACAGACTGCACATTTTGCTTACACTCTATTGCCTTAGCAAAATAATGTGTATATCGACTTCAATTTTCAAAGTGCCATGGCTGTGTCATGCCTGGTATTTGAGCCCACTATCAGCCCATTTATTTTCTCAATAGAAGTCATGCATTGTCTTCTCATTTATCTTCTCAATAAAAGCCATCCAAGCTTTGCAGGTGGAAAGGGGTCATGATAAAACCAGAAGGTCCATCATATCAATTTGTTCTCTATGAGAGCCCCGCAATGAAGCTCAAATAGGCGTCTGACATCTGAAGCTCTCTAATAGAGAAGACCGCAGTGAGAGGAAAAATGTACTCCCTGTAGGGTTCAATTACATCAAAGAGACGGGGCTGGAATCATATTAACTCCAATCCAAACCCCCTAGCACTGAAGAAAAAGGGATCTTTTGTTTGACATTGAAAATACATGAATGGCTAAAGTGAGCCCACTCTGCAGTCCTAACACTCAAACTAAAAACAAGATCTGTTTGAGGATGACATGTCATTGGGTCTAATACAATGCCAGTTCCAGAGGACTTCAGACTGTTATAGACCGACCCAGTGGACACCAGATTCACCAATAGCTCTAACATGAAGAGGGTAAAAGAAGAGAGGCTACAAAGGCGCTTTTCCACAAACTCCCTGTAGCCATCTCATTGGCAGAGTTGATAACAGTCCCATGATGCACCATTATTTGTGACCACCACGCTAACATCAGAGGGCTAGTCTGTTGGAGCCATGACAGAGAGAAATATCTAAACAGAAAAAGAGTCCAAGCTTATTATATCTAGTCCCTTTCCCACCCAGGATTATGAAAGTACAACCCTCCTCTCTCTGTCAATATGTTCACAAGCCTATAAGATCCCTCACTTCTACACAGAACAAAAGAGGTGAAAAGAGAGGCTTTCTAGTCTATAATGAAGACTCAAGTTGCTCCAGAGGAGAGGGTGAAAACCCAGAGCTGTGTCTCATCTTCCTGATGTTTAAGGAACAGATTGTCTTTGGTATCTGTGTGTGTGTGTGTGTCTCTGCGGAACGAGCGGTATCATATCTGGGTCAGGGGCTTGTTTAATCACCAAGCACTTCTCACAAGAGTCTGTAACAGCTGTAAAGCGTTCCATATTGCCTGAAATGTCTAGGAAAGCTTTTGGCCAACTAACTGCTGCAATAAATATTTACTCTGAGCTTGGACAGTGAATAACTAAAAGCTATATAGACAACATTATATTCACTGCATTTTATTATTGAGAAGCCTGTGTAAATGAAGTGTGCTCCTCACATTGATTTTGAATCTTCTACTTCTTTTTCTACTGTAAAAGACAGTGAATGGTTGAGGGTGTGTGTGTCCATGCATGCTTACGCCCAAGTGTGTGTGTGTGTGTGTGTGTGTGTGTGTGTGTGTGTGTGTGTGTGTGTGTGTGTGTGTGTTTGTGAGAGAATGCAGTGTGGAACCAGCCTGGAAGTCCTGTCATGACCACTAAAGCCAGATGAGCTCACAGTAAAACCAGTTATTCCAGATATTTCCATGCCAGATTAAATAGATTCTATGAGTTCCCAGCAGATGCACGTAGAACTGGCTGGCACTCCTAAACCGTGCTGCTACAGAACAGAACCTGCATCATGGTCCCAGATGTTTAACTACAGTACGTGTTATTTCCCTCACGGTATATTAGGCGAGGTGATACACCTGTCTGCCAAACGATTGGTTTACACTGAGTGTACAAAACATTAGAAACATCTGCTCTTTCCATGACATAGACTGACCAGGTGAATCCAGGTGAAAGCTATGATCCCTTATTGATGTCACTAGTTAAATCCACTTAAATCAGTGAACATGAAGGCGAGGAAACGGGTTAAAGGATTTTGAGACAATTGAGACATGGATTGTGTATGTGTGCCATTCAAAGGGTGGTAGGGCAAGAATTAAAAATGTAAGTGCCTTTGAACGGGGTATGGTAGTAGGTGAGTTTGTCAAGAACTGCAACGCTGCAGGGTTTTTCACACTCAGCAGTTTCCAGTGTGCATCACCAAAAGGACATCCAGCCAACTTGACACAACAGTGGGAAGAATTGGAGTCAACAAGGGCCAGCATCCCTGTGGAACGCTTTTGACACCTTGAGTCCATGCTCTGACGAATTGAGGCTGTTCTGAGGGCAAAAGGGGGTGCAACTCAATATTAGGAAGGTGTTTCTAATATTTTGTACACTCAGTGTATGCAGTATCTGGTGTTAATATAACATTGATCAATGACAATTGTGTTTTCCTGATTTCTATAATGCTATAATACGTCATTTTAGTCTGGTCTTGCTGAGATAGACATGGAACATGCAAGCTGAATCCCTGTTTCTTGATCCTGCACTGGGTGGATGCAATAAAGTGAAGCAAGTCAAGCAATTCCTGTTGTGTTATCCTCTTAACCCTGATGAACAGATGATGACCATATGTAGTTAGTCCAGAGGGCAGGTTCAGGAAAAGTTTAACAATGTTGCCATGAAGACATCGTGGGAAGTATCTCGTAACACCTCACCCATTCGGGTGCTTTGCCTTCTCCCAGTCTGCGTCCCAAATGGCACCCTATTACCTATGAGCCCTGGTCAAAAGTAAAGTATATAGTGAATAGGCTGTCATTTGGGACGCAGCCCCAGTATGAGCATGCTCAATCCGCCCCACGGGGAGATGAGCGAATGGTTGTTCCCCGTCCGTCTCGGATCGTTGGGAGGCAGATGCCCTGACTGACTGGGAGATGGAGGATCATTGGAATGTTCACCATGCTGTATGCTGCTTGTGATGTCACCCACCACATGTCTACTATCTATTACCTATTGTCAGGCCAATCCTCACTGTAGCAGCCAATTTGGCCTGTTTATAACTACTTTTAAGATACATTTTCATAGCTTTATCCTATCAATCAAGTTAATGTACTGTACAATATAGCTCCCAGACAGGTCACTCTGGTGTGGTTTAGGTGGAACATCCCAGTGGGTTTGGTGTGACGTGTGGAAAGGATGAGAATGGTCAGAAGAGAATTAGCTAGGTGGGGCTTTGGATGGAACAGCTCAATGAGTAAGGCTTGGGTGAGCTAGGTGTGGTGTGGATTAGTTAGGCCCAACTCTAAAACGTCTCTTTGTGTTAGAGTTGAAGTCATGTAATCTAGAACTGTTTGGGTCAAATCACATTTCTTCAAGATGTGCTCATTGATTTGCTATCATATCTCTGATTTGTTGTCCTGGTATACAGTGCATTTGGAAAGTATTCAGACCCCTTCACTTTTTCCACATTTTGTTACGTTACAGTCTCATTCTAAAATGGATTAAATTGTTTTTCCCCTCATCAATCTACACACAATACCCCATAATGACAAAGCAAAAACAAGTTTTTAGATTTATTTTGCAAATGTATTAAAAATGAAAAACATAAATATCAAATTTACATAAGTATTCAGACCCTTTACTCAGTAATTTGTTGAAGCACCTTTGGCAGCAATCAGAGCATCAAGTATTCTTGGGTATGATGCTACAAGCTTGGCACACCTCTATTTGGGGAGTTTCTCCCATTCTTCTCTGCAGATCCTCTCAAGCTCTGTCAGGTTGGATGGGGAGCGTTGCTGCACAGCTATTTTCAGGTCTCTCCAGCGATGTTCGATCGGGTTCAAGTCCAGGCTCTGGCCGGGCCACTCAAGGACATTCAGAGACTTGTCCCGAAGCCACTCCTGCGTTGTCTTGGCTGGATACTTGGAGTCGATGTTCTGTTGGAAGGTGAACCTTCACCCCAGTCTGAGGTCCTGAGTGCTCTGGAGCAGGTTTTCATCAAGGATCTCTCTGTACTTTGCTCCGTTCATCTTTGCCTTGATCCTGACTAGTCTCCCAGTCCCTGCCGCTGAAAAACATCCTCACAGCATGATGCTGCCACCACTATGCTTCACCCTAGGGATGGTGCCACGTTTCCTCCAGATGTGTAGCTTGTCATTCAGGCAAATTATTTCAGTCTTGGTTTCATCAGACCAGAGAATCTTGTTTCTCATTGTCTGAGAGTCCTTTAGGTGCCTTTTGGCAAACTCCAAATCGGCTGTCGTGCCTTTTCCTGAGGAGTGACTTCCGTCTGGCCAATCTACCATAAAGGCCTGATTGGTGGAGTGCTGCAGAGATGGTTGTCCTTCTGGAAGGTTCTCCCATCTCCACAGAGGAATTCTGGAGCTCTGTCAGAGTGACCATCGGGTTCTTGGTCACCTCCCTGACCAAGACCTTTCTCCCCCGATTGCTCAGTTTAGCCGGGCGGCCTGCTCTAGGAAGAGTCTTGGAGGTTTCAAACTTCGTCCATTTAAGAATTATGGAGGCCACTGTGTTCTTGGGAACCTTCAATGATGCAGACATTTTTTGGTACCCTTCCCCAGATCTGTGCCTCGACATAATCCTGTCTCGGAGCTTTACGGACAATTCCTTCGACTTCATGGCTTGGTTTTTGCGCTGACATGCACTGTCAACTGTGAGACCTTATATAGAGAGGTGTGTGCCTTTCCAAATTCGGACCAATCAATTGAATTTACCACAAATGGACTCCAATCAAGTTGTTGAAACATCTCAAGGATGATCAATGGAAACAGGATGCACCTGAGCACAATTTCGAGTCTCATAGCAAAGGGTCTGAATAATTATGTAAATAAGGTATTTCTGTTTTAGTTTTTTTATAAAAATGTATATATTCACACTCAAATTTCTATAAACCTGTTAACACTTTGTCGTTATGGGCTATTGTGTGTACATTGATGACTTTTTAAAAATGTTTCATTACATTTTAGAGTAAGGCTGTAAGATAACAAAATGTGGAAAAAGGGAAGGGGTCTGAATACTTTCCGAAGGCACTGCATTTCTCCGGTTAGGGTACACACTTAAATCAACTCCTTGAGACTATATCTTGAAGTTATCAAGTTTCTTAATCTTAAGAAATGACACATTAATGGAAAATCACTGTAGGCCTGCTAAAATAAGAGATGCTGGTGAGGAAAATTAAAGAGGAACGCTCGCTGGCAAAGATGTTACAGGAATTCTTGGAATCTCCCTACGGAACACTCTTAGGTCCTCCATGATTAGAGGCAGAGAAACTGAATCTTGCATTTTCTCCAATAAAATGTTACTGTCCCTGTAGGATAAGGAGCACAGGAAACTAACAAGTATAGAGGGAAATGTCTTTCAATATGAGTTCTGGCTAATAATTTACTATTGAATTTACAAAAAAGGTATCTTAGTTACAAGCCAATGGCCTCACATTGTGTCTGCCTTATACCTGGATGTTTGAACCGCCAGCACGAAATGTTTATTCAATAGCTATATTCTGAGAACTTTGAGACGAAAGATCCGTACACGTTAGTATGGCGTGGAACCAACCAACACAAATGTGTGATCATTGTGTTGAAGGTGTTTCGTATTATTAATCCTGTGATGAGCCAAGCTTGATTTGCACTCTGTTTATTTTAAAGCTCCCATATCTGGGTGGTGAAAATCGAAATCATGGCCAGATGACTTCACTTTTTTCTCTCTGATGTGGTTGAAACATGAAGGGACAAAGGAAACACCTCAGATGTCGAAAGAGTAACGAATGAAACCTTGACTTGAGCAGAAAATCAAAGCGAACATGTCATTCCACGTTTGATTAAAGGAAAAGGGTCTATATCGTCAAGCCAAAAAGTAATCAAGCAAATTATTTGATATTGTGGACGATGATTTTACCTAAATAAACAGTGTCAAAGTGTTTTCATGGCTA
Source organism: Salmo trutta (assembly GCF_901001165.1). NCBI lineage: Eukaryota > Metazoa > Chordata > Actinopteri > Salmoniformes > Salmonidae > Salmo > Salmo trutta. The sequence goes on from NC_042980.1 coordinate 18,282,307, forward strand.
TGTTAAATCATTGTTCATTTTTGCTGTAAGGTAGACATTTCTAAGGTGTACACATGTTTAGAATTAGCACAAATTATTCTGAAATTAGTTTTCAAGGTTTTCTGAAAGAGTTTGGGTATGTGAAGGAATGAAAGGGGGGGGTTGCCTTGGACTTCGTATTGGAGCTTCCATCCAGATTATAGAACGGAACGAGGAACCAGAGGTTAAGGACCACCACTGGGATAATTAGCCAGGTTGTGGACAAAGATAACTCAAGTCAAGATGCTCAACTTTCTCATCAGGTTATCCAATGGAGGCTCCATGGACCCTCATTGGTGTAGTAGGATCTCTCTGTCGAAAAACTCTTGATAATTATGGATTTGACAAACAACTATGTAAAATGGCTCGAGGAATGGTTGGCTTTGGGTTCATTTTGAAGTGAGGCATGCTAGACAGAGTTACTAACCTGCAATCGTCAAGGGAGACTGTGGCTTTGATGAAATATTTATTCAGATATACACACTTGGGCATTCATTCCTACACTGTATGTAAATATAGATATTGAAGTGTATGAATAGTGCATTTACCTCATTAAGATTAGCCTGCCATTTATTATTTCAATTTCTTGAATTCTTTGATGGGTTTTTTCTTCCCAAGTTCTTCCACTTCTAAGTTGCATTTGTTGTTATCTATGAAAGTTAATTTATGAGTGTGTAATAGAAAAGGCTATCGTTGACACAACATGTCAAAGTGCTGATTCTTTACATATGTAATCAATTAGAACCACGAGTCCCAATAATTCATTAAATGTTAGTATTTTCAGAGCGGAAATGAAATGTTTCAATGAAATGATGTCTGTTTTAATAAGAAAGGCTGACTCCTTAACCCGAAATTACACGAAATCCATGAAATGTACTTATCTGAAAGCGACACCGAGAAAGTTCAATTGAGCTGATATTGTTGTTGGTTCAGAAAATATCATTTTCCAGCTCAATCAGATTTATATTTTGACACAAATACTATAAATTAGGTTAGTGTTAACAATTATTTATTCACTCTAAAAAACAATAGGTTTTGCCTCTGAAGACACTGATATATTTTGCGGTCGTTAATTAACAGCAAAATAGTCATTATCTAGCTATATTTAGAGAATTGTTCCGATTCATTTTGACCATTCACTTTTCAGAACTTTGTCAGGTTAGATAAACTAAATGGAATCTATGCAGTAGCTGCTCTCAAGCCATGCTAGTTCTCGGACGAAAACTTTATGTAATGCATTTGTACCAGAACCCAATGATGAGGTACTATTCTATTCATTCTATTGAAGGGAATAGAATACTTTAGTCTCTCCTGGATTTCTGGTCATTTTTTTTTGTTGACAGGAAACAGAACAGGAAATGATATAATTGGTGCAGCACTAAATGCTTTTCTCCCATACCCTACCCAGCTGCTCTTGGCCTGACCCCCACTTACTTATGACTGACTACTGGGAATCTTAGAGTTGAGGGGGCGCATTTCTTGCAAAGGATGTTAAGGTTTTTCTTCCTGCTGGGGGGTAGACAAATATTGGAGAGCAGCTCCTTGTGGAGTGAGGCGAGCTGTGATATGTTTAAAAGGGTCTATGTGGGGAGCAGGCTAAAAATAAAGCGATAGAAATTCAACAGAATAGTTTTCTTATTAGGGGGGATAGACACAGAGACAGAGAGAGAGACAGAGAAACGGAGAGACAGAGAGAAAGTTGAATGTTCAGATGACGAAACCTTTATCAGCAGCATCTCTTCCCTCCTAACTTCCTCTCTCACTGTTTTTAATGGCTTCCCAATTACTCAGACTTGATTTAGCAGATCGATGAGATGACATTGGCCTGAAACGGAGGAGCCGTTTTATGTAGTTTCAGAGTTTCTTCCTCTCTGCCGAGGTCTTTTGGTCTTCAGGAAGCTTACTGAGACATCTGGCTATTGTAAAGGATGGAAGCTTCTATTGATGTTCAGCTGTAATTAATAAATTAACAATGTTTATTTTATCTTCGGGTTGGAATATTGGCCTTTTACCTCAGAAAATATGGATTATGAGCAAATCGAGCGATAAGAACATGAGTCACTAGACAGGCTTAGAAACACACTGATCTCTATCTGAGACAAATCAGATCTGGTCCATCTCAATAGGTTCCTGCATCACTCTCCTTATTACTCCATTACCACTGAGTAGTGAGGCTAAATGTGGGAAAACCCAAGGCAAAACAGAACTGTTCTATCCCAACCTAATTACAGTACATGACATCATGCAACTTCAGAAAGCTGAGGTCATATGAAACACCCTTTAGGGCCTTCACCAGCATTCCCATAAGACACTACTACAGAATGACATTATGGCAAATATTGTGACTATATCATAGGTCACAGTGCCTGCTGCCATAGACCTGGTCCATACTCTGTGCACACTTGACTGATCTACAGGGTTTAGTAGATGAGTTTCAGATTACATTCTGAATAATTACTTATCAATAGAGTGCTTACACCTTCTGTCTGTGCCACCTGAAGGTAGACCATTTCATATCTCTGACATAATGGACTGAGTCTACTTCTCACTGCTATGTGAACAGATGTTCAGTGCCCCTGGAATCTGACTTCCTTCTGTTCTAAGGTGGGTGTCATTGCTTACACAACTGAATACCGAGGCAGAGGGAGGGGTCGGTTGGGCTGTTTTGATGGGTCCAGATATGGTGATTCTTTTCCTGTTTCATTGTGCTTGAGGTCGATACACAAATGTTTGGGTTAGACGTAGACTAAACACATTACAAAATTACAAGACACACCTGCTATTTATCTGATACAGAGGGAATCAGCGACCAACCAACCAGGACCACATCCTGTGACTCCTGTCCACATGAAGGTATTCACAGGTCCATTAGCGTTTGGCTACAAATAGCTGCTAAAGTAGGCTTTCAGCATGGAAAGAATTTGATGTAGTTTTAATATACGTACTGTAAACAGTAAATGTATATTTGTTGCAGGTATCGTGAGAAGAGAGCATTTGAACAAAGGGAGGTCAAGGAGTACTGTTTAAAGTTCAAAGTTCAACTGTATAGTGAGAAGTGAGCAAATTAACGGTAACAGATGCCTGGATGTCTGGCCACTGTTTATTCCGAAAGGACTCTTGCATCCTTGTGTTTGGGAACGATTGCATTGTACCGGCAGAGAAACTCACATTCGTTTTTCTTGGCAATGACCCTATATTTCTACGGGATTGGACTACTGTTTAGCCTTAGCAATAACAATGCATTGTTCCCTGTAAACCTCATTCCTACCTCATGTTTTATCTGAAAGTGAGGTCATGCTGTACTGGTGGGATATTCAGAGGGATTTATATAGACTACAGTGTTCTATTTATTGGTTTCAAAAAAAAAAGTGAGTTTCCGGTCAATTCACCCTGATTTGAAATCCCATCCTTCCTACTGTATGCTACCTACCCTGGTTCTAGGCCCTGTGACAACTAGATGTAGATACATTGAAATGGAATAGTAAAGCATTGAATATAGAAAAAAAACTGTCAGAGTTTGAATGTCCAAGAGAATTGCTGTTTAGAATTATCACACTACAAAAGACTGGTTGTTGTCTCCCTTGCCGATGACCAACAGTCCAACAAAGTACCCAACAATATTAGCCAACATGGCGTTTGACATTTCACTAAGTCCTCCTCGTTGAGGTTTGTTAAAGGAGGATTGGATCAACTGTGGTGGGTTCCGAGACAAATTACAACTCTCCTTTTACGAAGGCTAAGGAGGCATTAAAGCTTATAGCTTCTTTCAACAGAACCTCAGAACAGAGTTCTCTCTCAGTGGAGTGGCGATTCCTCCTCTTCTCTACCGCCACTCAAGCCTCTCTTCCTCCACTAATCGTCTTGGTGAATTACAGGAACCTCGAAACAAAAGCCTGCTGGAGGGGAATCCTCTCCAAATGTCAGGATCAGGATCACAACTCCTCTGTCTCCAGTCCTGTGACTAACTCCACTGTCCCTGCTCAGACCGTTTTTACTTTCTTTGTAGGTGCAAAAATGACTGCAGTGCTTTCCCATTCTTACATGATTAGTTACCGTAACATAACTACATGTCTTTCCATTTGACGTCCGATTTTTTTTAACCTTTATTTAACTAGGCAAGTCAGTTAAGAACAAATTGTTATTTTCAATGACAGTCTACCAGGGAACAGTGGCCTTGCTCAAGGGCAGAATGAAACTAGGCTACTAGGCCACTAGGCTACCTGCCACCTCATGCTATAGCTGAAATGAGGATGACCCCTTTAACATGGTGAGAGTGGGATATTCTGTGTAATATGTGCCAAAGGATGCATCCAATCCCCCTGCTGCTTGACAAATATTCCCTAGTCTCTCCCCACTGGTGTCCTCAGTGTGCGCCAATGACTATCATTGCCTCACTGCCAAGCATCTCACAGATTCTCTGTTAGATTGTGTAGAGAAGATGACATTTAATATATGGCTTCCTGAGTTTTCTGCAACTGTGCAGGTTTTTCCAAAATTTCCCCAAGGGTTCTAGATTAATTTGGTGATCCTCTGGCTTCATCTCAATTCACAATATCACAAAGAAGTTAGAAAACACCTCCGTTTACAATCAGATTTTCAACTGCTGTGATGATAACGTGAGTGCTTGCAAATATGCTCTGTATGTAGAAGAGAGAGAAAGTTTCAAAACAACTTTTCCACCTACAATAATTGTGTAGAGTGAATGTTTGTTGCTATTTCAGAATAAAAATGTATTCTACTCAATATCACTAAATAAAGTGGGCGGATTTTGAATTTTGAAATGTACTTCATAGCATAACAAAACGGACAAACAAAATGCTTGCATGAAAGCATAATCTCATCATTGCCCACCATACAATTCTTTATTTTATATGCCCAAATTTGCACTACACAAATGCAATTGAGAATCGAGTGGGTGCCTTTCTTGAGTGCAAATGAACATGCCAAATGCTTTGCCTTCAGTCTATTGCATGTCACAGGAAATCAACACTATCATTCACCAATTTCCTCATTCCCTCCCTGCTAAAAGCTGTTTAAGCCAGGCCTGGGCGGGCGGGATCCATGTGGAGGAATTACAGGTTGCCAGTCTGTCCTCAGTGTGGGTGGGACAGAGGGTTTTACCCAGCAGGGCTCCTACATAGCATGCTGTGACAACCTGTCATTACAGGGCCCTGATCCGCTCTCAACTACAGCCTCCTGTGAAAAGACAAGTGGACTCTAATGTACTCTCTCCCTGATATATTTTCCTCTCGGCTCTTTACATTGACGGCCCACATTCCCATTCAGTTAGTGTTCATTGAAAGGAAAAGTGTATCGGTCTGTGGAACATCGTTTGAATACAAATCTTTTTTTTGTATTTTTTTTATAAGTGCACCAACTTTTCAGACACTTTGGTATCTTTACATGTGTGTCATTATTGAATTATGGAGGTAAATGCTGTACCTTGACTTTGGCACCATGAACAAAAAAAACACTTTAAAATTACAGAAACATGACAAATAATACATTTTCTGATTTATTTAATAAAAAAACATTTGCAAGTCCTTTATACTGCAAAACATGCTGTATATTTGTATGCATTGTAGAAACTACTGGGAGCTAGCAACTTGGCTTGTCCCACTGGTGATGTGTAGAGGTGTAGTGACATGTTTGGGGGGATTTAGAGATGTATACATATATTATTTTGAACGCTAGACAGTGAACTAAGTTATATATAAACTCAGCAAAAAAAGAAATGTCCCCTTTTCAGGACCCTGTCTTCCAATATAATTTGTAAAAATCCAAATAACTTCACAGATCTTCATTATAAAGGGTTTTAACACTGTTTCCCATGCTTGTTCAATGAACCATAAACAATTAATGAACATGCACCTGTGGAACGGTATTTTACTAGTATAATGTGTGTTCCTCAGTTTTATGTCATTAGAGCATTCTCTCCAGTGACAAACTGTTATCGTGGAGGGGTCCATTTAAGGGTGTTTCTAGGATTTAAAGACATTTGGGGCTTAGACCAAAGCCAGTAATGGGGTCCGGGGGCATCCTCCCCTGTAAAATTGAATAAATAAAGAATTTAAACAGTTAAATGCATGAATTTGGTGCACTTTGAGATGAAGATTGAGAGATTAGATATAATAAGATTTATTTTGTGATCAACCTTTAATTTAGTTTTACATTTTTTCAATGGGGTGTTACACAGGTGCTGGTTTAATATTTAGACTGATATCAATTCATATATTCAGTTATCATATTTTCGGTTTGTATTTATTTTAGTTAAGATCTAAGAATTTTGTCAAAATAATAGCAGACACTGCAGACACTGCCAGTACTCAATTACAGTAGCTGCTGTGGGTTTCTTTACTCTGGATCACTCCTTACTCTCTACTGTGGAACACATACAGTGCCTTCAGATAGTGTTCACATCTCTGTGTGCAATAATAGTGTTTAACATTATTTTTGAATGACTAGCTAATCTCTGTACCCCACACATACAATTACCTGTAAGGTTCCTCAGTCGAGCAGTGAATTTCAAACACAGATACAACCACAAAGACCAGGGCACCTTACATTTATTGGTAGATGGGCAACATTTTAAAAAAGCAGACTTTGAATATCCCTTTGAGCATGATGAAGTTATTAATTACACTTTGGATGGTGTATCAATACACCCAGTCTCTACAAAGATACAGATGTCCTTCCTATCTCAATTGCCGGAGAGGAAGGAATTCGACTTTAAAACAATTACACATTTTAATGGCTGTGATAAGAGAAAACTAAGGATGGATCAACAACATTGTAGTTACTCCACAATACTAGCCTAAATTACAGAGTGAAAAGAAGGAAGCCTGTACAGAATAAAAATATTCCAAAACATGCATCCTGTTTGCAATAAGGCACTAAAGTAAAATTGCTGAAAATGTAGCAAAGAAATTAACGTTATGTCCTGAATACAAAGCGTTATGGCAAATCCAATACAACACGTCACTGAGTAACACTCTTCATATTTTCAAGCATGGTGTTGGCTTCATCATGTTATGGGTATGCTTGTCATCAGCAAGGACTAAGTACAGGCAAAGTCCTAGAGGAAAACCTGATTCAGTCTGCTTTCCAACAGACACTGGGAGACAAAATTCACCTTTCAGCAGGACAATAACCTTAAACACAAGACCAAATATACACTTGAGTTGCTTACCAAGACAACATTGAATGTTCCTGAGGGGCCTAGATACAGCTTTGATTTAAATCGGCTTGAACATCTATGGCAAGTCTTGAAAATGGCTGTCGATCAATGTTCAACAACCAACTTGACAGAGCTTGAAGAATTTTAAAAACAATATGTGCAAATATTGTACAATCCAGGTGTGCAAAACTCTTAGAGACTTAGCCAGAAAGATTCACAGCTGTAATCGCTGCCAAAGGTGATTCTAACATGTATTGACTCAGGGTGTGAATACTTATGTAAATGACATATTTCTGTATTTTATTATCAATAAATGCGCAAAAAAATTGAGGCAGTAACACAACAAAATGTGGAATAACTCAAGCGGTATGAATACTTTCTGAAGGCACTACAGTGTACTGCCAAAAAACTCCATACCACTCAACAACTTCAAACAAAGACTCTGACCTGTCCAATGAGCCAAACTGTACCCAAACACCCTCTCTCACACGCACACAGTGCTGTAATTAGAATCCATAGAGTAGCTTTAAGTGATACAGTCTACAGTGTGCTCACCCCTCCTCTATCTCTCTCAGAATATTTGCACTATTCTGTTGCTGTCGTTAAGACTTCTATGTTGCTGTCTCTTTTGTCTCCTCTCTCGTCCTGTCCTGGTTGTAAAAAGTGTAAAAGTAAACATTTGTTTCAATAGTTATTTAACAGGCTTTTACACCTCACCTGCAAATTCTTTGTAAACCATGTTTTACTTTTCACTGTCTGTAGTTCACCTGTTACAATTTGTGCAAATAAATAATACTAATTAGAATCTATTTCTAGTGAAGTTCAGTATCACCGTCAAAAGATCTGTGCTTCAGTCAGAAAAATGTTCTCATCTCTTTGTTCTCAGCCAGTAGCTACCGAAGTGGCTAGCCAGTCAAGCGAGCTACAGCAGAAACAAAACACATAAAATACACTCGCTTGAAATAAACACTTTTCCTAATATCATGACTTACTGTATATCAACATCCTTAGCTCGCCCATTCACTAAATATACTGTTAAACAAATGTGACCAGCCTGCTTGATGCAGTCTTATTTGAAATTGTGTATTTTACATTGGATAAAAGTACAGGCTCAGAGCTAGAAAATTGTATATCATACACTACAGTTGAAGAACAATGGGAAAGTAATTCTGCTTTGAAAGTTGATAAACTTGTAACTTCACTTTTGAGAAAATGGCCTTTGAATGTTTTGGTACACCCACTGGAGAGCTCTTATTTGTCTACAGCCATTCAGCACTGTTCGTGTAGCAGAGGTGTGGACTCGAGTCACATGACTTGGACTCAAGTCAGACTTGAGTCACAAATATGATGACTTGCAACTCGACTTTAACACCAATGACTCGTGACTTAACTTGGACTTGAGCCTTTTGACTCGACCTGACTTGATACCCTCCCCAAGCCCAAATATAAAAAATGATGCTATTAAAAAAAGTGTGCAGCGCATCAACTCTTCATTTAACGGATTACAGTTTGAATCGGACAGCAGCCAATCAAATTGTGCCAGCTGAGAAAAAGCTGTGCGTGGCAATGCAGAGGAACGTCGGCGGGTGAATTCAGATGGAGCCCTTGGAAAGATGATACCCAAAACTATTATTTTTGGATATAAAGACGACGCTGTATCAACAAAAAATGGATTTTCAACTTGCAAATCATGCGGGAAGAATATTACAGGCAGAGGTGCAACAATTTCCAACTTTGTTCGACATTTGAAGCTGCACAAAGAACGTTAAGTCGTGGCTAATATAGCGGACAGCTATATAATTTATAACTTTGCTAGTGTTGCTAGTGTTGCATGAAGGCTAACGTAATGTTAAATCAATGAGCCTCCACACAGTCAGTCAGTGCGGGAACATGATCATTGCACCCAAGATTGAGCTACAACTGGCTAGGCAGTTGGTAGCCTAAATCCTGCCTGATGTTACTGCTGTCCCTAAAATGATTGACATACGTTAGCCTACTGTAACCACACACAGAGAGTGTGTGTGTGTTAAGGATGGGTGATTGTGTACAAGCCTACATCGCCCGATTGCGCCCCATAGCAATCCTCGATAGTCGATCACTATTGGGGGGGGGGTCTTTCTCATGGCTACCCATGTATTTCCAAGGAAATATAATGTTTATTTGGAAAGTAATAAATATATAGATTTTAGATTTTAGATATAGATTTTTAAAAGCATTCATGATTTGCGTAGATGTAATATACTAACTATTACTCTTGTTAAAAATATTAAATGGTATTACATTTGGTGAATAGCACATTATGACTTGTTTAGGACTCGAAACTCAAAGTTTAGGACTTGAGACTTGACTTGATACTTGTCAGTCTTGACTTGAGACTTGACTCTTACTTGCCTGTCTTGACTTGGGACTTGACTCGGGACTTGAGTGCTAAGACTTGAGACTTACTTGTGACTTGTAAAACAATGACTTGGTCTCACCTCTGTCGTGTAGTATCTGAAAATGTAGCTAGCTAGACTATCTTACCCATATACATGGATGGGCGCTTCTCCCTCTCTGTCACGGATGCCATGGCTGCCCTTAGTTTGAAGATGTAATCCGGAGACAGTTGTTTTCTCCATCTCCTTAGCTATCATACTCTAATTCCACTGATTTCAAAACTCGATCTCAAGGCATGTCCAGTCCACTCATTATCACAAATGAGTCACAAATGACTGACAACCAATAGCTATAGATGCTGAGCTCTAACGCTATCTTATTAGCATTAGCCCAGCTAACACATCTGACTCCAATAATCAACTAATCATGATCTTCAGTTTAGAACGCAATTAGTTTAATCAGCTGTGTTTGTTAGGGATGGGAAAAAAGTGTGACACCACTCCGGCCCCGAGGACTGGAGTCGCCTATCCCTGATCTACACAATTAACATATTATTTGACCCATTGGTCAAAAGATGTGTTTTTGTTTGGACACAATATTTACTGGACCATAAAAAGGGCTGGACCAAAACCATCCGGAGCTAAAGCCACTGGTCTATAATAAAGGGATACTATAAGATACCCTTGTTCTACTTACCCAGAGTCAAATGAACTTGTGGATACCATGTTATGTTTCTGCGTGCAGTATGAAGGAAGTTAGCGGTAATTTCGCAAGCCAAAACTAACTAGCGTTTGCACAATGACAGGAAGTCTACAGGTACAGTAGCATTGTTATTAGCTAATCACACCCTTGTAGTACGTCATAATTGTGAGGATTCCATTGATAATTTACTGTTTATAAATCCAAAGTGTCACTAGGTGTTAGTCAACTTAAATGAAAGTGACTAACATTAGCAATAGCAAAATTATGAATCATTATTAAACTTATGTCTCATTTGTGTTACCATCATTGGTGTTACTACTCCTACTGGTGGCACAATGCTATCATAACAGTAAAACAAATATTTAAAGTCATTAAGCTAGCATATTAGTTGATTTAGAATGGGAAGATGTAAAATAAATAAATAAAATATAATACAATACAATAAAAATATATGTCATGCCCAAATGCCATGTCTGTTTTAATGATGATTTGGTTTAGTACTGTATAGCCCTCCCATACTCAACTGGCGGACCGTGGACCGGATCCAGGCCCAAATGTTGTATTTATTTTTACTCGGTTGGGCTTCGACCCCTGGTAGCATATAAACACACATAAGGCATGGAAGAATGTGTAGAATTGCAGGAAATTGGTTTTAAAACTGCAAAAAGAGATCTCTTCCCCATGCAAAATGTGTAGAATTGCAGGAAATTGGCTTTAAAACTGCAAGATTTTCTCTCCACCAACAAGAGGGGTGTGAACAGTTTGGGGTCGCATGGTTACTACGCCGATAAATTGATTACCCCTGGTATAGCCTATCGATGTCTATTAGCTGCGGTGGAAAATGTGTGACATGTATCCATATGACATGAATTTTCAAATATGTATTATTTTTCATCCCTAATTCTAACATGTTAATATTTCAAAGCAAAACAATGATTTTGACCAACTATGAGCCAGTTATAGCAACTAAAATGACAGAGCCTTATGTCTAAATCATCTGTTGTTATCTTTGTCTAAAAGACCACTATGCAATGGAGACCATGCATTAGCTAACATTGGCAGCAAATTGAAAATTGATTATAGTCTGTCACAGGCTAGAGCAGGGCTGTTCAATTCCGGTCCTGGAGGGCGAAAACACTTCTGGTTTTCATCCTCTCCTTCTAACCAAGGACTGATTCAGACCTGGGACAGCAGCTGAGTGCAATTAACTACCGGTTGAAAACAGAAACCAGAAGTGTTTTGGCTTTCCAGGAATGGAATTGAACAGCCCTGGACTAGAGACTAGACTACCCTATTCCTGGGACTGGATAAGAGTTGGGGAAAAGTGTGGTAGCTTGTGGTGTACTTAGAACCGACTGTCAGTAGAACACGTTCTAGAACACTGATGTTCAGACCCAACACAACAGCCTGGGGGAGGAGGCAACACATGTTAGCTTTCCCCTGACAGCCTGTAATGATGTTAAGAAAACTGCCCAGAACAGTGTTCGACGTAGAAGGATTGTTGAGGCCCTTTGTTGTGTACCAATACATTGACCATACACTGATCTCTCATTTTGTTTTCTGAACTGACCCTCTCTGACAGAAATTAATGTGGGGAATCAACAAGCAATTGAGGCCATTTTGTAATATAAAACATCTGCCTCAATTACAGACCACTTACTGTAGGCCTCAAATTATATAACTTGCCAAACCCTCTAGTCATTTCTCTTGAACCACACCTGCAACAATCAGAATAAAGTCATAGAATAATTGTAAGCTATTAGTCGTTAGATGAGATGTATTGTCTACTTAATACATGTTTTTGTTTACAGTACCCTTATGAATTCCTCAAGATCTAGTGTTTATCAATCTCAATTGGATTCAAATTGGATGCTCATATTATTATTCATTTCCTGAGAAGTGTTGTTTTCAACAGACAAGAATCCATGGTGAGTAATGTTAAGCAGGCATCCTGGGCCCTGATCATACTTTACATGCCAAGAAGTCATGGGAAACTATGACCATACACCTACAGTACAGCATGTTACTCACAGTGTATATAAGTGTGGGTGTGTGGAAGTGGGTGTGTAAATCCCTTGACACCGCTCACACACTAAGACTGCCAAGCTCAAATAGAGACGAGAATATTTTACTATTTTTCAGGGGTGTCATGCACCCCAAAAATCTGAGGGGGCACAAAGTATGCGAGGATGTCCTGGGTGGTGGTTGAGAATTGGGCATTTTTCAAACACCTGAAACATATTTTTTTATGCAATCTAGAGACATAATCATTATGCTTAATTCAATTTTTCTGCATACCCCTTGAGCTATCTGTATCCTCCAGGCCTGTGGTTATTTTTGTTAAGAAACAAAATATGCTTCTCTGCTAAAATATTGAAAGGAAATTGAGTCTTAGAGTCCACCAACATTTTTACCTTTATTTAACTAGGCAAGTTAGTTAAGAACAAATTCTTATTTACAATGACGGCCTACCAGGGAACAGTGGGTTAACTGCCTTGTTCAGGGGCAGAACAACAGAATTTTACCTTGTCAGCTCGGGGATTCGAGCCAGCAACCTTTCGGTTACTGGCCCAACACTCTTACCACTAGGCTACCTGCCGCCCCACCTATTGGCATGACACCTCTGCTCTTTTTTATACTAGAACTAAAGAGGAAATAACATCATTAACCATTCTCCACCATGCTCCGGGTTAGGGAAGGGTTTGGCCGACTGGGATTTCCCTGTACCATCACGCTCTAAGCGACTCCTTGTGGCGGGTCGGGTGCCTGCAAGCTGACATCGGTTGCCAGTTGGACAGTGTTTCCTCTGACACTTTGGTGCAGCTGGCATCCGGGTTAAGCGAGCAGTGTGTCAAGAAGCAGTGCGGCTTGGCAGGGTCGTGTTTCGGAGGATGCATGGCTCTTGACCGTCGCCTCTCTTCTGAGTCCGTAGGGGAGTTGCAGCGATGGGACAAGTCTGTAACTACCTACCAATTGAAGAGATAAAGGGGTAAAAGTACAACAACAACAAAAAACATAGGAAATCATACTTAACTCAAGCACAGTAGATCTACGTAATTTTATCTTCTTGATCCTACACTTAGTTACTACACCATTATCATTCTTCTAGACATACGTCTTTGTAGGCACATAGTCTTACTGAGGAGGCATTTCAGCTGAAGTCACAAATTGTTCAGAATGTTGCTGGTTATAAGGCTTTCTAGTACAGTATTTTCATCTGTCGTTTGAAAAGCAGCCATAGGGTGCTTGTTAATGTGACACCAAGCGGAGTCACGCTTTCATCATAAGTGTTATGAAAGTCTAGAGTTATGTTTGTTTTGAAATGTATAAAAAAAAGTATGTTAGAATTTGATACTGATACAAATGTGATACAGTGGTATAGCGCCCTCTAGTGTCATACTTAAACAATTAACAAAAAAAGACAAGAATAACATTTTTTTAGATGTGGACTGGTTTTGTCATAATAGGCTACAGTTTAGCTTCTGTTCTTAGCAGACACTGAAGGTATGGTTCCCAAGCCTTATATTGTTATTCTCATACAACATTGTTCAGCCACTCATCATCAGTCATTCATCACAAGTAAGAGGTGACAAGAAGTGAGCAAGAAATATCTCAGGTAAAAAGGCAAACTAAACGCCCAACAAATCAGAAGCTTCATTAGTGACAAATGCCACATGTCGTTTTTGTATTTTAAAGGAATCACCCTGGAGGTCAAATCTAATAAAGAAAAGTTGTGTTTCCCAAATGGAACCATTAGCAAGATAATGGCAGCGAATGACACCATTCAACAGCACATCATGCTTTGTATCTGTCTGTTACTACTGCATCTTATACAATTAAAGTATATAAACTCTGTTCTCCAGAAATGTATAGACCTACAAGAGGAAAATCAAGTTAGGAAGCACTTACTGGTGAAGAATTCATCTTAATCTCAGCATGTAATTCCACAGAGGTTACATTACAAACAATGATTTCGTCTTACTTTGTCCAACATGCTGAACAAAGGTTTCCACTGATGATAGACTATTGTCACTTCATAATATGTACGATCAATGTGGAGCAGAATCAATCTGTCAATAATTAGTGTTCTATCTATCCTGCTAATAGTTCAGGTTGTTGAGGTTGTTACATTAGAAAGCTAGAAAGGAAGGAACAAAATTGTACAGGCGACTCCCCAATTCCTTCAAGATGAGATTGCAATCATTACTCACACAGAGTAATGGTTTATCCCATTAGTTCCGTGTTCTTACAGTAGTAGTGTATCCAACTCACCACTAGAGTGCAGCAGTTGATAACATTCCACCACCACTATCAAACCAGGGAGGTTTCAGTGGTATCTTTGTTTCTCACACAAAAAAAACGAGTTACTGCCAAAGTACTCCTCTATTGCTGCTGCCAAAGCTGTGATATAATGCATGATGCAAGCATATGTAAGGCCTCTAATCTATTAGTAGAGTGCCTCAGAGATACTGTATTTGGAGAAAATTACTCCTATTCAAGAGATCTTGTGTTATGCAACTTCAAATCAAATCAAATGTTATTAGTCACATGCGCCGAATACAACAGCTGTAGACCTTACAGTGAAATGCTTACTTACGAGCCCCTAACCAACAGTGCAGTTTAAAAAAATACAGATAAGAGATAAGAGTAACAAGTAATTAAAGAGCAGCAGTAAAATATATATATATATATATATATATATATATATATATACGGGGGTGCCGGTACAGAGTCAATGTGTGGGGGCGCCGGTTAGTTGAGGTAGTATGTACATGTAGGAAGAGTTATTAAAGTGACTATGCATAGATGACAACAGAGAGTGGCAGTGGTGGTGGGGGGGGGTGCAGCTCATTCTAATGATTCATACAGTATCTATATCTATATCAAGAGTTGTTTCATATGGTTGGTTATGTTATATAATTGTTCTCATATCAGCATCAACTTTTCCGGCACGTTGTTCCCCTCTGTATTAAGTTAGGGTTGGTTTTCCGGACATCGATTAAGCCTAGTCCATTTTAATGGAGATTCTCTGCTTTGTAATGCAAGATCATAAGCTTAATCTGTGTCCAGGAAACTGTCCCTTACTGTTTCAGTAATAGCATCAGATTGTCTCCCTATTATCCAGTGACATTCAGGGGTAGTGAGGTAACTTGTGTCTGTATTGATACTGTTTATACTTGGGGATGGGGAGAGGGTGGAGGAAACATTTGCAACTTGTTCCCATTTTAAACCTACCTTTTAATGTCTTTTTGATCTAGATTTAGTGAGAGTGGTATTGTACATCACATCTCCCTTTAGGAGATCAAAGGATGTTGCCTTTCTGTTATCACCTTTCACTCTGTCAAAGGTATCTGACATTCAGCTGGGGACACAAACAATCTCTCCTCCCAACATCAAATACCTACGCCTCACTGTTCTATACCTCCAAACCAACTCAATCCACATTTATCAGTGTTTCGCTGTACAATTCAAAGACTAATTACTCGCCAATCTAGGATCGTCTATCAAACTTTTTTTGCTACCTACATGTTATCCCTATGGACATTGAGGCCTTGTAGAGAGTAAATGGAGGTTGTGTGACCTCAAGATGAGCTGTCTACAGTATTGCCCGCCAACTATTTAAATTGGCATTGTATCTATTTCTAACCCGTGAAAATGTAATGTTTCTAAATTGGAAATAGGGCTTGTTTGCACATACAGTTCAGTGAATGCTGGGTCAAGGGATTAGAGTGCCCTGAGTTTGAGAGCATGTGTTCGTTTGGGCTATTTCTGTAAGTGAGAATGCACTCTAAATTCACAGAGGACATGTGTGAGGGACAGTTGCCTTCTAGGTCACACACATCGACCATGGGTATGTGGTCCGGGGGTTAGGAGCCGTGGGTGGACTGCAGTTTCAGTTGTGGAGGATTGAGCCATCTGCCCTGACGTTAATGCTACCTGCTTCTGGCACGGAGGACAGCCTCTCGCCTCTCACACTCAGTCACTCAGTGTGTGTGTGTGTGTGTGTGTGTGTGTGTGTGTGTGTGTGTGTGTGTGTGTGTGTGTGTGTGTGTGTGTGTGTGTGTGTGTATGCGTGTATTGGCCCTATTGCTTGCTAAACTTGCAGTCTAGGACTTAATCCCAAACATGAAAAAAAAACTGTTATCCAGGACTTTATGATACCAGAAATATTTTCCATAGATTCAACCTCAGTTGTGACTACAGCACTCTAAGGAAGTCTAATGTGAATGTGTATATTTTTTCCCGCTCACTGTATACAGGGTCCATGATCTGTCCCATTGAATCTGGTTCCTATTGATCACGGCCTATTGAATACGATGGCAAGGCAACACAAGGTTAAAAGCCAGGTTGGTCCTCCACCTTGTGTGGCATGCAGCTACACCCAGAACATTGGAATGCAGTAGGGCTGTGTGTGCTGTAGCTCCTGTGGGGGATGGGAGGAAATGTGGGGAGGTCTATAGGGAGGGAGGCTGGTTGGTCACATTGGAGTAGCGTGACCAGCTGTAAGAGAACGAGGGAGGGTGAGTGCGGGGGTGTTTGCTCACGCACTGCACAGAATCAGCTGGGCTGCATCTCTCCCCCAGGCCCGCGCTGGTTAATGTAGCAGGGGACACCGTGCTCCCACATGGAAACATAACAGCTAATCTATGGAGCGAGATTTGTTTCTTTATTCTGTAAGTGTATCTACCACGATCCGTGCGTGTATTCAGCATAATTAACAAATAAAACTATGATCTGTGAACATATGAACATATTTTGTAAATATAACCATAATCCATAAATATGTAAAAAATATATATATATTTTACATATATTCACCATAAGTCACAAATAAATCCATGATCTGTAAATATATTCAACATAGCTGAAACTCACAAATTGCTTGCTGATGTCTAAAATAGCTGTAACCCGTTTTTCTAATTACTACTATTACAAACAAAAGACTACAGCTAGTGTGCCATTATTGATTACATGCCCCCTCTCTCTCTTTTCACACTTTTCAGGGAAAATACAACTTCCCTGTTGAAGTTGTCAGTGCTATCAAGAATGTTACAGCGACTTATAGAGAGAGACCTGCGTCTGTATGTAGACTTTTTTTAATTTGTCCTATTATCGATCCTGTGTCACTCTGAAAGACCGTTAGAAACTGTGTTCTTGGTGGCATTACTTTTGTAGTGGTCATCAGTCATGACACCTAAAGTCAACGGCAAATGGAATTAGAAAGGTTTGCTGAAAGAGGTTTTAGTGCTAAGCAAAGACCTGTGGGCAGATTGCTGTATTGTAGGGTTTGTTTCTGGACCAGACCATTTTTTTACAGCTTGATTGCCCTGTGTCTGCCTTAAATTATGCAGAATCTTAAAAGGCGGCTGATATTCTTGATTTGGTTCATTAAGAAATATAACGGCCATGACTGAATTCAAACACGAGTTGGTTTCGGGGTGTGGTTTCATGTGGGTGTCTCGTGTGCAGGTTCACAAGTGGGAAGAGTTAGCCAAATTCCTTTGGCAATTAGCTTCAGCTGGCGACTATGGCAAAATTGATTTTACTTTGGGTAGCCTATCTCTGGGGCAAGTTACTGACCATTAATAAATTACACAATGTTACACACCTTTTATTTCTCATTAAATATTTTCAATATTTGTATATTCAGTTTTACAATTTATAGTTGGTTTGAGGTATTTAAGCAATTGAAATTAGAAATTTTAACATATTGTCATGTACATTGTGTAATTTACCGATGGTCCCTAACTAGCCCTGTAGTCAAACCACGGTTACGGTCCAAACACTTAAAAGACACACCCTATCCCCTCAGCCCTCAAATTAAGTGAACACTTCTGATGACGTATCATGACGTCTGACGAGTATACACTAGCAGGGAAAGGGGCGAGGGAGGAAGGAAGGAATGATTTTTAAATGGACCACCCTTCGCCAAAAAATCGTCACTCGTCACACTGATTGTGTTTTCAGCTACCGGTAGATTGTGGGTGCTTTATATGCACTACATTCAATTATGACTGTGTCTACTTATTGTAAATGTGTAATTATTAATATACACCTATTGTATGATAGCTAGCAAATTAATTAGCTAACTAATTTGCATTCGTTTTTCTATACACTTGTACAGTTGAAGTCGGAAGTTTGCATACACCTTAGCCAAATACATTTAAACTCAGTTTTTCACAATTCCTGACATTTGATACTAGTAAAAATTCCCTGTCTTAGGTCAGTTAGGATCACCACTTCATCTTAAGAATGTGAAATGTCAGAATAATAGAAGAGAGAATGATTTATTTCTGCTTTTATTTATTTCATTCCCAGTGGGTCAGAAGTTTACATACACTCAAATAGTATTTGGTAGCATTGCCTTTAAATTGTTTAACTTGGGTCAAACGTTTCAGGTAGCCTTCCACAAGCTTCCCACAAGAAGTTGGCTGAATTTTGGCCCATTCCTCTTGACAGAGCTGGTGTAACTGAGTCAGGTTTGTAGGCCGTTCTATAGGATTGAGGTCAGGGCTTTGTAATGGCCACTCCAATACTTTGACTTTGTTGTCCTTAAGCCATTTTGCCACAACTTTGGAAGTATGCTTGGGGTCATTGTCCATTTGGAAGACCCATTTGCGACCAAGCTTTAACTTCCTGACTGATGTCTTAAGATGTTGCTTCAATATATCCACATAATTTTCCTCCCTCATGATGCCATCTATTTTGTGAAGTGCACCTGTCCCTCCAGCAGCAAAGCACCCCCACAACATGATGCTGCCACCCTCGTGCTTCACGGTTGGGATGGTGTTCTTCGCCTTGCGACATTCTCCCTTTTTCCTTCAAATATAACGATGGTCATTATGGCCAAACAGTTCTATTTTTGTTTCATCAGACCAGAGGACATTTCTCCAAAAAGTATGATCTTTGTCCTCATGTGCAGTTACAAACCGTAGTCACTTTTTTATGGCGGGTTTGAAGCAGTGGCTTCTTCCTTGCTGAGCGGCCTTTCAGGTTATGTCAATATAGGACTCATTTTACTGTGGATATAGATACTTTTGTACCTGTTTCCTCCAACATCTTCACAAGGTCCTTTGCTGTTGTTCTGGGATTGATTTGCACTTTTCACACCAAAGTACGTTCATCTCTAGGAGACAGAATGCGTCTCCTTCCTGAGCGGTATGACGGCTGCATGGTCCCATGGTGTTTATACTTGCGTACTATTGTTTGTACAGATGAACGTGGTACCTTCAGGCGTTTGTAAATTGCCCCCAGGGATGAAATCTTGGCTGATTTCTTTTCCTTTTCCCATGATGTCAAGCAAAGGTAGGCCTTGAAATACATCCACAGGTACACCTCCAATTGACTCAAATGATGTCAATTAGCCTATCAGAAGCTTCTAAAGCCATTACATCATTTTCTGGAATTTTTCAAGTTGTTTAATGGCACAGTCAACTTAGTGTATGTAAACTTCTGATCCACTAGAATTGTGATACAGTGAATTATAAGTGAAAGAATCTGTCTGTAAACAATTGTTGGAAAAATGTATTGTGTCCTGCATGAAGTAGATGTCCTAACCGACTTGCCAAAAGTATAGTTTGTTAACAAGAAATTTGTGGAGCGGTTAATGACTCCAACCTAAGTGTATGTAAACTTCCGACTTCAACTGTATGTTGACTTCTCCATGGATGTTGTTTTTAAGTTTTCGCAGACTTTTCTTAGCGGATGTACAGTACAATCGTCGCAAAATTAATTATGGGGAGTTTCAGGTCCCGGAGTGAACATAATTGTACACTCGCAAAGCCAACTAAAAACAAGGGCTGAGGGGTTTATGTTGCAAACTTCCCTTGCTTGGCTAATCATTTGGACCACCCTCCTAGATGGCGACGGGGATTCCCCTAAGGGCATAAGGCGAGGGTAAGTGGACGAGCGTGTGTCTTTTAAGTGTTTGGACCGCAGCCCACATTTAGTCAAACCAAAGTCAAACCATATTTACCATGGGCATTGCGATCAGGTCATGTGCAGCTAAACTCCGAATTGATGATTACATGTGTGCTGTCATATGTGGGCAGGATTTAAAATAATCTTAATTCATGTTGTGACATACTCCAGTACAAAACTCTGTTTGGGACAAGACTGACTTCTTTACAAAAGTTATCGTATTTACACTTTGTAGTCAATTTTGACAGTAGAATAAATGTTTCGGACTCATACCGAAGCCAGGCTGTTTTCTAAATGAGAAGTGGTGTCAGGCGGTAGGTAACTGGTGCAGTGAATCAGGTGCAGGAGAGCAGAAATGAGTGTACAAGTTATTTAATTCCACGACAGCACCAGTATACAGACAATACTCAAGGTGCAGAGAAATACCGGTCACTTGAAAATAACGGGCATAAATACATAACCCGGCAAACATAACCAGCCGACAAGTACCGACATGAACAATCAATAAACACGCACACAACATGTGGGAAACAGAGGGTTAAATAATTAACATGTAATTGGGGAATAGAAACCAAGTTATGTAGAAAACAAAGACAAAACAAATGGAAATTGAAAAGTGGATCGGCGATGGCTAGAAGACCGGTGACGTCGACCGCCGAACGAACAAGGAGAGGGGCCAACTTCAGCGGAAGTCGTGACAGTAGCCCCCCCTTGACGCGTGGCTCCAGCAGCGCGCCAACACCGGTCTCGGGGATGACCCGGAGGACGAGACGCAGGGCGATCCAGATGGAGACGGTGGAACTACCGCAGCATTGAAGGGTCCAATCCGTCCTCCACTGGCACCCAGCATCTCTCCTCCGGACCGTACCCCTCCCACTCCAGGAGGTACTGAAGGCCCCTCGCCCGACGCCTCGAATCCAGTATGGCACGAACGGAGTACGCCGGGACCCCCTCGGTGTCCAGAGGGGGCGGAGGAACCTCCCGCACCTCAGACTCCTGGAGTGGACCAGCCACCACCGGCCTGAGGAGAGAGATGGAACGAGGGGTTAATACGGTAATCGGGGGGAAGCTGTAACCTGTAACAAACCTCGTTCAGTCTCCTCAGGACTTTGAATGGCCCCACAAACCGCGGGCCCAGCTTCTGGCAGGGCAAGCGGAGGGGCAGGTTTCGGGTCAAGAGCCAGACCCAGCCAGACCCAGTCAAGAGCCAGACCCAGACCCAGCCTTACTGCGGTGGCAGTCTGCGCTAGCTTTCTGACGCCTCACGGCCCGCTGAAGGTGCACATGAGCGGCGTCCCATGTCTCCTCCAAGCGCCTAAACCAGTCGTCCACCGCAGGAGCCTCGATCTTGCTCTGATGCCAAGGTGCCAGAACTGGCTGGTACCCTAGTACGCACTGGAAATGGGAGAGGTTAGTGGAGGAGTGGCGGAGAGAGTTTTGGGCCATCTCTGCCCAGGGTATGAATGCCACCCACTCCCCCGGCCAGTCCTGACAATGAGACCGCAGAAACCTACCCACATCCTGGTTCACTCTCTCCACCTGCCCATTACTCTCGGGGTGAAAATCTGAGGTAAGGCTGACCGAGACCCCCAGACGTTCCATGAACGCCCTCCAAACCCTTGACGTGAACTAGGGACCTCGATCAGATACTATGTCCTCAGGCACCCCGTAGTGCCGGAAGACGTGTGTGAATAGGGCCTCCGCAGTCTGTAGGGCCGTAGGGAGATCGGGCAAAGGGAGGAGATGGCAGGACTTACAAAACCGATCCACAACGACCAGGATCGTGGTGTTACCCTGTGAAGGAGGAAGATCCGTTAGGAAGTCCACCGACAGGTGCGACCACGGCTGTTGTGGAACGGGTAAGGGTTGTAACTTCCCTTTGGGCAGGTGCCTAGGGGCCTTGCACTGGGCGCACACCGAGCAGGAGGAAACATAAACCCTCACGTCCTTAGCCAAGGTGGACCACCAGTACTTCCCACTAAGACAGCGCACTGTCCGACCGATGCCAGGATGACCAGAGGAGGGTGACGTGTGAGCCCAACAGATCAAACGGTCGCGGACAGCAGACGGAACGTACAGACGCCCAGCTGGACACTGGAGGGGAGTGGGCTCTGCACACAACGCCCGCTCGATGTCTGCGTCCAGCTCCCACACCACTGGTGCCACCAGGCAAGAGGCCGGGAATATGGGAGTGTGATCCATGGACCGCTCCTCCGTGTCATACATCCGGGACAGTGCGTCTGCCTTAGTGTTCTGGGAACATGGTCTGTAGGACAGGGTGAAGACAAAACGGGTAAAAAACATGGCCCACCTTGCCTGGCGAGGGTTCAGTCTCCTCGCCGCCCGGATGTACTCCAGATTGTGGTGGTCAGTCCAGATGAGAAAAGGGTGTTTAACCCCCTCAAGCCAATGTCTCCACGCCTTCAAGGCCTTGACGACAGCCAACAGCTCCCGGTCCCCCACGTCATAGTTTCACTCCGCCGGGCTGAGCTTCTTCGAAAAGAAGGCACAGGGGCGGAGCTTTGGTGGCGTACCTGAGCGCTGAGACAGCACAGCTCCTATCCCAGCCTCGGACGCGTCCACCTCCACTATGAACGCCAAAGAGGGATCCGGATCCGGACCTCCCCGAGCACTTTCGTGACCACCCCGTGAGAGCCCTCTGTTGCCACGAAATAGTGGGGTCATGACAGACCAACCAGGGTAGGCCCAGCACCACGGGAAACGCAGGAGAATCAATAAGGAAAAGACTGATTCCCTCCTTGTGACCCTCCTGCGTAACCATGCTCAGTGGAGTGGTAGCCTCCCTAATTAGCCCTGACCCTAATGGTCGACTATCTAGGGCGTGCACAGGGAAGGGCATATCCACTGGAACAATAGGGATCCTTAAACTATGGGCAAATGAACTGTCAATAACATTCCCAGCTGCGCCTGAATCTGCGAGCGTCTTATGCTGGGAATGCGGGGAAAACTCTGGAAAAGGAATAAACAAAAACATGTGAGCCGCCCGAACGCCGCCCGAACAAGGAGAGGGACCGACTTCGGCGAAAGTCGTGACAAGTGGGTTTTTAGGGTCAGTTGCTATTGAACATTATATTTATGTCACAACCACAGGTTTCCCCAACAAGGAAAATAATAAGTTGGTATTATTCCAGTTCCACATGATGGTAATCCGACTGGCATATGCTAATAATAACTTGTTTGTTTAGTAGGCTAACTTGCCACTTGGAGAACATTTTCACTACTCTCTCCCTCCCCCTTGTTGAAGTGACCCATGAAAATAATATGTCGTCCAAGCAGGTGGCACATACTATATCCCAATGTGCATCTGGCTCCACCAGATCCACCCCAAGAGCCGGCAGTGTTGTAACTTGTGTCCCTCTGTCTCCGTGGTGATAAACCCAAGGTGCCCATATGTGGAGGCCCGCGGGCAGGTTGATGCCTCACCAACTGGAAGAGCATAAGTCAACGACATTGCTACAATGTGGTTTTGTTTTGTTCTTTGTTTTGATTGTGCTTGGTGAATGTTTTGTTGATGTATTTTTTATTATTAAAAGAAGAGAACATTTACCGAGTAGTGGTTAGAAAATAGAGAGAGATTGTGCATGTCTGTGTGTGTGTCGCTCCTAAGTGTTTTCAAGTGTGTACTTTGTGTGTGAGCATGGATGGGTTGAATGGAGTGGCATTGAAGAGGGATAGTACTGTAGTACAATCATGATTGATCTACTTTCCTAGTTTGTCAGGTGCTGGCCAACCTGTCACAGCTCGTCACATAAGTTAGGTCTGCATTTCAAAAGGAAACTACCCTCTTTGTCATATTATATATTTTTTGTGCAAATGTATTAAAAATAAAAATAAAAGTACCTTATTAAAACATAAGTATTCAGAAATTGAGCTCAGGTGCATCCTATTGCCTTTGATCATCTTTATATATATATACTTATACTTATATATATATACTTATACTTAGTTTTTATTGTAGGAACACAAAGAAAGTACAAATAAAGTAAAATAAAAGAACATCAAAAAAGATCTACAGTGCACCTCATACCTTCATCATTTTAGTTACATTGACATTTTTGAATTAGACCTTTTTCAAGTACGAAACCCATTTTTCCCAGTATTCCTGACCTCTCTCCTCTTGTGTTCTTAAAGCAAAGGTCATACGCGCCATGTGGTGTATTTCTTTTACAATGTCTATCCATTGTGTTACTGTGGGAGGGTCTTTTTGTAGCCATTTCCTAGTGATAGCCTTTTTACTTTCTGCCAGTTGGACCTTCAAGAGGTACTTTTCTCGAGTGTGTAAGTTATCAGGTATTTCACCCAAGTACAAAGAAATGAATGTTTGTTCTATGTCAAATCCCATTATTTTCCAACGTTAGATCTTATTTCTCCCCAGTAAGTTTCGATTGCGGGGCAAGTCCAAAAGATATGAGAGTGATCCACCCTTGATAGACCACATTCTCTCCAACAAGGATGTAGGGAGCCAGTCTGTTTTGATTTCAGTTTAGGTGTTATGAAGAAACGTACAACATTCTTCCAACAGAATTCTCTTCATGACCTTGAGTTGGCGGTGCTTTGTTGAGTCTCTAATATGTTCAACCATGTTTCATCAGTTCTTTTAATGTTAAGTTCCTCCTCCCATTTATTTTTAATATAGTTTGTAGAATGTTTCTTTGAGGGTTGAATACCCAAGTAGAGATTTGAGATCGTTTTTTTTGTTACTCCCCAATTTTGGAGGTGCTCGAGGGTCAGTCACTTTTATCTCCCTTAAGAAATAGTGTCGAACTTGTAGGTATCTGTAAAAATCTTGTTTATCCAAGCCATGTTTTTTACTTAGGTCCTGGAAGTTATCTAGGTCCCCATTCCTTATAATTGTACTGAATGATGTGATGCCTTTCTGCGTCCATTGTTTAAATCTGCTGTCCTGAGTTGCAGGGATGAAGCTGGGGTCGTATGCGGGCCAACTCAGCAGTTTTATCTCTCTGTCTAAATTATTTTGCTTAACTACCCTAAACCATGTCTTCAGAGAGAAATTCATCCACTGATTTTGTCTACTGGATATTTCTATTACCATGTCCTTATTTCCCAAAACTGACTGTATGGGTGTCTCTGTCAAAGTAGTCTCAAAGTCTTTCCATTTGGATTCATATTCTGGATTGCACCAACACCAACATACCAGTCTCAATTGGGCTGACACATAATAATCTTTTAGGTTTGGTAAGGCCACACCCCCACAGTTTTTTGGTAATTGTAATGTTGTAAATCTAATTCTTGGTCTCTTACTGTTCCAGATAAACCTTGATATCAGTTTATCCCATTCCCTAAACTGTTTAGCTGGGATTTCTATTGGCAGTGATTGGAACAAATACAATAACCTCAGCAGGATGTTCATTTTGATTGTTTCAATTCTACTACTAAGATCTAAAGAAAGTGAATTCCACCTGTCTAGGTCATCATTTATTTTGTAGTTGATGTCATCGTAAATCATGCAATGAAGTTTGGGTGTATCCTTTGGTAGATATACTCCAAGATATTTAATGGATGAAGAAGTCCAGTGGAAGTTATACCTACTCTTCAGCTCTTCCTGTGGGCTATAATTATATACTAGGGCTTGGGTCTTGTGTACGTTAAGCACATACCCTGAATATGTTCCAAATGTTTGTAAAACATCCATCGATCTAGGTACACTTGAGCTTGAGTATTTCTTGGTTTGCTATCAAGGTGTAGAGTAAGGTAAACTCCATTATGACCTGATAAGTCGCTCTGCCAGATCCTACAATCCTTAAGCCTGTGTCTATCTGCACTGTACATGAAAAAGTAGTCTAACCCGGAGTATTCAGTGTGGCGGGCTGAGTATAAAGTATATTCCTTATCTGGTGTTAAACCTTTCTCAGAGCATTTTGGAAAATCCGAGACACTCCATTTAGTATGATATGTTACGTTTCGTATGGTATATGTGTCACGTCCTGACCAGCGGAGGGTGTTGTTGTGTAGTTTTGGTCAGGACGTGGCAGAGTATGTCTGTGTATGTGTGTTCTGGGTGTTGTATTTCTATGTGGGTCTGTGTGGCTCCCGATCAGGGACAGCTGGTGATCGTTGTTCCTGATTGGGAGTCATATAATTAGGAGTATGTTTGTCACTTGGGTTTGTGGGTGGTTGTGCTAACACTGCTAGTCTTTGGTATGTACGTAGCCTGTTAGTCATTTTTGTTTATTGTTTTCCTGTGGATACTTTGCTCTTATATATTAAAAAGATGAGTATCTACATTTCACCTGCTGCAGTTTGGTCTCTTCAACACGGCTGTAATTATGACAATATGTTAATTTGTGGATGTCCATCACCCATTTTGTTTGTTACAAATTAATATTCATATTATACACGGAGTATACAAAACATTAAGAACACCTGCTCTTTCCATGACATAGACTGAAAAGGTGAATTCAGCTGAAAGCTATGGTCCCTTATTGATGTCACTTGTTAAATCCACATCAATCAGTGTAGATGAAAGGGAGGAGACAGGTTAAAGAAGGATTTATTGAGACATGGATTGTGTATGTGTGCCATTCAGAGGGTGAATAGGCAAGACAAAAAGGTATGGTTGTAGGTGCCAGGCGCACCGGTATGTGTCAAGAACTGCAATGCTGCTGGGTTTTTCACACTCAACAGTTTTCTGTGTGTATCTAGAATAGTCCACCACCCAAAGGACATCCAGCCAACTTGACAGAACTATGGGAAGCATTGGAGTCAACAAGGGTCAGCATCCCTGTGGAATGCTTTTGACACCTTGTAAAGTCCATGCCCCTACAAATTGAGGCTTTTCTGAGGGCAAAAGGATGGGGTGCAACTCAATATTAGGAAGGTGTTCCTAATGTTTGGTATACACAGTGTTTGTTACTAATTTGCAAAACGTACAATATGTTATGAATTTGCAAAACACATGATATACTACGAATTCTAGCTACGTGACTAGATCTCTAACGTTAGCTAGCTGGCTAATGTAGCTAGACTAGGGCTTAGGGTTACGTTTAGGAGTTAGGTTAAAGGGTTAAGGTTACGGGAGTTTTTAGCTAAAAGTGTTAGGGTTAGCTAACATGCTAAGTAGTTGCAAAGTAGCAAGTAGTTGAAAATGTAAGTTGTCAATGATGAGATTCGAACTCCCAACCTTCGGGTTGCTAGACGTTAACATTATACAGGTGGTTGGTTGGGATGGATGGATGGATGGATGGATGGATGGATGGGTGGGCGAGTTCGAATCTCATCAGGGACAACATTAGCAACTTCTACTACTTACTACTTTTTATCTACTTTGCAACTACTTAGCATGTTAGTTACTCCTTCCGCTAACCCTTCCCCTTTAACCTAACTCCTAACCTTAACCCTAACCCCTAACCATAACCCCTAGCCTAGCTAATGTTAGCCAGTTAGCATGAAAATACATGTTTCTGGGTTGAACATTTCCGATCAATTTTCCGCAAACAAAGCATTTGGCGCCCAAGAGGGTGGGCCTATACCCTCCCAGGCGCACCAATGGCTGCGCCCCTGCCCAGTCATGTGAAATCCACTGGGGAGAAAGGCCCAGCCAATCAGAATTAGTTTTTCCCCACAAAAAGGCTTTATTAGAGACAGAATTACTCCTCAGTTTCATCCGCTGTCCGAGTGGCTGGTCTCAGACGAGCCCGCAGGTGAAGAAGCCAGATGTGGAGGTCCTGGGCTGGCGTGGTTACACATGGTCTGCAGGTGTGAGCCTTGTTGGACATATTGCCAAATTCTCTAAAACAAGAAATTAACATTACATTATTTGGCAACAGCTCTGGTGGACATTCCTGCAGTCAGCATGCAAATTGCATGCTCCCTCAAAACTTGAGACATCTGTGGCATTGTGTTGTGTGACAAAACATTTTAGAGTGGTCTTTTACTGTCCCGAGTGTAGTGTTTGAGAGATAAGTAGCATGTTAGCATATTATGCACATCTGGTTAAAATGGTATACATGTGTTCAGTGCGTGATATTGAAAATATGTATCTGATTGGATGTGCATACCTTAATTGGCAGGCCTTCATTGGTTGTCGGCCAGGGTATTCATGTGTGCTACCTTTGAGCAGATGCAGATGGACTCAGTTTGGAACCAGTTATGTTGTATTTGCTATCATGTTGGAAATAAACCGTCTTTGTGATGTTAATGCTTTATACTGTCGAGTTTCTCTTTGCAATAACTAAAAAGAACCCGCTTCCTTCAACAGGGGATGCAACAGATTGGCGACGAGGTACAGGAGTTTTTGTCTGAAGGGGAACGGAGCGAGCAAGAAAGGGCTAGCTCCGTCGAGTCTGTGTAGAAGAGCTAGCACCGAAGCTGGCATTCGGCAAGGCCGAGGATTTTCACCACGAGGAAAGTTTAGAAGCCTATTTGGAAAGGTTGGAACAGTATTTTGAAGCTAATGGGCTAAAGTACGAGGATGTTAAGTCAAAAGCCATTTTTGTGATGACTGTTGGCAGAAACATTCACAATTTGTTATAATGGACTGAAGTGCACCACAGAAGTGAAAAAAAATGTTGAAAGAGTTGGTTGCTCTGTTTATTGCTGAAAGATGCACGTTTCATGCAAGTAGTCAACTCAAGAGAGAGTCGATTAGTGAATACTTGGCTAGTTTAACAAAACTATCAATCATGTATATTCGGTCAGTTTCTTGAAAAGTCATTAGATTTGTGTGCGGTGTTTAAAGTTGCAGAGCTGAGAGACCGTTTACTGAATGTCGCACACACAAAATACTTAACATTAGCACTTGCTGTGGATATGGGATTTTCTTTTGAAGTAATAAAGAAAAGTGCACACTAGTTTTCACAAAATACTTTTAAAGCCAATGCAGTCGAGAAAAAAGCGTTGCCAAGAAAACAGATGCAACAGATAAAACATGTTACCATTGCGCGGGAAAAGGGCACAAGCTAGTTGAGTGACGCTACAAGGATTTTGAGTGTCAGGAGTGCAAGAAGAAAGGACACATAGATAGGGCATCCCGCTCCCTTCAAGTGTGAAAGAATGACACGAAGCAAGCAAAATGGAACAAACTCCTGGAAGCTACTGAGGGAGAGGCCTCCTTACTGCAACCGCAGGAAGACGAGAGGAGCAACGATGATCAACACCAGGGCCACACACACCAGCGAGAGAGAGGACAAGAACGTCATTGCAACAGAGATGAGCATTGTGTCACACTCAAGCGCCAGAGTGATGAGCATTACATCTCACATGCGAGCCGGACATCTGATAAAGGGACATCAGCTGTTTTCACCACTGACTAGGAGTTGGGTAACGTAAAAGGAACTGAACTGTGCAGCAGTTCCTGTGATATCAGAGAGGTCGTACAACCGCAGGTTCAAAAAGGTGAAATTGAGCCCTGCAAACTGTGTTAAAAGGTACAGTAAAGAGTCAATAGTTATAAGAGGGAAAATCTCAGTTAAGTCCAAGTGTAATAGGAGACTTGGTCTAAAGTTTTAGGAAATGGTCCTGCCCTGCCGGGTAGAGACTGGATCAATCAGTTGAAGCTAGACTGGTCATGTGTACACAGAGTAACAGCTGTAGAGACAGTAGAGGGTTTATGTGAAAAATATTCCTCTCTGTTTCAGCCAGAGCTGAGAACGCTAAAAAGGTATCACAGCCAAGAAACATGTACAGTGCATTTGGAAAGCATTCAGACCCCTTGACTTTTTCCACATTTTGTTACGTTACAGCCTTATTCTAAAATGGATTACATCGTTTTTAATCCCCTCATCAATCTATACACAATACCCCATAATGACAGTGTAAAACCAGTTTTTTTTTGAATTTTTGCAAATGTATTAAAAAGAAAAAGAAAATCACATTTAGGTAAGTATTCAGACCCTTTACTCAGTACTTTGTTGAAGCACCTTTGGCAACAGAGAAAAGTACAGAGAGATCCTTGATGAAAACCTGCTCCATAGCGCTCAGAACCTCAGACTAGGGAGAAGGTTCACCTTCCAACAGGACAATGACCCTAAGCACACAGCCGAGACAACGCAGGAGTGGCTTCGGGACACATCTCTGAATGTCCTTGAGTGGCCCTGCCAGAACCCGGACTTGAACTCGATCGAACATCTCTGGAGAGACCTGAAAATAGCTGTGCAGCGACGCTCCTCATCCAACTTGACAGAGCTTGAGAGGATCTGCAGAGATGAATGGGAGAAACTCCCCAAATACAGGTGTACCAAGCTTGTAGCGTCAAATCCAAGAAGACTTGAGGCTGTAATCGCTGCCAAAGATTACAGAAAACAATACACCGTTTGTAGTTATTTTACTCCCATACAAACAAGTTTGATTACACGATATGGTGTCAGAAGTGGGATAGAACAAGTGTATTTACTAACAGAGTTTAGCTTACAGTACCTGGTTGATACGTTTTGAGAAGAAAATCGAGGAGGCTAATCAGCATGGAAGACGTCGCGGGAGAAACGGAGCAGCCACTGACAGCAGTGGGAAGAGGCCAGCCGCCAGTGCAAGGTGCAGCGGGAGGGGCACAGATACTCGTGCATACAGGCCCAAGTGCTACATTTAGCATACAGCCACCGGAACCTCAAGAATGGACTAAATGGATTAGGAGGTTTGAGCGCTTCGTCAGGCAAGTAATCTTCACACATCTACCTTGGAGAAACATTTAAACACTCATGCACTGTATGGGCGACGAAGCAGATGACGTTTTGAGGGGTCTAAACCTAAACGAACTCGAGCAAAAACATTATATCGGACAAATGAGTACAGCCCAACCTGACAAAGACATCGACTTTCAAGGAGATGGCGGCGCCATCCAACGTCAGCGAGATGAAGAGTTTTCTTGGAATGGTGAAACAACTGGGAAAGCTCATCCCTCAGTTAGCAGAAAAGAACAAACCTCTCAGGAAACCACTGGTACTGGGGGGCCGACCAAGTCAGAGCCTTCAAAGAGCTGAAGGAGGAGCTGACATCCACACCCGTGCCAGCCCTGTATGACCCAAACAAAGGTGTCAGGTGTCAGATGATCAAAGTGTCAGATGATGCGTCTTCCTACAGACTAGGAAGGAGTGCTGCTGCAGAAGAAGAGCAAGGAATGGAGACCCGTTGCCTACACTTCCCGGTCTCTCACACTGACCGAACAGAGATACATTCAAGTGGAAAAAGAAGCTCTGGGGGTCACATGGGCAAGTGAAAGATTCAGAGAATTTCTCATTGGTCAACACTTTCAGCTGGAAACTGATCCCAAACCGCTCCTGAGCCTTCTGGGGAACCAACCTTTGGACACCCTTCCCCCACGAAACCAATGCTCAGGATGAGATATTCCTACATGATTGCTCATGTCCCTGGAAAGAGTCTGTGGACTGTAGACACGCTGCCACGTGCACCAGTCAAAGCCAAAGCTACTGTTGCAGAAAAGGAGCTCATGGAGAGCACAAATATATGTGGATGCCATCATGGAACAGCTTCCAGCGAGTGTTTCCTACATGGACAATCTGAGAGATCAACTCAAAGCCGACAGTGCCTGCTCGAAAGTCATGACAATGTGTCAGGAAGGATAGTCTGAGTTCAGTGGATGCGAAGGACCACTGAAACTGTACTGGGCAGAACGCACTTTTCTCGCAGTGCATGACGGTCTTCTGTTGAAAGGAACAAGACTTGTCATTCCATCAGCCTTATGAAATGATGTCCTCACTAAGCTGCACAAGGGTCATCAAGGTGTGGTCAAGTGCAGAGAACACACACAACAGGCTGTGTGGTGGTCTGGACTCAGCCAGCAACTGAACAAACTTGTGCTTAACTGCAGGACATGCATCAAAGAACGCATACATCACAACTTCCTGAGAGACCCTGGCAAAGACTGGGAGTGGACTTGTTCACTCTGAAAAGCACCACCTACCTGCTAGTGATGGACTACTTCTCAAGGTACGTGGAAATCGCAAACCTGTCACTAACAATGTCTGCTGACGTCATAATTCATCTGAAGTTCAACTCCGCCCACCATGGGGTACCTGAGGTCCTGGTTACGGACAATGGGCCTCAGTTCTTCAGAAGACCCCTTTCCGACTTCGCTGGAAAGTATGGATTTTGCCATGTAACCAGCAGTCCAAAGTTCCTGCAAAGCAACGGAGAGGCGGAACGTGCCGTTCAGACGGTGAAGAACCTCCTCAAGAAAGCAGCTGACCCTTGCCTTGCTTTGCTGGCATATCGGTCAACTCCACTCCAGAATGGCTTCAGCCCGGCACAACTGCTGATGGGACAACGGCTTCATACCACACTCCCATCACTGTTAGACCTATCACTCTCAAACACAGCTGCGGTCAGCTCAACCCTAACCCTATGGATGGACCTGAAAACAACAACGCTACACAGGAGAAGATTCAAGTGTCTTCACCGCTCCGACACACCGCATTGCCAGAACCACCAACACCGAAGGTAATCATGGATGTCCCTGCTACACCCAGAGCAAGGTCTGGGCGAGCAATAGTTAAACCTCAAAGACTGGACATAGTCAGAGCAACAAGAACAAAAGACAGAGCTCGAAGAAGAAAAAAAAAGACAAAACAACAGCTGTCAAATTGTTGCAGTTCTAACTTACATGTGGGGTAGATTTGTGTTAAAAGAAAGGAGAGATGCATTTTGGTTAAAGTTTACAGAAAATATTTTGTGTTCATGACTATGTTGAAATGTTCAAGAAGAACTAGGCTGGAACAGACCTACCGACATAAGGGCAGAATAATCCATTGAGGTCTGTTGAGACAAAGTCAGTCTACCCTTTGTTCTCTGAAAAGGGGAGATGTGTTGTTAATTGCATATTGCATCCTGATTGGCCATATGCTAATGAGGGCCTGTGGGATAGGGGTTCAAGAGGAAAGCCTCTCTATCTCTTGTGGCTTGTGATGTGAAGCAATGTCAAGTTAGCAATAAATGTGCTTTCAGAAAGATACACCGTTAGTAGTTATTTTACTCATGTACAGATCAAATAAAATCAAAGTTTATTTGTCACGTGCGCCGAATACAACAGGTGTAGACCTTACAGTGAAATGCTTACTTACAGGCTAACCAATAGTGCGAAAAAAGGTGTGTGTGTGTGTGTGTGTGTATGTGTATGTATATGTGTATGCGTGTATTATTGCTTGCTCAACTGGCAGTCTTGGACTTAATCCCAAACATGAAAAAAACTGTTATCCAGGACTCTAAGGAAGTCTAATGTGAATGTGTATATTTTTTCCCTCTCACTGTATACAGGGTCCATGATCTGTCCTATTGTCCCAGTATGTGTAGGTAAGTAAAGAAATAAAACAACAGTAAAAAGACATTTGAAAATAAGAGTAGCAAGGCTTTATACAGACACCGGTTAGTCAGGCTTATTGAGGTAGTATGTACATGTAGGTATGGTTAAAGTGACTATGCATATATGATGAACAGAGAGTAGCAGTAGCGTAAAAAGAGGGGTTGGCGGGTGGTGGGACACAATGCAGATAGCCCGGTTAGCCAATGTGCGGGAGCACTGGTTGGTCGGGCCAATTGAGGTAGTATGTACATGAATGTATAGTTAAAGTGACTATGCATATAAGATAAACAGAGAGTAGCAGCTGCGCAAAAAGAGGGGTTGGGGGGGCACACAATGCAAATAGTCCGGGTAACCATTTGGTTACCTGTTCAGGAGTCTTATGGCTTGGGGGTAAAAACTGTTGAGAAGCCTTTTTGTCCTAGACTTGGCACTCCGGTACCGCTTGCCATGTGGTAGTAGAGAGAACAGTCTATGACTGGGGTGGCTGGGGTCTTTGACTATTTTTAGGGCCTTCCTCTGACACCGCCTGGTGTAGAGGTCCTGGATGGCAGGCAGCTTTGCCCTGGTGATGTACTGGGCCGTACGCACTACCCTCTGAAGTGCCTTGCAGTCGGAGGCCGAGCAATTGCCGTACCAGGCAGTGATGCAACCGGTCAGGATGCTCTCGATGTTGCAGCTGTAGAACCTTTTGAGGATCTCAGTACCCATGCCAAATCTTTTTAGTTTCCTGAGGGGGAATAGGCTTTGTCGTGCCCTCTTCACGACTGTCTTGGTGTGTTTGGACCATTCTAGTTTGTTGTTGATGTGGACACCAAGGAATTTGAAGTTCTCAACCCACTCCATTACAGCCCCATCGATGAGAATGGGGATGTGCTCGGTGCTCCTTTTCCTGTAGTCAACAATCATCTCCTTAGTCTTGGTTACGTTGAGGGATAGGTAGTTATTCTGGCACCACCTGGCCAGGTCTCTGACCTCCTCCCTATAGGCTGTCTCGTCGTTGTCGGTGATCAGGCCTACCACTGTTGTGTCATCTGCAAAC
The DNA here is from genome assembly GCF_901001165.1 of Salmo trutta. Classification (NCBI taxonomy): domain Eukaryota; kingdom Metazoa; phylum Chordata; class Actinopteri; order Salmoniformes; family Salmonidae; genus Salmo; species Salmo trutta. Next base: position 18,316,831 of record NC_042980.1, read on the forward strand.
TTAATGATGGTGTTGGAGTCGTGCGTGGCCATGCAGTCGTGGGTGAACAGGGAGTACAGGAGGGGACTGAGCACGCACCCCTAGGGAGCTCCAGCTTTGAGGATCAGTGTGGCAGATGTGTTGCTACCTACCCTCACCACCTGGGGGCAGCCCGTCAGGAAGACCAGGATCCAGTTGCAGAAGGAGGTGTTTAGCTTAGTGATGAGCTTTGAGGGTACTATGGTGTTGAACGCTGAGCTGTAGTCAATGAATAGCATTCTCACATAGGTGTTCCTTTTGTCCAGATGGGAAAGGGCAGTGCGGAGTGCAATAGAGATTGCATCATCTGTGGATCTGTTTGGGCGGTATGCAAATTGGAGTGGGTCTAGGGTTTCTGGGATAATGGTGTTGATGTGAGCAATTATCAGCCTTTCAAAGCACTTCATGGCTACGGACATGATTGCTACGGGTCTGTAGTCATTTAGGCAGGTTGCCTTTGTGTTCTTGGGCACAGGGACTATGGTGGTCTGCTTGAAGCATGTTGGTATTACAGACTCAATCAGGGACATGTTGAAAATGTCAGTGAAGACACCTGCTAGTTGGTCAGCACATGCCCGGAGCACACGTCCTGGTAATCCATCTGGCCCCGCAGCCTTGTGTATGTTGACCTGTTTAAAGGTCTTACTCACGTCGGCTACGGAGAGCGTGATCACACAGTCGTCCGGAACAGCTGATGCTCTCGTGCATGCCTCAGTGTTGCTTGCCTCGAAGCGAGCATAGAAGTGATTTAGCTCGTCTGGTAGGCTCGTGTCACTGGGCAGCTCGCGGCTGTGCTTCCCTTTGTTGCCTGTAATAGTTTGCAAGCCCTGCCACATCCAACGAGCGTCTGAGCCGGTGTAGTATTATTCAATCTTAGCCCTGTTTGATTACACAACCAATACTATCAAACATCCACTTGCCAAACTATTGTGGCCCAGACTGGACAAACTGGCGAAACCAGTGGAGGCTGGTGGGAGGAGATATTCAAGGACAGGCTCATTGTAATGGAGTCAAATATGTGGTTTCAATATGTTTGATATCATTCCATTAATGATGCAGTTCCTTTTATTCCATTCCAGACATTACAATGAGCACATCATCCTATAGCTCCTCCCACTAGCCTCTTCTGGGTGAAACCCACATGTACTTCCCTGCAAGAGGTTGCTAGGTATTATTTTTTATTGTCATTTACGGAAAATCCAATTACAAATATGTAGGCCTAGCTAGGTATAACTTTACACATCACAAAATTCAAGTCAAGTCTATTTCTCATACGCACGGAATACACTGGCTGTATTCTGTGCCCAGCCAGTGTATTCTGTGCGTATGAGAAATAGACTTGACTTGAATGTTGTGATGTGTAAAGTTACACCTCTAGCCTTTTGGGGGCCCAAAGCAAGATTTGGTTGGGGGGCCTGTCATGCCAAACAATGTCCCCCAGCCAAAAAGCGTCCCCCTCTGCATCACAATGGGATTCGATAAACTATTAGCATCTGTTGCTATTTCAACGGTGTGATGACCTAATGCGTGAATTTTTGGTGATCATTACAGCCTAAATTGTTATTTTCATCCTGCTATGTTAAACAAAGCTGATTTCCGTGAGAATTTTGCTTTTTAAATGAGTTTTGTTTAGCTAATAAGATGAAAACATTACTTCAAACCACTTTTGGGTACCTTGTTAAAATGTCTTAATCGTTGCTACGTTTCGGGAAATAGCAAAGATAACGTGTAATCTGCTTGACACATTGTTACTTATTTTACAGATCCCAAAGTCAGCTAATTTCCACTACATTCATATGCAAATCAGTTTGATTCATACGCTGGCTTGTCTGGCTGTGATGTTTTTATTTTGAGCTTCCCTTCCCTTGTTTTTTCTAATATTATTTCAGTAGTCTTCTTTTATGATTATTTTTCTATCTCACATAGCTCATTAGTACACCCCTGTGGTTGAATATATATGTACATATTATAGGTCCTAGTATACAACAATGAATAATATTGAACTAACAAATACCATAAAGGGATACGTTACAATTTACAGCAATGAACACCTTGTGAAACAGCTGTGAAAAACCAAGCTGGCAATATTTACAATTTAAATATATAAACTTGTATCTTTTTGTGATACTGGTGTGTCATTCATTTATTTTCACTTTTTTTGTTGCACACTCACATGGCAATCAGACTGAGATACTTAATTCTGGTGTGTGGAATAGAGAGGTGGGTGCTGTGTGGTTGGGAGGTTCTGACTGTCACTTGTTCTCAACAGGCAGCCAGTCTTGGAAGGGGGACTGCAAAGTCCATGCACTGCTGCTCTCTTTGTTCTGAATGTTTGCAGTGCTAGTGTTTTTAGTTCATCTGTGTATCTCACATATTATGTGCCCAGTATGATACGGCTAGCAAACTTTATTAGCAGATAATGACAACATGACAATAACAGTAGCTTTAGATGATGTAATGAGATGCAGGAGGGGATGGGATGAGTGGGCAGATTGTTGAGCAATCAGACGTCACTAGATGCAGAATGTCGTCTGGGGGGAGAGGAGAGAAAGAGTGAAAGGATGAGGAGAGAGGGAAGAGGCAAAATCAAGAGACAGGTGCTGCGGCTAGTTCATCCTGTCACTTGTCCTCGACTGGCAGTCAGTCTCAGTCAGGGGTGGTGGGATAGAAAAGCAAACATAAAGGATACTTCATTTTAAGTTGGAAGTTTAGTTGGAAGCCCTCTCACCACGTCAAGGTACAGGCCGAGATACGTTTTTTTAATGATTTTTTTTTTACCCAGTTTAATTAAGGCCTTTAAACCTTACTCTATCTTTTTAGTGTTTAAGCACCAGTAAGGAACTGGGCAACTGAACAGTCAATTTCAGTCAATTGAAAATGTAACTTGCAATGAATACATTTAGTATGCAAATGTATACATTTACAGCCAATTTGAGCAAGTTTCAAAAATTGACCAGCAAACAAATGGAAAAATCTAAAAATATTTACATGCTTGTAAACGTTACATGCAATACAAGACAGATACATGTGCTATATACTTACAAACTTCACAGTCAATAACAGCAAGAAAACACATATTATACAAATTAAAAACAATATTAAAACATGATTAAGGTTATTTACAATAACATACAATTTAGAACAAGCAGTGAAAACAAGGGTGGGGAAAACATCAGTCAAAACAGATGACAGATGATGGACACAATGGGCAGACAAATTCACACGAGACAAACAAGAAACATGAAAATGCTTGCCGCATCTCCTACACCGGGCCTTCGCCTTACCTTCTCTCACATATTTTCGGCAGAAGCAGTGGACGCTGACCTCTGTGTAGGGTGTGGACACCTTGGGAGGCCTGAACCCAGGACGGAGACTGGAATCAGGACTGGGAAATGGTGCCAGGCGCCCAGCCTGAAAATATGTTTTCTCATGGATTTCTGATGGTATCGTGCCATGGAGGGTTCCTAATCTCTGCAGAGAGTAAAACTGTTTGCAATAGCAAACAGCCCACAATCTGTGCCCCCTTTCTGCTGCTGGACTGCTGGCCACTCCACAGTCACAGAGGTCCCTGGAAAAGATAAGAGAGAGGTGAGTTGTGAGAGAAAGTCTGGGGTGGTGTCATGACCACTGGAGTCATACACCTTAACAGTACCTACCTGGCAGCGGAGGTTACTTACCGTGAACCAGTGGTTAGCCTTGAGATTGACTATCTGGACAAACCCCTTGGCCAGTGTTGGTACTGCTGACTGCATGCCGATGTCACCCACCGCGAGGAGGCCACCTACTTCTGGATTCTACACATGCAAAAGAGCTTGAGCATGATCAATTGTGAAATTGTCTAGCCAGGAGTGTGACGGAAGAATGACCCCCTGAAGGCTCCTCTATCCAGCCACAGAGATTAGCTGGCCTTGCCTGCCCCTTTTGGACACTAGTGTCTTCTAGCCCAGTGACTGGACTTACCTACCCCTGTTCCTCCAGTCTGACACAAGCCACCTGTGAGAACATTTGATGGATTAGTGCAGCGTTATGAAGGGGAGATATGTACTTTTCAACCGTTTTTTAAAGTATAGCCTACCTCAAGCTGGTCCCTTTCTGAGCACAGAGAATCAGACTGATCCAAACTCACTGGCTTTGGTAGACGGGATACCTCCTGGGTGGCTCGGACAGTCGATGGTTGAGTTATAGAAATACTAAAGTTTAAGTACATTTTCACTGCTGTTTCTCTTTCTGTTTCTCTCTCTCCATGTCTTTCACTCTCTTCCCACCTCTCTCTGTATGGGTCTCTCTCAGTCTAGCCAAACATTGATTTAAGAGCAGTTTGAGTTACCATAATTGTTTACACCTATCCATTTGATTGAACTTTTAGTTAGATACCTCAATATGACAGACATATAACTAAATGTATAGCTAGCGACATGTAGATGACCAACTAGCTAGATGAAAAATAGTTGTTAAATGGTTGTACATAAATCCTTCCAGTTATTTAATAGAAATGAACTGCTTAACGTTACCCTGAATTGTTATTTTCTCTGCCCCCCTAAGAATGTTGTGCCACTTTAATAATCAAAAATTGTATGTAATAAATGTATCACTAGTCACTTTAAACAATGCCACTTTATATAATGTTTACATACCCTACATTACTCATCTCATATGTATATACTGTACTCTATACCATCTACTGCGTCTTGCCTATACCGTTCGGCCATCGCTCATCCATATATTTATATGTACATACCTCTTATTCATTCCTTTACACTTGTGTGTATAAGGAAGGTGTTGTGAAATTGTTAGATTTTACTGCATGGTCGGAACTAGAAGCACAAGCATTTCGCTACACTCGCATTAACATCTGCTAGCCATGTGTATGTGACCAATACAATTTGATTTTATTTGATTTAAAGTGCAAGCTACATACAAACAGAAAGCTACAATAACAGTTAGCTAGCTAGATAATGTTAGCTAAATAAAACTGTCTGGCTAGCTAGCTGATTAGGCAGGCTGAGGTAAATAAGTAGCTAGCAATGTCAATATTAAATCTTTTATTTTATACCTATTTAACAATAGTTTCTTATATAGAGACAAATATATGGTAAAGAAAGAGTGTTCTCTTTCCAGTCTTTTCAGTCCTCTGAAGCAGCAGGTAGTCAGCAGGTTGTCACCGTCAAAAACACCATCCTTGGAGAGCAATTCTGAGGTAGTAATTTTGTGCGGATGGGGGAGTGCGTATGAGGTGAAATAGAACTCGAACTGCCTGCGTCCTCCTTCCTTTGCGATCGCTACTATGTAAAATAGAGCCAAGATATCAGCATAGCAATGGACATTTTGGTTCATTATGAAATCCGGTCAGAATTTTGCAAGTTCTAGCAACAGCCCTTTCTGTGGCCACCTTCTTGACAGTGGAGAGAAATGTATGTTTTGAAGTTAATTTCCCGCAATTCTACACATTTTGCCATGGTGCGGAGAGAAAACGATTGTAGTTACAGCTAACTTCCAGCAATTCTACCAATTTTGCCATGTGTGGAGAGATTTGTTTTCAATTTGTTTTCAGTTTAAAAGCCAATTTCCTGCAATTCTACACATTTAGCTGAAATGGCTAATTGAGTGACTGTCAGTGACTGACATAACAAGAGAAAAACTTCTAATGCACAACCACATTTCGAAATTGCACCTGGTGTATTCTACTATTCTAACTCGCAATAGTAAGTTGAGACCTCAACTGACTTCCCCCCCATATCTATACAGTGCCTTCTGAAAGTATTCAGACTTTTTGACTTTTTCCACATTTTGTTACATTACAGCCTTATTCTAAAATTGATTCAATTGTTTTTCCGAACAATCTTCACACAATACCCCATAATGACAAAGCAAAAACAGGTTTTTAGAAATGTTTGCTAATTTATAAAAAATTTAAAATTAATTGTCTGTAAGCTACAATAGTGAAAGCCTACAGTCAAGGAATATCAATGACAATGCGACATATAACTCCAAAACAATCAAGCTGATACATTTACAAAATGTTGTTGCATTCATGTGTTGTATGAGTTTATCATTAGATAAACAGTAGCTAGCCTATAACGTTACATATTGGCACTGGCTATCAACACTGATATGAGAACAGAAAAACAGTACAACCCCAACCCCTCATTCCCCCATCTATCCCTCCCTCCATCCCATCCACCCCTCCCTCCAATCCACCCACTCACTGTGGCAACATACAAGGATAACATAGAAAAGTAAATTAAATAGGACAGAAACATAAACAGTATTAGAAACAAAACAATGGAAAAAGTTCAATAAAAATACAAATCAGTATCATGAATCTTATCAGCACAATAAATGACCACTAGAACAGACATGACTGCTAACCAAAATATGCAAGTTACATTAAGTAAAAGACAGGCTCTCCACGTATTGCAATAATGGGGACCAGGTTAAGTCAAACTTTTGGTCGGGACCCAAGCACAGTGTACCTTCTCCAGAGGCAGAGATGACATAACTTCCTTAACCCACTGCATAAAGGAGGGCGGCTTTGCAGACTTCCAGTGAAAGAGGACAAGGCAGCGAGCTAGCGACGAGGAAAATGCTATCGCATTCACCTGACCCATGGTAGCATTCTTGTCTAGGGAAAGAACCCCAAAAATGGCAGTGAACGTGTTTGGGCTAACAGTTGTATTACACATATGTGAGAATGCCTCAAGAATTGAGTCCCAGAAGCCACTCAAAGATTGGCATGACCAAAACATGTGTCCCACAGTCGTTGGACTCTGGTGGCATCTCAAACACTTGTGGTCAACATTTGGAAATATTTTTGACAATCTGTCATTTGAGTAATGGAGACAGTGAAAAACTTTGATCTGAATGAACCCATGCCTTATGCAAAATTATGAGGTGTGGATACGTTCAATATGGCGTTGTGATATAGCATTGGGTAGCTCGCCACCCGTGTTTTGCTCCCATGCAGATTTTGTATTTGCCAAGGAAGGCAGATTAATGTTCTGCTTTATGTCGTATAATCTGGAGTTTGTGTCCTTCCGATACGGGTTAAGATCTAAGCACCTGTCGACTGGACACTTAGTTGGCTAGAGTGGAAATGAAGGGAAATGTTTTTTGGCAAAGCTGCGAGATTGCAGATATAATAAAAAGTGGGTATTGGGAATATTATGGTAAACCCTTGGAGTATCGAATGAAACGAATGTGCTATCAACAAATATGTCACAAAAAAAACACCAGACCATTCCTATCTACGTCAGAACTGGAATGCTGTGTCAATCTGCGAAGAGGGAAGAGATGATTAGATGTTAATGGAGAAAAGCAGCTTGCTCATTTAAGGCTAATTTCGGAATTGGGACCAGATTTGAAAGGGAGTTCTTGACAATGTGATTCAAGACATGGGTACCAAGGTTCATGGGCAGTGGGGAGCACAAGAGTGAGACAGGAGAAGTTGGAAGGCTTGACTGTAACTCCATGATGGCCCAAGTTGGACCATCCTTGTTTTCAAATGTAGAAACCCAATAAACACATTTAGATATTTGTGGACCAGTAGTAGCGCATCAGAAATTAGGAAGGCTCAGCCCGCCTGCGGGCTTAAGTCTCTCTAGATATACCTTTCTCATTTGTGGTTTTGACTTATTCCAAATGAAGTTGGAAATGTAGCTGTCCAGTTGTTTGAACATTGACTTTGGCAGAAAAATGGGAATCATTTGGAATAAGAACAAAACCTAGGTAGTACAGTCATAACAGAATTAATGCCACCTGCTAATGAAATAGGAAGAGGCGACCACCTTATGAAATCCTGCTTAGTTCGCTCCAAGAGTGTTTTCAAAAAAACAGAGCCTTAAATAAGTGTTTGACCTTAATCCCCAAATAGGTAAAGACCTGATGCTCCACCTTAAATGGGAAATTGACAGACCCAATACCTTCTGCTGATTAATGGGGAGGAGCACCATTTTTGTTAGGTTTAACTTATAACCTGTAATGAACACGATGGGAGACAGAGAGCTGGTTTCAAGCGCAGGGCGCAGCAGGTGTATATTTGTAAAGGACCACAGGAGGAGGCAGGTAGCTGGGTCCAAGGGCAGGCAGAAGGTCATACACAGGGGGTCCAATAGGCTAAGGTACAGGCAGGAAATAGGCAAAAACTATCATACACAGGAAGAGTGCATCACGGGAAACCCAGTGCTCTGAACAATGTGTGTCACAAAACAAACAATACCTCACAGTGATGGGGTGCAAAGAACTGAACTAAATTGTGTGTGATAATGACATACAGGTGTGTGAACAGGTGATTAGAATTCAGGTGATTGGGATCTGGAGAGTGAGCTGCATTCAGGGGATCTATGCGTTTGAGAGTGTGAGCTGGACAGTGGGCTGGAAAGTGAGCTGCGTTCAGGGGATCTACGTGTTTGAGAGTTTGAGTTGGAAGCAGACATTACATAACCAGAGAATGTCCCTTGTAGTATGTCCAAGAGTTAGGGTATTGTCAACGGTGGGTGTAGCTGGTGCATGGAAGAAAATAGAAATAGCTGCCTAGGTGTCTGGGGCAGTTTCTGACTAGAAAGTATTTTGTTGTACATTGAGCTGGGGATAGGGAGAATGCTTTATAAAATTCAATAGGGAAGCCATCAGGCCCAGGAGCTTAAATGCTCTGCATGGACTGGATTGCCAGAGTAGCTTCATCATCACTTATTGAGGCATGTTAGTTTGTTTATCTGAATTGAGACAGAGGATGTCCAGATTGTCTAGAAATGCATGCATACGAGATTTGTCAGGAAGAGCCTCTGACGAGTAAAGAGCAGAGTAGAATTGCTTAAATTGATTGTTGATTTCTTTGGGATTGGTAGAAGTTAAATCAAACCTGGGGGGCGTAGTGGTCTAAAGCACTGCATCTCAGTGATAGAGGTGTCAATACAGACCCTGGTTTGATTCCAGGCTGTATCACAACCAACCATGATAGGGAGTCCCATAAGGCGGCGTACAATTGGCCCAGCGTCGTTAGGGTTTGGCCAGGTTAGGCCGTCATTGTAAATAAGAATTTGTTCTTAACTGACTTGCCTAGTTAAATAAAGGTTAAATAAATAAAAAGCTGCAATACAGATTGCAGGTATGGTGCTGCTACAATAGCAGCGGCTTGTCGAAGCTGGTAAGATAACTTGCCAGCTTTCTCTCCGTGTTCATAAAATGTCTGTCGCGACTTAAACAGAAGCTGCTCTGTTTGTTTAGTGGAAAGATTGTCAAATTCCGATTGTTATAGCAGTCTCTCTTTGTAGAGTCCAGGAGTCGGAGAAGAGGCATATCTGTTGTCCACATCTAGAATGACTTGAGCTGGCTCTGATAAGCGTTTAGTGCGCTGTTTATTGTTATACGCTATGTATGAAATCATTTGGCCCCTTAGATATGCTTTTAACGACTCCCAAATAGTAGAATGAGACATGTCAGGGGTGACGTTGATCTGTAAAAAGACATCAATGTGAGTTGATATGTATTTTTTAAAAGCCACTACAGGATAGTAGTAGTGGGTCAAGTCGGCCACGCACTTTGTGACAGAGTACTGTCCGGAAAGCAGATATCTAGGTGGACAGGGCTTTGGTCTGAGATAAAGATGCTGTGATATTGGCTATTAGTTACAAACAGAAGAATTATGTTGTTCAGCAGGAAAAAGTCAATCATAGAGTATGAGTGGTGGACTGGAGAAAAAAAGGAGTACTGTTCAGCAGTGGATCAGACAAACTATAGGATTCTAGAAATGAGTTGATTACTGCACCTGATTTTGAAATTACATTGTTGGGCTTCGGTCTGGATCTGTCTAGACTTGGATGTAGTACACAATTGAAATCTCCATCCAGTATCAAATGATGAGAGTGAAGGTCGGGAAGTGTTGCAATGAGGTCTGAGAAAAATTGAGCGTCATCCCAATTAGGACCATAGAGGTTAGTCAGAACAAACTGTGGTAAACAATTTCCCTATCACTATAATAAATCTGCCATTAGTATCTGGAATTACTTTGGAGGAGACAAACAGGGTGCCTTTTTTGATAAGGATGGGTGCCCCTCTGGCCTGAGCACCAAAGTTGGAGTGAAATATTTGGTCTACCCACCCTCTCCTTAGTTTATCATGGTTGCTGAACCGGAGATGAGTCTCTTGGAGAAAAACAATGTCCGGACTTAAAGACTTAAGACGAGCATATATTGGCTACGCTTGACCACATGGTTAATTCCTTTTAAGTTCCAGACGATAAATCAAGCGGAGCATAGAGTATGTTAATTAGGCATAGTCACAGTAATTAGAAATGAATGTTAGTACAATCACATGGGCAGTGTGCTGAAAGGTCAGAGTAATAAAATAAAGAAAATAAAAAACTGCTAAAAACAACAAAATACTCAGAAGAAAACCTTAGACCCCTATGCTGGCCTTCCCCTGTTTGAAGGCTGCATCTACCTCTCCTAGACTGCATATTTGAAGGATAATAAAAAATATATTTAAAAAAAGGAGGTGAATTTCTCATCCCTCCCCGCTCCCGTGAGATACCTATCCACTTGGGATCACTTAAAAAAAAAAATCAATCAAAAAAAATAATATTTGAAAACAAACCCAGTATAATCCAACATTTGTATTTAAACACTCTAACAAACCAGAACACCGAAAAATTACTGGATAATGCTTGGTAATTAACACCCATCCTGCGGTATTAATTACTGGCTGTACAGCCTGCGGTCCCGTGCTAGCAGCCACTAAGCACCAACCCTGACCAACCAGTCAAATAGTAAAGAATAATACACGTGGTCCTTTGGTAGTACAAACTTGTAGGTATTAAACATGCCCACGGTATGCTAGTAAGGGCATCCCCCTAAGGCATAGAAAGAGAGAGCTCAGTGGCTAGCCTTAGTTAGCCTTAAAAGACACCTGGGAGCCAGAAATCTTTCTGATTGAGAGGGGGTCAAATACTTATTTCCCTCATTAAAATGCAAATCAAGGAGCTCTCCAAATACCTGTTTGGAGAGCTCCTTGGTCTTCATGGTGCCGCTTGCTTGGTGGTGCCCCTTGCTTAGTGGTGTTGCAGACTCTGGGACCTTTCAGAACAGGTGTATATATACTGAGATCATGTGACAGATCATGTGACACTTAAATAAAGTCCACCTGTGTGCAATCTAACTAATTGTGTAACCCCTGAAGGTAATTGGTTGCACCAGATCTTATTTAGGGCCTCATAGCAAAGGGGGTGAATACATACGCACGCACCATTTTTCCGTTTTGTATTTTTTAGAATTTATGGAAACAAGTAATTTTTTTCATTTCACTTCACCAATTTTGACTATTTTGTGTTTGTCCATTACATGATATCCAAATAAAAATATATTTAAACTACAGGTTGTAATGCAACAAAATAGGAAAAATGCCAAGGGGGATGAATACTTTTGCAAGGCACTGTTGCTACTTATGGCATACTCTAAACCCCCTCCAGCCAGTGCTGCTGTCAAAATAACAATAGCAACGTTAAGCTCTAGATAAAGGTAGCTAGCTAGCAGTGTAAAGCTAGCTACCACTAACGTTATTTTCAACCTGCTAGTTATGATTTTTTTTAGATAACTATGTCAACAGGATGTAACATTTGTTAGATAGCTAGATACTTCGGCTCACCTCGACTTGCTATATTCTAAACTCTGTTAGCATGTGTAGCTAACACTAGCTAGACTACTCAGCTGGATTTAGCTAGCATGTTAATTTGCTCAGTTAGCAAACAACCTAACTAGCTATTTGTCCTGACTCTCCTGACAGTGGATCAAAAGACCCATCAGCTAGGTAGACCTCACTCCCATAGAAGAGGGGAAGGGGGATTGTGCTGGTCTTGACACCTTAACACTGGGTCGTAAATTTAGATAGAACTTTCTCTTTCTAGCACTGCAGTATTGGGAAAGAAATCCCTTTGTCTACAGAAGACCTTTGCCGCCAAAAACTCTAACGGCCAAAGAATGAACGTTGGAACAATATTCATAAGATTGGAATATTAAGAATGGTCTGTGGGATCTAAAGAATAATCCTGTCATATGGTTTATTGTTTTATAATGCCATTAAGGAATGTATACCCAAGTAACTGTAATTTTGAAAGTGTATGCATCTAAATGTTGTTTAAAATATATGATTAAATGTGAAGATAGCGATATGATTTTAGCCTTCTAAATGAGATAATTGCTTTTCATATAAACTTGTGCCCAGTCAGAAACCATGCCCAAGTGAGCACAGACATTGTGTCGGCGTGATGGAACGCCCCCTTTTGGCCAGAGTGCTAACGGACTCTAAAGGGCGTGCTAACTAAATTTACATTAGATCAGCCAACCTACAGTGTGAGCTGAACGTGACACACGGTTAAAACTACAAGACCGGACAGCATGGAGCGGTGGCCTGCACAGCGGAAAATGGTGAGACCCGTACATTGCTGGGTTACTACTGGTGTGTAAAGTGGTTGGGAGTTGAACCCTGAATAATCAATCATTGAGACCAAGCAGAAGGACGGTGTAAACCGGACGTCATGAATGGTTAAAACTACAAGACCAACAAACGTACAGCATGAGCTGAACATGGCAAATGGTTAGAAACTCTGAAGCTCTCAACCTCAACATGAGTGAAGATCACCTAGAAGACCAGAAACATTCACAGTCTGCAGCTGTGCATGTAAAAGTGGTCCTAGGACTTTGACTAAAGACATGAGGTTGGAAGGAAGAAACCCCATCTCAGACTACCACTGGTACATCAGAAGTATACAGTTGAAGTTGGAAGTTTACATACACTTAGGTTGGAGTCATTAAAAGTCGTTTTTCAACCACTCCACACATTTCTTGTTAACAAACTATAGTTTTGGCAAGTCGGTTAGGACATCTACTTTGTGCATGACACAAGTAATTTTTCAAACAATTGTTTACAGACAGATTCTTTCACTTATAATTCACTGTATCACAATTCCAGTGGGTCAGACGTTTACATTCACTAAGTTGACTGTGCCATTAAACAGCTTGGAAAATTCCAGAAAATGATGTCATGGCTTTAGAAGCTTCTGATAGGCTAATTGACATCATTTGAGTCAATTGGTGTACCTGTGGATGTATTTCAAGGCCTACCTTCAAACTCAGTGCCTCTTTGCTTGACATCATGGGAAATCAAAAGAAATCAGCCAAGACCTCAGAAAAAAAAAATTGTAGACCTCCACAAGTCCGGTTCATCCTTGGGAGCAATTTCCAAATGCCTGAAGGTACCCCGTTCATCTGTACAAACAAGTACACACGTATAAATGCCATGAGACGATGCAGCCGTCATACCGCTCAGGAAGGAGATGCGTTCTGTCTCCTGGAGATGAATGTACTAGGTGCGAAAAGTGCAAATCAATCCCAGAACAAAAGCAAAGGACAAAAAAGTATCTATATATCTAACAGAAACAGGTACAAAAGTATCTATATCTACAGCAAAACGAGTCCTGTATCAACATAACCTGAAATGCCACTGCTCCAAAACCGCCATAAAAAAGCCCGACTACGGTTTGCAACTGCATATGGGGACAAGGATCGTACTTTTTGGAGAAATGTCCTCTGGTCTGATGATACAAAAATAGAATTGTTTGGCCATAATGACCATCGTTATGTTTGGAGGAAAAAGGGGGAGGCTTGCAAGCCGAAGAACACCATCCCAACCATGAAGCATGGGGGTGGCAGCATCATGTTGTGGGGGTGCTTTGCTGCAGGAGGGACTGGTGCACTTCACAAAATAGATGGCATCATGAGGTAGGAAAATGATGGATATGGATATATTGAAGCAACATCTCAAGACATTAGTCAGGAAGTTAAAGCTTGGTCGCAAATAGGTCTTCCAAATGGACAATGACCCAAAGCATACTTCCAAAGTTGTGGTAAAACGGCTTAAGGACAACAAAGTTGTCACGACTTCCGCCGAAGTTGGTGCCTCTCCTTGTTCGGGCGGCGTTCGGCGGTCGACGTCACTGGCTTTCTAGCTGCCACTGATCTATGTTTATTTTTCTATGTTGTTCTGTCTTGATTGTACACACCTGGTTCCAATTACGTTATAATTTATTCCCTATTTCACTCTCTGGTTCCCACATGGTTTTGTGCATGTTTGTTCTTTGTTTAGTGTTCAAGACTTCTGTGAGCTGGTGTGTTTGGAAATCATTGTTGTTTCTTTTCAAGTAAAGTACATCTTTTACTCAGTTATGTGTCCTGCGCCTGACTCCATCCTAACCGCTGCACACGGATACTTGACAAAAGTCAAGGTATTGGAGTGGCCATCACAAAGCCCTGACCTCAATCCCATAGAAAATTTGTGGGCAGAACTGAAAAAATGTGTGCGAGCAAGGAGGCCTACAAACCTGACTCAATTACACCAGCTCTGTCAGGAGGAATGGGCCAAAATTCATCCAACTTATGGAAGGCTACCAGAAACATATGGCCCAAGTTAAACAAGTTAAAGGCAATGCTACCAAATACTAATTGAGTGTATGTAAACTTCTGACCCACTGGGAATGTGATGAAGGCGGTGACCCCATCCTGTAGGTTCATGCTCTACAACATTCGCAGAGTACGACCCTGCCTTACACAGGAAGCGGTGCAGGTCCTAATCCAGGCACTTGTCATCTCCCGTCTGGATTACTGCAACTCGCTGCTGGCGGGGCTCCCTGCCTGTGCCATTAAACCCCTACAACTCATCCAGAACGCCGCAGCCCATCTGGTGTTCAACCTTCCCAAGTTCTCTCAAGTCACCCCGCTCCTCCACACACTCCACTGGCTTCCAGTTGAAGCTCGCATCTGCTACAAGACCATGGTGCTTGCATACGGAGCTGTGAGGGGAACGGCACCTCCGTACCTTCAGGCTCTGATCAATCCCTACACCCAAAGAAGGGCACTATGTTCATCCACCTCTGGCCTGCTCGCCTCCCTACCTCTGCGGAAACACAGTTCCCGCTCAGCCCAGTCATAACTGTTCGCTGCTCTGGCACCCCAATCGTGGAACAAGCTCCCTCACGACGCCAGGACAGCGGAGTCAATCACCACCTTCCGGAGACACCTGAAACCCCACCTCTTTAAGGAATACCTGGGATAGGATAAAGTAATCCTTCTAACCCACCACCCCCCCCCAAAAAAAAATATAGATGTACTATTGTACAGTGGTTGTTCCGCTGGATATCATAAGGTGAATGCACCAATTTGTAAGTCGCTCTGGATAAGAGCGTCTGCTAAATGACGTAAATGTAAATGAAATAAATAAAAGCTGAAATAAATCATTCTCTCTACTATTATTCTTTCTTATTCTTATTTCACATTCACAAAATAAAGTGGTGATCCTAACTGACCTACAACAGGGAATTGTTACTAGGATCAAATGTCAGGAATTGTGAAAAACTGAGTTTAAATGTATTTGGCTAAGGTGTATGTAAACTTCCAACTTCAACTGCATATTCTAACGAACACTCCAGGATCAGAGAAGCTCTACAAAGGACATTGTGACCTCTGTTGGACAAACCAGTCTTACATCCCTCGACAACTTCACCATAGGACCCATCGAGTTCAACAGAGAAAGACAGCTACGTGTAAATATTTATTGAATTTCTGATCCGAATGAGCGGTGGTTATGGTGCTAAGTATTAATATTTCCGTGAGCGTAGCTTCCAAATGTATCCAAGTGTTGTCTCTCTTTGTCTCTCCCTCTTTTTATCCAGCTAGACGCTGGCTCCAGTGCGACTCCACAACCTGCCTGTCATCAAGCCCACTTCGACGTGAGTAAGAATATTTCTTTAGTCCCTCCATTTCGGGAGTCGGAAGTTAATTCCTATTTCTCTGCATTTGAGCGTTTGGCTACTAGAGGTTTGGCCGCTCCTGTTGTAATGTAAATTGTCTGGGAAACCCAGGAAGTAGTAGTAGCTGCTCTCTCCCTGGAAGACAGTTTACAGGACGATATAGTTAAAACAACTGTGTTGCGGGCTTATGAGTTTGTGTCTGAAGCTTATAGGCAGCGCTTCAGGAACCACAAAGAACCCTCTCACCGTACATTGGTTGTTTTGCTTCGGTAATTTCCATTGAGGAATCTATAACTAGGGAGACCGCCTACTTTATGGAATCAGGATTTTTAATGCGTAAATGGGCAGCTCATGACAGTTAGTGACTGGAGTGAAGTGTCAAGTGGTTGTTCCTACACCGTTCCGACAAAGTGCTGTCACTCGCCCATGACCAGGCGTGGTCCGGACATTTAGGGATCACAAAGACTTATAACCGAGTCCTTCAACATTTTTTTTCTGGACAGATTTGAAGTCTGACGTTGTCCAATTTTGTAAAACATGTCATGTATGTCAACTCACTGGGAAAGCGAATCAAACAGTTCCTCGTGCGCCGCTGTTCCCGATTCCTGTGGTGGGGGAACCTTTTGATCGAGTGATAATCGATTGTGTAGGTCCGTTGCCGAAAAACCAGTTCTTACTAACAATAATGTGCAGTGCTACTCAATACCCAGAGGCTATCCCTCTCCGTACTATAATGGCTAAGAATGTGGTGTAGGCACTAGTGAAGATCTTCTCTACGTTTGGACTCCCTAAAGTAATCTACAACTGATCTGGGAACCAACTTTGTCAAAACTGATCTCAAATGTGTTAGACACTATTTCCCATCAGGTCTCCAGTCCGGAATCATCCGGAGCGTCAAGGAGCCCTTGAACGCTGGCATCAGACGCTAAAGGCGATGCTACGCAAGTATTGCATGGATACCAGTACCGATTGAGATGAGGGGGTGCCCTTTGTCCTATTTGCTATTAGGGAAACAATACAAGAGTCCTTAGGGTTCAGCCCTGCTAACCTTGTGTTGAACACACCCCACGGGGTCTGCTAAAAGTTTTGAAGGAGCATATCCTATCTCCTACACCCAGTGGTGCCCCTAAAAATGTGTTGCATTATGTCAGTAAGATGCGGGAGAGACTGCATGCCGCATGTGCGTTAGCCCAAAGTCTCTCCTCGTCTCAAAAATGCATGAAGTTACATGATGACAGAGGCTGTTGGCCATTCTTTTGCACCAGGGGATCACGTTTTAGTTTTGTTTCCAATCCCTGGCTCATCTGTCGGCATGTTTTTGTGGGCCATATCTTGTGGAAAAGAAACTCGGTGACACCAATTATGTGATAAAGACCCCAGATCGTAGGCGTTCTTCCAGTGTGTCATGTTAACATGCTGAAAGCATATTATGTGCATGATTCTCCAGACAGCTCCTCAGGTAAGCCGGTCCAGCCCGCCGTCTCCAGTGTGGCTGCGGTGGTGCTGAAGCCTGGCTGGGACCTAAGAGGATAAGGAGGACGGGTTGGAGTTACGCCATACGTTACAGCAATGTGAACACTTGTGTAATTCGGAGATGCTGAAAAAGTTACCCTCTCAAATGGAACATTTGGATAACGATCAAACGAATGATCTTATCCTATTGATAAATAGTTTCTCAATGTGTTTCAGGACGTTCCAAGTCGCACGTCCATTTGAACATGATGTGGATGTGGGGAACGCTGCTCCTATACGTCAACATCTGAACCCGGATTAACGCTAAGAAAAGGGAGTCACAGCTCCTGGAGTTCCCCGTGTATTCTCATTCCTAAGCCTGACGGTACGTCCCACTTATGTACAGACTATCGCTGTGTAAATGCTGTTACAAAGTCTGATTATTTTCATCTACCTCGCTTAGATGACTGCATTGATAGACTTGGCTCTGCTGCTTACGTTAATAAGTTAGATTTGCTAAAAGGTTATTGGCAGGTGCCCCTGACCTCTCGAGCATCTGGCATCTCTGCTTTCGTTATGCCTGATAACTTTGTACAATACACTGTGATGCCCTTTGGAATGTGTAATGCACCTGCTACTTTTCAGCGCCTAGTTAACATTATGTTTGCGGATGTGCCAAATTGTACTGCTTACCTTGACGATGTGGTGATTAATTCGTCTACTTGGTTTGATCATCTCGCCACAAGAGTGTTTCAGCAGTTGGAGAATGCTTCTTTAGCCCTCAATTTGGCCAAGTGTGAGTTTGGGAAGGCTACTGGGACTGACTTAGGGAAGCAGGTGGGACGAGGTCAAGTGCGCCCAGTAACTGGCAAAGTGGACGCAATTGTTGATTTTCCTGCTCCAACGACTCGCCGCCAGTTGCGCAGATTCCTGGGGATGGTAGGGTACTATCGTACATTCTGTAAGAATTTTTCGACGGTAATGGCTCCCTTTACATCTCTGCTTAATCCCAAAGTACCATTTAAGTGGTCCCTGGAATGTAACTATGCTTTTGAGTCCGCCAAAGAGCTACTTTGTAGTGCCCCAGTGCTTGCCGCCCCCAACTTTGACCAATCTTTTAAGTTGGAGGTAGATGCTAGTATACTGGGGGTGGGTGCGGTTCTCTTGCAGGAAGAGGGAGTGGATCGGCCCGTCAGTTTCTTCTAGTGTCAGTCAAGGTACTCCACCATTGAACAAGAGACGCTGGCTTGATTGCTAGCCTTACAGTTTTGAGGTATATGTGGGCTCCAGTGCCTTGCCTGTACTGGTCTTCACGGACCATAATCCTTTGGTGTTTTTTAAGCAAATGTACAATCAGAACCGTTGCCTTATGCGGTGGGCTCTGATTTTACAAGGATACAATGTACAGATTCACTATGTGAAGGGTTCGGCTAATGTGATCGCCGATGCGCTATCACGGGTTTTGTAACTGGGGATGTTTTTTTTGCAAACTGGGAGTTTGCATGTTTTGGGGTTACATTCCCCAGTTTCTGTGTTTTGGGTTTGTATGTGTGGATTTCAGGAAATGGCTTCCTGGATGCTAAGCAGCTGATTGGTCGGCTCCATCGATTGCAGCTCTGAACCCTCCCTCTCGTCAGGGGAAACAGCTGTTTTCAATTACAAACTCCTTCTGCAGCTTGAAAAGCCAGTGTTCCTTTGAGAAAGAGAGCTTCTTTGATGTCCTGAGTTGGTTGTTGCTCAGAGACAGTTTTTTGTAAAGTATGTTGTAGCTGGTCCTGCTGAGGTATGTTTATGTCAAAAGGACGGTTTTTGATTATTGAACTTGTTCACTTTACGTTAGTAATTATTCTGTTTTTGTTCCCGACTGGGGAAGGCATCTTGGGAGTACTTAGCCAAGAGGCCTGCGGGCATACATATACCTGTAGTATGTACTCTGTCTATGCACACCAGGTAAGACCTGGGCGGACCACCCCCTGTATTTTGTTTAGCGCGCCAGGTGGCATTAAGAATAGGTAAGTAGTGGGAAGGTAGGAGAGGCGACTCTTTACTTTCTTTGCTTTGATTCCGTCCAGCTCCCTTTCCCCACATTACCGTGTGAAGGAAGACTAAATTCCCTGTAAACGGTAATATTCTCTGCCTCTGTCATCCTTACCTGCACCTACAATCCCATACCTCTTTCACTCCACAGGGAGTTGAGTGTAGCAGGGTGTTGCATTCCCCCCTCCAAGAGGCGTGCGTAACAAGTCCATTGTTGCTATAGTCCCAAAATGCTTGTATGTCAGCAAGCAAATTTAAGATAGCCCTATTTGGTAAAAGTTTGTATCTTCTGTATACCTTGTCACAACACAACTGATTGGCTCAAATGTATTAAGGAAAGAAATTCCACAAATATACTTAACAAGGCACACCTGTTATTTAAATGTTTTCCAGGTGACTACCCCATGAAGCTGCTTGAGAGAATGCCAAGAGTGCAAAGCTGTAATCAAGGCAAAGAGTTGCTACTTAGTTTTTTTGGGGGGGGTTACTACATGATTCAATGTGTTATTTCATAGTTGATGTCTTCACTTATTCTACAATGTAGAAAAAATAAACAAACCTTGAAATGAGTAGGTGTCAACTTTTGACTGGTACTATCTTAAATTTGCTTGCTGACATGCAAAGCATTTTGGGACTATATCAACAATGGACTAATGATACAAATACCAAAAGAGAGTTCTGGGGTGGCATTTTCCTTTAACTTTAACCCTTAACTTAATCATTTTACATTTCAACTTCAATGGGGTAGGGACTTCCAGGATAGCAGGGACCTTTCTGGTCCTTTTACACATTCTACTTCAACTCTACTGTATGGAGCAAAGCATTATGGTGTTTGAGTGTGGTTCTGCTGCTGTGCTCTCTCAGCTCAATCCCCAGCACATTGCATCACTTTTATCCAACTGCCCTATATGCAGTTTTAACCATGTGCCTTAAAGCAAATGAGGTTGCCTTGGGAAACATTCCCATTCATTCTGACCTGACTTACTAAAGCACTGCATCTTTGGCATGAATTCCTCATGGTTGCTGCTAATTTCTATACTGGTGTAATTAACCGTCCACATTACATGACTGAGCGATTTTACTCAAGCGCACCAATGCTGTCGCGATATGAGTAGGTTGCCTCTGTCCTCTCCTCCACAGAGCCAGGCCCAGCTCTTGTCCAATGGTAGCCCTTCTACCAATGCAGTTCGTCCCTGTCCAATACGCTTGCTGTTGCATTCGCAACACATTGGGGCCCGGGCACATGCTCTTCTCTCCATGCTACTGGGAGGATTAATATAGTGAGATTTGTTTATTTATTCTGAAAGTGTGTCTACCACGCTCTGTGTGTATTTAAAACTAGGATCTGTGAATACAGTAACATATTTTGTAAATAAATCCATAGAATTCTTTCACAAATTAAACCATAATATGTAAATCCCAACTATTCACCATAAGTCACAAATCCATGCTCTGTAAATATATTCATAACTCACAAATAGAACTACAATTTGAACAAATGTATGATTACATGACCCCCCCCCCCTTTTCAGTGTAAACACAGCTTCTCTGAAGATGTCAGTGATGTTGACTGTTACAGTGACTTACAGTATAGCGACATGCATCAGTATGTAGACTTCATTTGTCCTTTATTGAATCTATCGATCCTGTGTCCCTCTGAAAAGACCGTTAGAAACTGTTCTTGGTGGCATTACTTTTGTAGTTAGTGGTCATCAGTCATGACACCTAAAGTCAACAGCAAAGTGGATTAGACATGTTTGCTGAAAGACCTGTGGGCAGATTATTGTATTGTAGGGTATGTTTCTGGACCAGACCATTGTTTTACAGCTTGAGTGCCCTGTTTCTTAAATGATGCAGAATCTTAAAAGGGCGGCTGAACTTTGATTTGGCCTATTTTAGATTTGGTTCATTAAGAAATGCGAGCGGCTATGACTTAATTCAAAAGTGAGCTGGTTTCGGAGTGTGGCTTGGCGTGTGTTCGCAGGTGGAAAGAGTTAGCCCAATTTTTTTTTTTTTTTTCACCAATTAGCTTCAGCTGGCTGGTGTGCGACCTTGGCAAAATTGGTTTGACTTTGGATAGGCTTTCTCTGGGGCTAGTTAGGGACCACCAATAAATTAATTACACAATATAAATGAGAATATTTTCATGTTTCACATCTTTGTTCTCATTAAATTATTTCAATATTTGTGTATATAAATTAAAACAATTTTATACACAAGTGTGGGCACCCCTTCAAATTAGTGGATTCACAGTGGCACCGTCATAGGATGCCACCTTTCCAACAAGTCAGTTTGTAACATTTCTGGCCTGCTAGAGCTGCCCCGGTAAACTGTAAGTGCTGTTAATGTAAAGTGGAAACATCTAGAAGCAACAACGGCTCAGCCGCAAAGTGGTAGGCCAGACAAGCTCACAGAACGGGACCGCCGAGTGCTTAAGCGCGAGTGCTTAAGCGTGTAGGGCGTACAAATTGTCTGTCCTCGGTTGCAACACTCACTACTGAGTTCCAAACTGCCTTGGAAAGCAACGTCAGCACAATAACTGTTCGCCAGGAGCGTCATAAAATGGGTTTCCATGGCCAAGCAGCCACACACAAGCCTAAAATCACCAATGTACAGCGTCGGCTGGAGTGGTGTAAATCTACCCACCATTGTTCTCTGGGGTGCTGAATCACGCTTCACCATCTGGCAGTTCGACGGACAAATCTGGGTTTGGTGGATGCCAGGAGAACGCTACCTGGCCCAGTGCATAGGACCAACCATAAGGTTTGGTGGAGGAATAATGGTCTGGGGCTGTTTTTCATGGTTCGGGCTAGGTCCCTTAGTTCCAGTGAAGGGAAATCTTAACACTACAGCATACAATGACATGCTATACGATTCTGTGCTTCCAACTTTGTGGCAACAGTTTGGGGAAGGCCCTTGTTTCAGCATGACGATGCCCCATGCACAAAGCGAGGTCCATACAGAAATGGTTTGTGATCGGTGTGGAAGAACTTGACTGGCCTGCACAGAGCCCTGACCTCAACCCCATTGAACACATTTGGGATGAATTGGAACGCAACTGCGAGCCAGACCTAATCGCCCAACATCAGTGCCCGACCTCACTAATGCTCTTGTGGCTGAATGGAAGCAAGTCCCTTCAGCAATGTTGCAACATCTAGTGGAAAGCCTTCCCAGAAGAGTCGAGGCTGTTATAGCAGCAAAGGGGGGACCACCTCCATATTAATGCCCATGATTTTGGAATGAAATGTTCAACAAGCAGGTGTCTACATACTTTTGATCATGTAGTGTATTCTGACTCCTTTTTCTCTCTGCATGGAATTGAAATGGCGCTACCAGCCTTGTTTTTAACAATACAGGCCCACAATATAGGCCTATGCCATGCTTTATCCAGGTAGGCTTTTATAGCTTAGGAGAGCACGCCATCACTTCAGATAGAAATATAACTGGATTAACCCACAACAATTTTTTTGTAGAGGGGGTTAGGTCACAGCGCCCTTCATCCTGACCCAGCGCATTGTATCCAAATCCGCTGTTCTGAAAGTCATCCATTATCCATGCAGCACGCTGCCGCTTCCTACGGCCCACACACTCTATTCACAGACACATTATGCAATTGCCACTGACCTTCTGCAAACTTGGTTTCTTCCAGAGTGGTGTGGTGTTTTGCTGAAATGGTCAGGTTGTTCTAAGTGCATGTGAAGCCTGAAAACCAGAGACAAAATAATCTGTTTTTAATCTACTGGCTGGAGAACATGTTTAAGATACAGATGAAGATATTGTGCTTCTGAGTCAGTGTTGCAGCTACCACCATGGGACAACATTATCATTGACTATCCTAAAACAATTGGGTTCAACTTTAACTAGGCCTATCCCTTTAATTTCAAACCCCAATTAACTCAAAACAGCTCTCCAGTTTCATTACATCCAAGTCAATCCTTTCACAGTAACAAACCCAAACTAGGTCATAGCTTATTGAAAATGTGAAAGTCACTGTATGTAATTTATCTAGCGTGTGTGGATTACGTGGTTGGAAAACAGCCATTGCTTATATTTTCTCAGGGGCTCTGACATCGATTCAAAGGACTCCTTGTCTCAAGATTAGGAGGTAAAACTTCTTGGCCGGTACGACAGCGCTCTTTCACCCCCAGGTGAGACACTGGATGATTGGATCTGTCAGCCAGCGATGAATTGATCGGCGTTCATGTGGACCCTGACATTAATTGTAAAACGCAGTTTGGAGGAGGCGTGGGCCTGTTCAAACAGTCAATGTCAGTAACACTGCAAATATGCCTTGAACTGAAAATGTTTTTTACACAAGGGAATCTGAAATGTGGGTCCGTCTTCAAAGAGGAGTGCGGTCTGTTACATTTATTAAATGTCTCTTTATGAACAAATATGTACAATACTGTTAAAAGAGGATAGAGGCATACATTTAAGTCCATGTATAAATGCATTGAATCCAGAAAGAGTTGCTTAATCTGTCATATTACAGGAACTTCAGTGAGCCATGTTGACTGAGACTGGAGTAACACGTTATTGTAAAAATCTGTCACCCACTATTACTTTTGCAAACAAGGTCATCGGTATGGAGAGATTGTCCATTTTGTGGTTCCAATGGCTTAGTGGGTTGTTAGACCATGGTGTTGACAACAATGTCAAGGTTGTGGGTTTGATACCTTCATGGCCACACATACTGAATACATGTGTCACTATAAACCAGTGACGTGCGGGTAGGCTATGGCTATTATCAAAGCCAGATTTGCTCATAAATAAACCTTGATGAAGTCCAGGTTCACCATACAACAGAGTGACATTGTCAATTTTGGTTAATAGCCTATGTTCAGCAAATGTAAATACCAATGTTGCCAAGATACACAAGCGATTGCAGCATATTTCATATTGTCCAACAAAATGGCACACTGCTCAACGCAGCCATAGAGCGATATAGCATCCACAGTTGTAAACCAATAGGTGGCACTAAAATACCTATATTTGGACACATTTCATCTGAATAGTTTCCAATGCAAACTCCCTAGCCTTTCACAACGGATTTACAATTCTTCCAATGTACCACAATTGGAACACTCACACTAATGTGTGAATATTATTACACACATATACAGTAAGGTTCTAATGAAATTTCCATATCAACAAATGAAATTATAGCTTGATAACTCAAATGTGTCAAAGGGATGTTGTCTTTTCCCATGTTTATTCAGCCTTAGCCTAACCCACAAATTGCAAAGGAAAATGCATTTAGGCCTACCTTTACTTGTAAGTGAAGTCCATTCGTCTATCCTTTAGGGTGAACCTCTCTGTGACGGTGTTGTAGGGCCAAGAATGACAAAATGATCAAACCTGGCTTTCAATTGAACACTGATATTGTCCAAAATGTCCTAAAACATTCCTCTCAGATCGCCTGTTTACTCTGGGTGTCTGTCAGACCGAGTGTGTTATTGACTGTATGTTTGTTTATGTGTAACTCTGTATTGTTTTTGTCGCACTGCTTTGCTTTTTCTTGGCCAGGTCGCAGTTGTAAATGAGAACTTGTTCTCAACTGGCCTACCTGGTTAAATAAAGGTGAAATAAAATAAAGTGTGGTATTTGATTGGATGATTTTCTGTCCCTTCCTGAAGGTCAGGAAGTGCAGGTGTTGGTCTCCCTCTCTGAATTATACCAACTTGGAAAATTGTTTGAGCTGCAGTATAGTGCCAATTTGTGAGTTTGTTTTTGCTAGCTAGCTTTGTTCAGTTCAAGGGATGCGAGTGCCAAATTATGTAGACATGCCCAAATGTGCAGAGCTTAGTCCAGGCTTAACCACACAACATGTTTAGGCAATACGCAAAATATTACAATTTACTCAATGCAACGAATGAAGCTAGGCAACCCTTACCAAAAAACAGGCTTCTAGCAAACAGTTGTGGCAAATCTTTGGCCAATTTGCTTATATTTTCACATGCAAATTAGTTTTGTGGCAAACTGTTGCGACGACTTGTGAATGTCTGGCAAACAATTCTGGGAGACTTGTGGTAAGCATTCTACTGTTTGCTGCAAACTCATTATGAATATCCACATTTGATCATGTTTTTGGTTACACAGGTTGTTGGTTACAAAATGTAAATGTTGTATATTCATAAACCAAATTTTATTTATAAACAAAGAACTAAACAGATAACTAAATCCAATACAACTTGGAAATCATCAGCATGTTAATGAAGAACAGAGAAAAGACAGGATATTTTCCAAATAAATTGATTATTTAATATTTTGATGTAGCTACAACATTTACATGAGAGAAACACTATGGGGATGTTAACCTTAGGATGTTTAAAGGGGCAGCTACAGAATGTACATGACCCAAGTGATAACTGAGCTTTCAACCAAAGGATGTTTAAAAGAGAATGAACAAATAATTCAAACTAAAACAAAATGAAACCCAGTTCAGAACTATTGCCTTTTTGAGTGAACTTTGGAGAAGGCGAAGTAATTAGTCCAAAACTTGTTGAACGCAAGCACTGGAAAATCTGAAAACACAAACTAAAAACAACCTTAGGATACTGAAAACATTTTCTATTTTGATATCTAATGCCCATCTAATGGGTGGCTAATGGTCGGGTTCGGCTTTGGAAAAACAAGGTCAGCTGTTACAAAGTTACCTTGACGTTGCTATGCTTTTCACTGAAACTGGCATTCTATATATATATTTTCAACAAGGAAACAATGCTTCTGCCTTGTATAAATGCTATATAAACAAATGATGTAGATAGCATAAACTGTTCCTTAGAGAGCCACAGTATACAACATTTTTCTTCAGCCAAGCCTCAACACAATTGATTCAAACTAATCAACTAATTATGATCGTCAATCTAGACTGGGGACTTCATCATTAGGAGACAGTTGTCTACTAGTTGTCTCTTCTTCCTGACTCAGGTGTAAGGCTTGAATGGAAAATTGAGTTATGCCTAATATGGCAATTCATCTTTTTTCTAAATGAATTATTGTTAACTTACATCTCAAAGCCATGCATTCAAGAAGCCTTGACTTAGTGCACAAATATTTATTTGTCCTCAGTTTGATTCAAGGCCTCAATCTGTCGTTTTGCCTTGTAATAAACAGATTGCTTCTAGAAAAAAAGAGAAGGAACAACACATGATCAAGATGAGCTAGCTACTAGTAAAGCAATGAAAGACCTAGTTATTAGAAAGAATTAATGCATACTGTAGCTACATTTCTGAGAATAATACATGCATTTGCTTACCTTATCAAGCTTCAAGACAATACACTTATCATAAAAAAAGTGTTATAAGTGAGTGGAGCACAAACATCTTTCCAGGGTGTTGATGCCTCCTCTTCCCAATGCAGCCTCCAAACCACAGGTAGGCGAACGGTATCCATCAGCAAAAGGGAAGTTTTGCTTTGATGTCAAGTCAGCTGATATTGTTGCTGCCTTAGCTGTTGTGCTAGCTAGCATGCTACTGAACAGTGGCACTACCATATTGACATGCATATTATTGGTATTAGCTAAAAGACAGCAATGTATTCACCTAAAAATATTTGTATTTATTTATTTATTTGTATTTAAATAGGCAAGTTAGTTAAGAACAAATTATGTGTTACAATGACAGACTACCAAAAGGCAAAAGGCCTCCTGGGGGGATGGGGGCTGGGAATAAAAATAACAAATAAAATAAAAATAGGTCAAAACACACATCACGACAAGAGACACACCACAAGACTACATAAAGACCAAAGACAACAATATAGAATGGCAGCAACACATTACAACACAGCATGGTAGCAACACAACATGACAACAACATGGTAGCAACACAATAAGGCAGCAGCACAAAACATGGTACGAACATTATTGGGCACAGACAACAGCACAAAGGGCATGAAGGTAGAGACAACAATACATCATGTGAAGCAGCCACAACTGTCAGTAATTGTGTCCATGTTTGAGTCTTTGAATGAAGAGATGGAGATAAAACTGTCCAGTTTGAGTATTTTTTGCTGCTCGTTCCAGTCGCTAACTGCAGCGAACTGCAAAAAGGAGCAACCCAGTGATGTGTGTGCTTTGGTGACCCCTTCCCATTCTCATCCCGTTAACAGATTGATTTTGACAACAGCCAGTGGAAAATCAGAGCGCCAAATTTAAAACAGCTAAAATCTCATAATTCCATTTTCTCAAACAATCAACTATTTTACACCATTTTAAAGATAAACTTCTCGTTAATCTAACCACATTGTCCGATTTCAAAAGGGCTTTACGGCGAAAGCATAAAATTAGATTATGTTAGGACATAAACTTCACAAGAAACACCACACAGCCATTTTCCAAGCAACTAGATGCATCACAAAAACCCAAAACACAGCTAAATGAAGCACTAACCTTTGATGATCTTCATCAGATGACACTCCTAGGACATTATGTTACACAATACATGTATGTTTTGCTCAATAAAGTTCATATTTATATCCAAAAACAGCATTTTACATTGGCGCGTAATGTTGAGAAATGTTTTCCCTCCAAACCTGTCGGTGAATGAGCACAATGAGCACACACAGTACGTAAATTCTCATCGTAAACATTGATCAATATAGAAGTGTTATGCACAGAATTATAGATACACTTCTCCTAAATGTAATCTCTTTGTCAGATTTCAAAAAAGGTTCACGGCAAAAGCACAATTTGCAATAATCTGAGTACAGCCCAGATGACACTAACAACTAGCAAACAGAAACCCGCCATCTTGGAGTCAATAAAACTAAGAAATTACATTATAAATATTCACTTACCTTTGATTATCTTCATCAGAAGGCACTCCCAGGAATCCCAGCTCCACAATAAATGTTCGATAAAGTTCATATTTATTTCCAAATAATCCATTTTGTTCGCGCGTTAGGATCACTATCCAAATCCACTATGCGCGTGCTCACTTAGTCCAGACGAAAAGTCAAAGAAGTTATACTACAGTTTGTAGAAACATGTCAAACGATGTATAGAATCAATCTTTAGGTTGTTTTTATCATATACCTTGAATAAAATTCCAACCGGACCTATCCGTTCTCTTTAGGAGTGAATATGAACTCAGCTCGCTCCCAAGTCATTGCGCGTGACTTGAGCCCATGCCTTATAATGGGACACCAGTTTACCACAGCTGGTATTCCCTTCAAATTCACCATAGAATCTTCAAACACCGTTCTAAAGACTGCTGGCATCTAGTGGAAGCTTTAGGAAGTGCAAAATGAACCTTAAGTCACTGTATACATTCAAGGCAATCACTTGAAAGGACTACAAGCACCAGACTTCCCACTTCCTGCTTGACTTTTTCTCAGGTTTTTGCCTGCCATATGAGTTCTGTTATACTCACAGACACCATTCAAACAGTTTTAGAAACGTCAGAGTGTGTTCAATACTAATAATATGCATATTCTAGTTTCTGGGACAGAGTAGTAACCTGTTTAAATTGGGTACGTTTTTCATCCGGCCGTGAAAATACTGCCCCCTAGCCCTAAGAGGTTTTAACAGAATGTGACTGGCAGAATGGGTGTTGTATGTGGAGGATAGGGGGGAGTGAGGCCTAAGAGGGTTTTATAAATAAGCATTAACCAGTGGGTCTTGCGATGGGTATACAGAGATGACCAGTTTACAGAGGAGTATAAAGTGCAGTGATGTGTCCTATAAGGAGCATTGGTGGCAACTCTGATGGCCGAATGGTAAAGAACATCTAGCTGCTCGAGAGCACCCTTACCTGCCGATCTATAAATTACTTCTCCGTAATCTAGCATGGGTAGGATGGTCATCTGAATCAGGGTTAGTTTGGCAGCTGGGGTGAAAGAGGAGCAATTACAATAGAGGAAACCAAGTCAAGATTTAACCTTTGCCTGCAGCTTTGATATGTGCTGAGAGAAGGACAGTGTACCGTCTAGCCATACTCCCAAGTACTTATATGAGGTGACTACCTCAAGCTCTAAACCCTCAGAGGTAGTAATCACACCGGTGGGGAGAGGGGCGTTCTTCTTACCAAACCATATGACCTTTGTTTTGGAAGTGTTCAGAACAAGGTTAAGGGCAGAGAAAGCGTTTTAGACACTAAAAAAGCTTTGTTGTAGAATGTTTAACACAAAATCCGGGGAGGGGCCAGCTGAGTATAAAACTGTATCATATGCATATAAATTGCAGAAAGAGCGTCCTACTGCCTGAACTATGTTGTTGATGTAAATTGAGAAGAGTGTGGGGCCTAGGATCGAGCCTTGGTGTACTCACTTGGCAACAGGCAGTGGCTGAGACAGCAGATGTTCTGACTTTACACACTGCACTCTTTGAGAGGTAGTTATCAAACCAGGCTAAAGACCCCTCAGAGACACCACTACTCCTTAGCCGGCCCACAAGAATGGAATGGTGTACCATATCAAAAGCTTTGGCCAAGTCAATAAAAATAG
The DNA here is from genome assembly GCF_901001165.1 of Salmo trutta. Taxonomy (NCBI): domain Eukaryota; kingdom Metazoa; phylum Chordata; class Actinopteri; order Salmoniformes; family Salmonidae; genus Salmo; species Salmo trutta. Next base: position 18,346,577 of record NC_042980.1, read on the forward strand.
CAGCACAACATTGCTTAGAATCAAGGACAATGGTGACATCATTTTGGACATTTAAGGTTGCAGTGACACATCCATAACCTGAGCGGAATCCAGATTGCAAACCAGAGAGAATACTATAGACATCAAGAAAGCCAGTCAGTTGATTATTGACAGATTTTCCCAAGTTTTTCCAACACATAAGTGTTTAGGCAAATCATTAGTTAGCTAGCTAGCTGTCACATCATTTGTGCAGAATATGATACTTAACGTTATATAGCTAAGCTCTAGCCAGGCACGACCAGTCAGGGGGAGAAGATAAATCTGTTGGAAAATTAAAACCAAGCTATCTGGCTACCTAATTAAATGGTGTCCGGTGAGTGTCTAACTTGGTCAATAAAGGGAAACTTCGGGATTTTGGCAATGATGCCCTTTATCTACTCCCCCAGAGTCAGATGAACTTGTGGATACTTTTTTTATGTCTCTCTGTCCAGCTTGAAGGAAGTTAGAGGTAGTTTCGGGAGTCAATGCTAACTATCATTAGCACAATGACTGGTAGAGGGCCTCATTGCCAAAATCCCAAAGTATCCCTTTATTGACCAAGTTAGACACTCACCGGACAACATTTAATTAGGTAGCTAGATAGCTTGGTTCCATTTTCCAACAGATTTATCTTCTCCCCTGACTGGTCGTCGGCAGTTACTGGTGTTGGAACTCTTCTGGTAAACTGTTTGCCACTAGTAGTGGCAATAAATATTGACGCCACAGGTTTGCTGCAGATTCAAATAGAAACTTGAGTTAATTGTTTGCCAGAAAAACACCTCTGAACTGTTTGCCACTAGTGGCAATCAATATTATTGTTGCCAAAGGTTTGCTGCAGATTCCCCACTACTGGAAAACATTTGCAATCTTCTGGCAACATTTTGTGGCACACTATTTAGTATGCAGCAAATTTGCTAAATACATTTTTGTTGTTGTAATGGAAAGCATGTAATGGATTTTAATGGATGGGAAAGACGGCATGAATACCCTGGTGCCTTTCCTGAGGTTTTGATGCAGCTTAGAACATTTTGAGATTAAGCATAAAAAATACCAGATTCATTGAGAATAAACATTCAATTACAAAAAAGAATGACAATGTTTTCTATAATTTTATTTGACTTTTCATAACATTTTTTATTTATTCGATTATGACAGGGTAAGCACTGCCTCGCCTGACTACACATCACTGCTATGAACTGTATAGCTGCTTTGGATAAAAGGGTCTGCTAAAGAAATCCAATAAAACATACAGTATCTATAGGCCTACAAACAATGTATTGCACAAGCGTTATTCACACAATGAACTCATCCTTTGGTAAAGGGGAAAGCCCAAACTGTCACAGTGGCACATTCCTCTAGGGTAGAGTTGGGGGAGGGGCCCATGCAGCCCTAGCCCTAGCCCCAGTGCTGTGTGTCTGTATGGTAGCAGAGCAGGCTGTACTGTAATGCATTGTCAGATGGTGTGCCAGCCTAGCAGATTAAACGGGGTCAGGTGATGACAGAGGCACATCAGCCATGCATCTGTGTAAACATAATGCCCTTTTCTATCGCCATGTTGGGAAAATCACACTAAGATTTGCTAATAGTGTCATATGATTTAGCTTCTCCCTGTTGTTTTGATATATGACCAATAGCAGACCCGTTGGTGCCCTTTAAATAAACAAACTGAAATGCCCTAATCAAGATTATGAATATAGATTGAAACAATGATCAATATATTAACTGTATTTTATCGATTAGGAGTGTGAAAAAATGGTGCTTGTCCATTGATAAGCACGTCAAAGACGGCATTAACGATAAATAATAAAATAAAGACACCACTTCTAAAAGCCTATTTCACACCATAGCCTGCTGAATTTGCAAGATAACTTTTCTTTCATTTTGGTTTTGGCACAAATGAAAATGTGACACTGACTCCCTCATGGATTGATGTTTCAGCATGGTCTCAATGATGACTTTGGCCTTCGACTAGTCATGTGCGACATGCATGAGCAGTTACATGCCTGCTAGAGTTAGCGGCAGGCGGACGAGCAATATCCACCGTCGTAGTAAAGATTAAGCCTGAGCTGGAATGTGAAGCTTAATGAACTGAGTAGAGCTAGCTTCCTTCATAGTATACCCCTCTGGTCTTGTGTCTTGAAGTCGCCTAGCCTAGCCTAGCCTACAACTTTGCCAATTAACTTCAGCTGGCTGGTGTGCCACCGTGGCAAAGTTGGTTTGACATTGGCTAGCCAATCTCTGGTGCTAGTTAGGGACCGTCAATAAATTACACAATCTTTTAGTAGTCTCATTAAATGCTTTCAATATTTGTATTTCTTCAATTTAGTTGGTTTGAGGTTAAGTAATTGAAATGTGGAGCTATTGACATTTTAAAATATTGTCCCACGTATATTGTGTAATTTACTGATGGCCCCTAACTAGCCCCATAGGGATATCGAATGTCAAACCAAATTGACCATGGGCATTTTAATGCAAGCAGCTGTGCTCCAAATTGATGATTACTTGGGTGCTGCCACCTGTGGGCATGTGGGCAGGATTAAAAATAAACCCTACCCAAGAAAAAAAACTGTTATGGTACCCTTTATTCTGTGAAAAATGTCAGATCATCTCACAAATCTGTTTTGGACAAGACGGACATTATGACCAAAATTATCCTATTTACACTTTGTAGTCTTTTGCCTCTAGAACACATGTTTCTGACTCATATCAATGACATATAGGCCATTTTCAAAATGAGAAGTTGTTTTTTAGGGGCAGTCAACAACCTTGTGCCTGTATAAAAGTTGTAGATGTTGACTCTTCAGTATGTCTACTCAGTACTCTGAGAAATCAATCATAATTAGCTCCCTAAATATGCTTGTTTCATCTCACATGGTAATTAGTTAGAGGTTGGTAGATTAATGAATGAGGCTTTAACCTCATTAAGATGTTTGTGGAGATAGGAAGCCCTTGCCTCTTTGCTGTGATCACAATACTTATTATGTCCCAAATAACTTGTGTGGTTGGTTGGATGGTAGTTAGCCCACCATCTACAGTGCCTCTACTTTGTCACATGAGAATCACAATATGTTGTCTTTGTAACCCATGTTACATAAACATTGTGAATCAAACAAAGTGAATTGAACACAACCATGTTGTAAAGGAAATGTTGCTCTTTGTCCATAAATAAAGCTGCCCTTTGGACCAGATGTCTCTCTTAACATCGATTTAAGACTGGGATTTTGTGCCAGGAACGTCAAATACATGTAAAGTAACACTAATTAAAAAGCACGACTCAAATTCCATAAGAGGTTTATATGGAACAAGTCTTTGGTAATCTTTTCCAAGTAAAATATTTCCCCTCTTACTTTGTTCTTATGGAAGGTGGCACGCAGGCATTCCCCTTTTACACGATCAATTCCTAATGCCTTTTCTTTAATCCTCAAATCCCTAACTTGTAGATCACTGGCAGATGGTATGATAAGGATTTGGGGAGGGTGGTGGGAACTGGTTGGGATGGAAGGAGTGTTTCACACGTTTTCGCCCCTGTTCTTGTTACCCTCTAAGTGGCTGCTCCTCTTATGACAAGATGTTGGCTTGCTAGAAGTCAAGTGTATTTATAGCCCCTAATCATGCAAATATATTGTCAATACCACTTGGTTTGCCTATGTTCACATAATTTATAAATGTGTTTTTATGCAAATATACAGTAACAGCTTTAAACAGACTATAATGGAAAATACACTTACTGTACAAAACATTAGGAACACCTGCTCTTTTCATGACAGACTGACCAGATGAATCCAAGTGAAAGCTATGATCTGTTATTGATGTCATTTGTTAAATCCATTTCAAATCAGTGTAGCTGAAGGGGAGGTGACAGGTTAAAGAAGGATTTTTAAGACAAGGATTACACTACCGTTCAAAAGTTTGGGGTCACATAGAAATGTCCTTGTTTTTGAAAGAAAAGCAATTTTTTTTGACCATTTAAATAGCATCAAATTTATCAGAAATACAGTGTAGACATTGTTAATGTTGTAAATGACTATTGTAGCTGGAAATGGCAGATTTATTTATGGAATATCTACATAGGCGTACAGAGGCCCATTATCAGCAACCATCACTCCTGTGTTCCAATGGCACATTGTGTTAGCTAATTCAAGTTTATCATTTTAAAAGGCTAATTGATCATTAGAAAACCCTTTTGCAATTATGTTTGCACAGCTGAAAACTGTTGCCCTGATTAAAGAAGACCTCAAGGATACTTCCAAAGTTGTGGCAAAATGGCTTAAGGACAACAAAGTCAAGGTATTGGAGTGGCCATCACAAAGCCCTGACCTCAATCCCATAGAACATTTGTGGGCAGAACTGAAAAAGCGTGTGCGGGCAAGGAGGCCTACAAACCTGACTCGGTTACACCAGCTCTGTCAGGAGGAATGGGCCAAAATTCACCCAACTTATTGTGGTAAGCTACCCCGAAACGTTTGACCCAAGTTAAAAAATTTAAAGGCAATGCTACCAAATCCTAATTGAGTGTATGTAATCTTCTGACACACTGGGAATGTGATGAAAGAAATAAAATCTGAAATAAATCATTCGCTCTACTAATATTTCCGACATTTCACATTCTTAAAATAAAGTGGTGATCCTAACTGACCTAAGACAGGGAATTTTTACTAGGATTAAATGTCAGGAATTGTGAAAAACTGAGTTTAAATGTTTTTGGCTAAGGTGTATGTAAACTTCCGACTTCAACTGTATGTGTGCCATTCAGAGGGTGAATGGGCAAGACAAAATATTTAAATGCCTTTGAACGGGGTATGGTAGTAGGTGCCAGGCATACTGGTTTGTGTCAAGAACTGCAATGGTGCCGGGGGGTTTACGCTCAACAGTTTCCCGTGTGTATCAAGAATGGTCCAACACCCAAAGGACATCCAGCCAACTTGACACAACTGAGGGAAGCATTGGCGTCAACATGGCCTAGCATTCCTGTGGAACGCTTTCAACACCTTGTATTGTCCATGCCCCGACAAATTGAGGCTGTTCTGAGGGCAAAAGGGGGTACAACTCAATATTAGGAAGTCGTTCCTAATGTTTTGTACACTCAGTGTACATATAAGCACATATATGTGAGTCATTACGTTTCATACACCCACTGTATGTAAATGGTGACTGTGGCTCATCCTCCACTGGCCCAGGCCTATCGTATTGGCTTGGCAGCAGTGGGGAGTAAGCTATTGATTGAGGCAGGGCTCCCAACACAGATTTCTTGTTGTGCTAGATCGATCAGTTGCCCTGCTGGCCTGGAGTGATTACTACCCTGTCACAATGTAAACCCATTCATCAGCAACAAGATCTCTCTGCCCTGCTGGAACCTGCATGGGCAGCACAACTGCCCACACATAGAGCCTATTTAGATTGATAGTTCTCTAAAACAAAATCTTTAGGATATGGTCTGATTGGTATTTTTTTTTAAACAAATGTCAGTGTATAGTGTCATTGTAATAACAATGTAATAGCAATGTTTTTGAAACAGCTGAACTGTACAGACATTTTCCTTATTTTTGCACCTGAAAATGTTGTAACAGCCTGTTACATTCTGAAATTGTTGCCGTAGCTTTAAATCGGTCGTTTTTTTGCTTGACTACACTAAATCGTTCGGGGGCGGTACATTTGCCATACCAAGCGGTGATGCAGCCAGTCAAGATACTCTCGATGGTGCAGCTATAGAACTTTCTGAGGATCCGAGAGCCCATGTCAAATCTTTTCAGCCTCCTGAGGGGGAAGAGGCACTACAGTATGTGTGGACCATGTTAAGTCCTTAGTGATGTGGACGTCAAGGAACTAGAAGCGCTCAAACCGCTCCACAACTGCCCCGTCGATGAACAGCATTCTCACGTAGTTATTTCCCCTCTTGTCCAGGTGGTAGAGGGCCGTGTGAAGTGCAATTGAGATTGCGTCATCTGTGGATCTTTACTGTACTTTTATATTCAAATGGGAGGGGTAAACGTTCATTATTGATATGCTAACGTTACTTGATCATGAAGTATGTTGCTAATATTAGTTAGTTAGCTAGCTAGCAGCAGTTAGCAGTGTATTGTCAGCTAATTTAATGTGTATTGACGAGAAAATAAAACCTTTAATTGTCTGCATATGCTTGGGGATTGTTGCATTATTCAATAGTAATATAGTTTGATTACATTATTCAATATGTTTTAGAATAAAAGTTTGTGTTTAAAGTGGCTACTGTGATATTTATGATCAACTTGAGCTGTGGACCAAGAATGTCGCATTGACAGCCACAACAAATGTCACGGTTGTCTTCGTCTTCTGACGATAGTGCGAAATCGTCATCAGAAAAGGTAGACCAATACGCAGCAGGTACGTGTATGCTCATTTCGACTTTTATTAACTACAAAAAATGAACACTCCAAAACAAACAAACCACGAAAACTAACGAACAACAAAACAGTCTGGCAAAGCCTAGGGCTGAACACAGAACAATCACCCACAAAACACAAACACACCCTTAATTATGGGACTCTCAATCAAAGGCAGATAGACAACACCTGCCTTCAACTGAGAGTCCCAACCCCAATTAACCAACATAGAAACACACTCACCAGACTAGACATAGAAATACATACACATAGACTATAAACCAAAACCCCGGAAATACTAAATCAAACACCCTTAAACCAAACACACCACCCTGAACCACATAAAACAAATACCCTCTGTCACGCCCTGACCAAACTACAAAACAATTAACCTTATATACTGACCAGGACGTGACAGTACCCCCCCCTTAAAGGTGCTACCCCGGAAGCACCTTAACAAAAAAAAAATAACCCCAAACAATACCCAAAAGAAAAATTCCCCCTTACTAGGGAGGGAAGGGAGGGTGGCTGCCGTCAACGACGGCACTGTGCTACACCCCCCCTCCCCAACCCACCTATTTTTGGAGGTGGCTCCGGCTCAGGCCGTTCCAGGCTGTCTGGGCAGTCTGGCAGCTCGGGACAGTCAGGGCAGTCTGGCAACTCGGGACAGTCAGGGCAGTCTGGCAACTCGGGACAGTCAGGGCAGTCCGGCAACTCGGGACAGTCAGGGCAGTCCGGCAACTCGGGACAGTCAGGGCAGTCCGGCAACTCGGGACAGTCAGGGCAGTCCGGCAACTCGGGACAGTCAGGGCAGTCCGGCAACTCGGGACAGTCAGGGCAGTCCGGCAACTCGGGGCAGTCAGGGCAGTCCGGCAACTCGGGGCAGTCAGGGCAGTCCGGCAGTTCGGGGCAGTCTGGCCACTCCGGCAGTTCGGGGCAGTCTGGCCACTCCGGCAGTTCGGGGCAGTCTGGCCACTCCGGCAGTTCGGGGCAGTCCGGCCACTCCGGCAGTTCGGGGCAGTCCGGCCACTCCGGCAGTTCGGGGCAGTCCGGCCACTCCGGCAGTTCGGCGCAGTCCGGCCACTCCGGCAGTTCGGCGCAGTCCGGCCACTCCGGCAGTTCGGCGCAGTCCGGCCACTCCGGCAGTTCGGCGCAGTCCGGCCACTCCGGCAGTTCGGAGCAGTCCGGCCACTCCGGCAGTTCGGCGCAGTCCGGCCACTCCGGCAGTTCGGCGCAGTCCGGCCACTCCGGCAGTTCGGCGCAGTCCGGCCACTCCGGCAGTTCGGCGCAGTCCGGCCACTCCGGCAGTTCAGCGCAGTCCGGCCACTCCGGCAGTTCAGCGCAGTCCGGCCACTCCGGCAGTTCAGCGCAGTCCGGCCACTCCGGCAGTTCAGCGCAGGCCGGCCACTCCGGCAGTTCAGCGCAGGCCGGCCACTCCGGCAGTTCAGCGCAGGCCGGCCACTCCGGCAGTTCAGCGCAGTCCGGCCACTCCGGCAGTTCAGCGCAGTCTGACCACTCCGGCGACTGTTGACTGGCGGGCAGCTCCGACGACTGTTGACTGACGGGCACCTCCGACGACTGTTGACTGACGGGCAGCTCCGACGACTGTTGACTGGCGGGCAGCTCCGACGACTGTTGACTGGCGGGCAGCTCCGACGACTGTTGACTGGCGGGCAGCTCCGACGACTGTTGACTGGCGAGGCTGGGTTTACGCACTTGCAGTTTAGTGCGGGGAGCGGGAACAGGACGAGTCGGACTGGGTGGACGTACTTCCGGGTCCGCACGAGAGACAGGAGCTGGAAACCCAGGGCTATGGAGGCGCACAGCCGGTCTAGATCTTACCTCCTGCACAACCCGCCTTGGCTCGATGGAACTAGTAGCCCTGCACGAGCGGAGTGCTCGTACAGGGCAGACTGGGCTGTGCAGGGGCCTGATGGTAGCCGTGCATAGAGCGGGAGTTGGGTAGCCTGGTCCTCGGAGGCGTACCGGCGACCAGATGCGCTGAGCAGGCATCCTCCTACCAGGCTGGATGCCCGCTCTAGCACGGCACCTGCGAGGGGCTGGAATAACTCGCACCGGACTGTGCGTGCGTATGGGTGAGATAGTGCGCTTCTCAGCGAAACATAGCGCTCTCCACCCCATACGCTCCTCCATATAACCACGGGTAGCTGGCTTCCGGCACCTCCTTCGCCTAGCCAAACTACCCGTGTGCCCCCCCCAAAAAAATTCTTGGGGGTGCCTCTCGTGCTTCAACGCCAGTCGTGTACCTCGGAAACGTTCCCGGTCCATACCAGCCTCACTCTTTTCCTCTCTCTCGCGTACCACCTGTTTCCAAGGAAGGCGATCCTTCCCTGCTTGGATCTCCTCCCAAGTGTAGGAGCCTTCTCCCTCCAAGATCTCCTCCCAAGTCCATCTCTCTCGTTTGTCCTCTTCGAAAATCCTCCGCTCCTTCCTCTGCTGCTTGGTCCTGATTAGGTGGGTGATTATGTCACGGTTGTCTTCGTCTTCTGACGATAGTGCGAAATCGTCATCAGAAAAGGTAGACCAATACGCAGCAGGTACGTGTATGCTCATTTCGACTTTTATTAACTACAAAAAATGAACACTCCAAAACAAACAAACCACGAAAACTAACGAACAACAAAACAGTCTGGCAAAGCCTAGGGCTGAACACAGAACAATCACCCACAAAACACAAACACAAACACACCCTTAATTATGGGACTCTCAATCAAAGGCAGATAGACAACACCTGCCTTCAACTGAGAGTCCCAACCCCAATTAACCAACATAGAAACATACTCACCAGACTAGACATAGAAATACATACACATAGACTATAAACCAAAACCCCGGAAATACTAAATCAAACACCCTTAAACCAAACACACCACCCTGAACCACATAAAACAAATACCCTCTGTCACGCCCTGACCAAACTACAAAACAATTAACCTTATATACTGGCCAGGACGTGACAACAAAAGGTAAGGCAAGAATGTAATGTGAATTGAAAAGTAGAAATCGCTTGCCACTCAGCTCCTCAATCTCTCCATCTCTCGTAGTGAGAATTGAGCCTTGGCCATGCACTGTCAACGAGTTAATTTCAGGCATTAGAAAAAGATTTAGGCCAAAGAGAGAAGAGAAACAAGTGATGAAGCGCTAAGAGAGCTTGAGAGAGTAACAGCTGTGAGTGTGAATTTTACCATCCTGTGAAGATGTGCTCATGGTACGCCAGGCTTGACATGCATTTAGTAGCCGCTAATAACTAACCAACTCCCACACCTCTGTTGCTTTTGTGGAAATGCCACCGGTGCCAGAAGACTGGCCTCACCACCCACTCTCTCTCCTTGGCAGTTGCAGCTCTTGTCCTATCTCTAGCACCGACACAGTGCCAATCTCCTGGTCCATCTCTCCCTGTTCAGTTCCAGCACCGACACACACACACACTACCCAGACCATGACCCATCTCTCCCTGTACATTTTCTGGCTCATCTATCCCTGTTCAGCCTGGGCCCTAGTCCAACACCATCACACTGCCCAGCAGTAACCACTCAACAGCTCGCAGTAACCACTCAACAGCTCGCAGTAACCACTCAACAGCTCACAGGAGAGGTGAAAAGAACTACTAAGCTGGACACAAAGCTCTGCAGATAGAGTATAAGAAACATGCCACACAGCAGTCTTGCACACATATAGTAATTGAGTGATTGTAAGTTGAAAATCTGTTACAATGCTATGTTGCAACCTTGGTACCTACCATTATGTCGGGTTCCTGTTACCGTGCAGTAAGGCAGACTATAAGAGGTGCTACTAATTGTCTATGCAACCAACAGCTCTATTTACTGTCAGTGGGACCAGGTGCATTGCGTATACAGCATGATCTCATAAAAAATATTTGTGCAGCCAACAGAGAATCTCTCAGATAATTATTTATTGTCATGACATGGATATTTTGCAGATGTACAGTAGTCAATCCTGCTAGGGCTGCCTGTCAATGATGTCCTCAGATGTCCTGATGCAAACTCATTATCCTATAAGTTAACACTAACACATCATACAGAGGTGAGTTGGGAATCAGGCAGGGTTGTACTGTATCTACACTATATATACAAATACAAAAGTATGTGGACAACCCTTCAAATTAGTGGATTCGACTATTTCAGCCACACCCGTTGCTAACAGGTATATAAAATCGAGCACACCACCATGCAATCTCCATAGACAAACATTGGCAGTAGAATGGCCTTACTGTAGAGCTCAGTGACTTTCAACATGGCACCGTCATAGGATGCCATCTTTCCAACAAGTCAGTTTGTGAAAATTCTACCCTGCTATGCTGCCCCGGGAAACTGTATGTGCTGTTATTGTGAAGTGGAAAAGTCTAAGAGCAACAACAGCTGAGCTGCGAAGTGGTAGGCCACATATCTCACAGAACAGGATTGCTGAAGGGCGTGCGCGTAAAATAGTCTGTCCTCGGTTGCAACACTTACTACCGAGTTCCAAAGAGACTCTGGAAGCAACGTCAGCACAAGAACTGTTCGTTGGGAGCTTCGTGAAATGGATTTCCATGGCCGAGCAGCCGCACACAAGCCTAAGATCACCATGTGCAATGCCAAGCGTCAGCTGGAGTGGTGTAAAGCTCATCGCCATTGGACTCTGGAGCAGTGGAAACGTTCTCTGGAGTGATGAATCACGCTTTACCATCTGGCAGTCCAACGGACAAATCTGGGTTTGGCGGATGCCAGGAGAACGCTACCTGCCCCAGTCCATAGCACTAACTGTAAAGTTTGGTGGAGGAGGAATAATGGTCTGGGGCTGTTTTTTATGGTTCTGGCTAGGCCCCTTAGTTCCAGCGAAGGGAAATTTTAACGCTACAGCATACAATGACATTCTAGACAATTCTGTGCTTCCAACTTTGTGGCAACAGTTTGGGGAAGTCCATTTCCTGTTTCAGCATGAGAATTCCCTCATGCACAAAGCGAGGTCCATACAAAAATGGTTTGTCGAGATCGGTGTGGAAGAACTTGACTGGCCTGCACAGAGCCCTGACCTCAACCCCATCGAACACCTTTGGGATGAATTGGAACGCCAACTGCGAGCCTGGCGTAGTCGGCCAACATCGGTACCCGACCTCACTAATGCTCGTGGCTGAAGGGAAGCAAGTCCCTGCAGCAATGTTCCAACATCTAGTGGAAAGCCTTTCCAGAAGAGTGGAGGCTGTTATAGCAGCAAAGGGGGACCAACTCCATATTAATGCTCATGATTTTGGAAAGAGATGTTCGATGAGCAGACTTTGGGTCATGTAGTGTATCAGAGAGTTGCTATCGCTCTGGTATCTATCCTCTTTATCATATGGTCTCAGTCTTCTCCTCACATTATTTAACCTAAATCATCTCTCTGTCGGAGTGCTAAATGAAATGTGCAGCATTGACAAATAGCATAGCATAGCATTTACAAATAGCATCGTGTCTGTAGAGAGGCCTAGAGAAGGACCTTGGAGCTGGGGATAGGGCCCACGCAAGGCCTTGCCAGGCCCAGGGCTGATTCGAGGTGAAGTGAGGGAGATGAAATGGATTGTGCAGCACCCTGTCACCAGGGAGGGGGAGAGTGCCATGACAACAGGCTGGCAGGAAGCCTCACCCAGTGGCATAGACATATAGGCCTAGGGCAATGCACCCTTGATTTTCCGTGCCCTTACATGGCTCCTCCAATCCATTTCAAATGCCAGAAGAGTGGCATAATGGCCTCTATGTTGTTTGAATAGTACAGACAATGGTTTGTTTATTCAAACAAATATGGGAGTGTAGGAACCCATGCTGAATTAGATTTACCACTATCCCTATGGATTAACTAAATACTACAACATACTGTATGTAATTATAACTAAGTCACTTCTAAACCATTTTCAATTGACAGCCATAATCCCTCACATAATCACTGACTATCGTCATGAGGGTAACTTGGTGTTCCACAGGGGCCTGAACTTATTGTGAGGAAAGAGCCCCTTCGAGTCTCTGCAATGTTCTCATATTGCAAATTATCAGCTAATCGGCTAATTAAAGTAATTGGTGCATAAATTGCCTTTTTAATTATACCAACCTAACAATGCCTCGGTGCCAGGGGAGTTTCCTTCCTAATCAGACACAAATGATTGTGTGTTGCCTGGAAAACTAATTACACAGCAAGTCACCGGCATTACAGCAGATAAGCACTTGCCGAACAACCAGATAGGGGCAATCCAATGATATAGGAATGCCTGCCTTCTTAGAGAAATGCATTGACTATGCCAGCATAGCAGCAACATTTACAGTTACAGTAGATGCTGAACATACTATCGACCGACATGGATTGTAAATGTCAGAACTGACATTTGTATTGCAATATGTGCATTGATTGTTGAGAATGAGTCATCACTCAGCCTCCCAACTTCAGTGGTTTGGCTGAAATCACAGGCACAGATTGTCAGAAAACAGCAGCTGGCGTTGGGGGTAAAATAATCTGTCTCACTCATCTGGAAGTATCCATTCGGATTGTGTTTATATTTGTTCACAACAAACAAATCAGACTTTAATCCTTTACCGCAGCTAAAATCAAAAGAGACTCTAGGAAACTGATTTAAAAATGGCAGGTAGTTGCACAAGCTCTTTTGGCAGATGGCCAAAAGTACACAAGGCTACAGAAGTACCAGCATAACAGGAACATGTGAAATTTGTTAGTGGTCCTCTCTCTTGTGATTCTACAAGTCTCTCTTTACCGACTATTCCTTTAGGATAAGACACTGAGGTACAGTATTGCATGTTGATATATTCTAGACCCTTTCAATGTGATTCAATTGTCATGCATGTAGGGTTGCACATTTTAGGGAATATTCAGAGGTGGAAACTTTCCGTGGGAATTAACGGGAATATATGCAAATCAATATTAATACCATTTAAACGTAGACGTTTTTTGCATTGGATATATTTACCGTAGACAAATTGCAAATGATTAAATCCTTCAAATAGAAATAAAAATAACAATTTAGTTACGAATTGCACTTTAATGAAATTAGTTCACATGGGATTATTTCACTGAATGACAAAAGAAAGGGAATATTGAATGATCCCCAATGATCCATTGCATCTCCCAAAAACGTTTTCAACATACATCTGTAAAATGATAGTCTAGAAACTAAAGCTTTGGTTGTCTTCCTCTCAGGCTTCCATGTCTTCTCCCTGGACCTCCTCAATGTCCACCTCTTGAACATCAGACTCTGAGGCCTCATCTTCACTGTCACTTTCCAACCTTGTTGAGGATGGCTCGTTGTCAGGCTCAAAAAGCCTCAAAATTGCCCAGATGGCCACCAATTTTTCAACCCTTGTATTGGTCAGCCTGTTGCGTGCTTTGGTGTGTGCGTTCCCAAACAAGGACCAGTTGTGCTCTGAGGCGGCTGATGTTGGTGGGATTTGGAGTATGATGGAGGCAACAGGGGAAAGAGCCTCAAAGTCCCTTCCACCAGGTGGCTGATGAGATGTTGGCATGACTGCCATATTGCATCTCCATCCCAAAGCCCTTGCTTGGAAGTGTACTTCGCCAGACTGCCAAGAACCTTGCCCTCGTCCAAGCCAAGGTGGCGAGACACGGTAGTGATGACACCATAGGCCTTGTTGATCTCTGCACCAGACAGGATACTCTTTCCAGTATACTTGGGGTCCAAAATGTACGCTGCGGCATGTATGGGCTTCAGGCAGAAGTCTTCACGCTTTTTGATGTATTTCAGAACTGCAGTTTCCTCTGCTTGGAGCAACAGTGAGGTGGGCAGGGCAGTACGGATTTATTCTCCTGCATCTGCAAGCAGACTCTGAACGTCAGACAGGATGGCATTGTCTCCCTCAATCTGTGCAATGGCTACTGCTATAGGTTACAGGAGTTTCAGGCTGCTTACCACTCTCTCCCAAAATACATCATGCAGGAGGATCCTCTTGATGGAGCTGCCCATATCGGCAGACTGTGATATGGCCATTTCTTGGAGACTCCTTCCCCTACAGGAGACTGTCACACATGATGACAACACCACCCCAACGGGTGTTGCTGGGCAGCTTCAATGTGGTGCTCTTATTCTTCTCACTTTGATTGGTGAGGTAGATTGCTGTTATAACTTGATGACCCTTCACATACCTAACCATTTCCTTGGCTCTCTTAAAGAGTGTATCCATTGTTTCCATGATTTCCTTGAGGAGCAGATTCAATGCATGAGCAGCACAGCCAATGGGTGTGATGTGAGGGTAGGACTACTCCACTTAAGACCAAACAGCCTTCATGTTCGCAGCATTGTTTGTCACCAGTGCAAATACCTTCTGTGGTCCAAGGTCATTGATGACTGCCTTCAGCTCATCTGCAATGTAGAGACCGGTGTGTCTGTTGTCCCTTGTGTCTGCGCTCTTGTAGAATACTGGTTGAGGGGTGGAGATGATGTAGTTTTTTATTCCTTGCCCACGAACATTCGACCACCCATCAGAGATGATTGCGATACAGTTTGCTTTCTCTAGGATTTGCTTGAACTTCACTTGAACTCTGTTGAACTCTGCATCCAGCAAATGAGTAGTTAAAGCATGTCTGGTTGGATAGGTGTATGCTGGGCGAAGAACATTCAGAAATCTCTTCCAATACACATTGCCTATGAGCATCAGAGGTGAACCAGAAAATGATTCATCATTTTCACCTCGAAGAGAAGTAGAGGGATTTTTGTCAGAGGTTGCTTGTTGTGAGCGCTGAAGGAACTTTATGCACTTGGCCAGATGATTCTGCATCTTTGTTGCATTCTTCACATATGATTTGGCACAGTATTTGCGAATGTGCACAGCTTTTCCTTCTACATTAGCTGCAGTGAAATGTCTCCATATGGAATTTTCCTGTAAAGATTAGAAAAAAAATTGTAAAAAAACAACAAATACAATTCCATGTACAGATAAATAGTTAAGCAGTTAGATTAAACAACTCCTTTGTAAGATAAATGGTTTTAAATGAAACATGTATGGAAACAGGTGAATTAACACTCCTCAGTTAGCAGGCTCAAGCAAGCTAAAACCCACATGGTAGCAAAAACTAACTAGCAGAAATTGTTAACAAGTTAGAAATGATTTAAACACGTTTTGCTGTATGCTACTATTTATTAGTTTAAAAAAATCATATGTCATATAAAATATATTCACCCCACCCAGTACTGTAAAAAAACTTAACAGTAAGCATGTAGTCCTTGGCTCAGACAGTATAGTAGTGTGGGCTCAATAGCATCTCATTAGTGTGCAAGATCTTGAGAATCAGCTGTATATGTGATGGAAGAGTGCACTGCACATGTGATGGAAGAATGCACTGTGCATGCAGAGAGTTGCAATTCCATTGAATTGGGGATAGTTTAACCAAAATATGCCACAAGACCTATAATTACCTTATGTGTATACCACAAAAAAGGTTCACTTTTATAAGCTAACTTTTTTGATGAATTTAAGCAAAATTCCCCAAATGTTCTAAATATTTCCGGAAATTTATCGGAAAGTTTCCGACCCTTTGCAACCCAATGCATGTGTGATTTTAATGCTCTTCAATGCTTACAGTAAAATGTGAAAAATGTTTACTATTGTCATTCAACTAAATTAGATGTCCTCAGTGCCCTTGGGAGGTTTAAATAACATTCAGTCCTAGACAGAATTTATCATCAGACTATGGAAGGTCACATTTCAGATGTATTTGCTTCTCTTTCTGAGTTGATGTGCCTATTTTTCCCCCTCTTCCGCAATGTCTGTCTTTTGTGTTGCTCTAAC
The DNA here is from genome assembly GCF_901001165.1 of Salmo trutta. Classification (NCBI taxonomy): domain Eukaryota; kingdom Metazoa; phylum Chordata; class Actinopteri; order Salmoniformes; family Salmonidae; genus Salmo; species Salmo trutta. Next base: position 18,362,757 of record NC_042980.1, read on the forward strand.
CTTCATTAATGACAATAGAATGTCAATGTCAAATGTCTAGGGAGCTCTGAAAACATCTGAGGAGGAGGAGACATTTAGACAATTAGGGCAATGCTACTTAATGAGGTGGCGCATCTCTGTCACATCACTTTCAGACACTGATGACCTTCATTACAAAATGCTCATCATGACTGGAACCCTGCTGCCAATTGTTAGTGGTCTCTTTGGCACTAGCAGTAATGGAGTATCTTAATGAATTGAGATATTCACACATACAGTGCATTCAGAAAGTATTCAGTTCCCTTGACTCTATCCACATTTTGCTACATTGCAGCCTTATTCTAAAATGGATTAAACCTCCCCCAATCAATCTACACACAATACCCCATAATGACAAAGCAAAAACAGGTTCCGAAATTTTTGCAAATGTATTTAACATAAAAAATTGAAATATTAAATTTACATAAGTATTCAGACCCTTTACTCAGTACTTTGTTGAAGCACCTTTGGCAGCGATTACAACCTTGAGTCTTCTTGGGTATGATGCTACAAGCTTGGCAAACCTGTATTTGGGGAGTTTCTCCCATGCTTCTCTGCAGATCCTCTCAAGCTCTGTCAGGTTTGATAGAGTGTCGCTGCACAGCTATTTTCAGGTCTCTCCAGAAATGTTTAATTGGGTTCAAGTCCGGGCTTTGGCTGGGCCACTCAAGGATATTCAGAGACTTGTCCCAAAGCCACTTCAGTGTTGTGTCGGCTGTGTACTTAGGGTCGTTGTCCTGCTGGACGGTGAACCTTCGCCCCAGTCTGAGGTCCTGAGCGCTCTGGAGCAGGTTTTCATCTAGGATCTCTCTGTTCTTTGCTTCGTTCATCTTTCCCTCGATCCTGACTAGTCTTCTAGTCCCTGCCACTGAAAAACATCCTCACAGCATGATGCTGCCACCACTATGCTTCACCTTAGGGATGGCCCCACGCTTCCTCCAAATGTGATGCTTGGCATTCAGGCCAAAGAGTTCAATCTTGGTTTCATCACACCAGAGAATCTTGTTGGTTTTTGCTCTGATATGCACTGTCAACTGTGGGACCTTACATAGACAGGTGTGTGCCTTTCCAAATCATGTCCAATCAATTGAATTTACGACAGGTGGACTCCAAGTTGTAGAAACATCTCAAGGATGATCAATGGAAACAGGATGCCCCTGAGCTCAATTGAGTCTCATAGCAAAGGGTCAGATTACTTATGTAAATAAGGTATCTGTTTTTTATTTGTAATAAATTAGCAACATTTTTAAAAACCTGTTTTCACTTTGTCATAATCGGGTATTGTGTGTAGATTGATTAGGGAAAACATTAATTTAATACATTTTAGAATAAGGCTGTAACAAAATGTGGAAAAAGTCAAGGGGTCTGAATACTTTCTGAATTAACTGTAAATACCTCAAATTCAAACTATCAAATACCAATGATTTCAAGGGTGTTTGCGATTGAATAGCTCTGCTCTAGTGCATATCTACTCCATCAAGAACAAAATGAGAACTTCTAAAGCATGAGACACTGTGGCATCAGTTGAGTTCCATCGATTCCTATAGATAGTTGATGAGGGGAGAGTGTACATACAGTACAATCTTAAATGTATTTTATAAAGCAATTTTACATCAGCAGTTGTCAAAGCGATTTACATATACCCACCATAAAACCACAAAAACAAGCAATGAAGAGGCAGAAGTGCAGTGGATAGGAAATACTCCCTAGAAGGCAGGAACCTAGGAAGAAACCTAGAGAGGAACCAGACTCCGAGGGGTAGCCAGTCCTCTTTTGGCTATACTGGGTAGATATTTAGGAGTACAGCATGTGGGTGGACAGGACGTCTCCTTGTTCGAGCGGTGTTCGGCGGTCGACGTCACCGGTCTTCTAGCCATCGCTGCTTCATTTTCATCATTCCATTTGTTCTGTCTTGTTTCCTTCACACCTGGTTTGCACTCCCTAATCACACTGCATGTATTTATTCCTCTGTTCCCCTCCATGTCTTTGTGTGAAATTGTTTTGTGTTACATGGTGTTTCGCGTATAGCTGGTTTGTTCCGTGTATTATGTACGCGTAGATGGTTTGTTTGTTTAAACCTTATTCAGGTTGTGATTTCTCGCGCTGTACACTTTGCCTGCCAAATAAAGTGTGCACTTGTTTCACAACTCTCTGCTCTCCTGCACCTGACTTCTTTACCAGCAGCGCCCAGCCTTAACACTTGGACCATTACAACAGATCCGTAGATTTCAGCACTAGAAGCTCTCCTATCTCTAGATCTCCCGCTCCTCTCCATGAAAACATCGTTAACCTGAGAAGCTTGGGGGATCCATCATTGCCAGGCCACAATGTTAATGACCAGTCAGTCTGCCTCTTTGTGAGCATAAGCGATGGTAATAAGTCACCTCCTCTCATCCCTCCCATTCTCATTACCACAGTCATCTGCCTCTGATGAAAGAAAGAACCCTCAACTCAATGCTCTTTAGAATTTCTATGACAAGCTTTGATTAGTGGCATGCTGTGGCATTTTTTGTTGTTATTGAGAGATCTGTCTGTATCAGATTTGATGATCAGTAACAGAGATGCAGATATGCAAGACAACCTAATTACCCCAAAAGATGTTACTGAAACCTCTCTCATCCCTGTTGTGCCAGCTGGTGCATCAGGCAGCAACAAAGGCTCTACCCTTCTGGCGGTCTTTGGACATTTCTCCACTGTGCCCGGGCTCAAACTGAAGAAAAATAAATAATAATAATAATAATAATAATAATTTACAATATTAATGTTTTATTGTCACATACATCGAATAGGTGCAGTGAAATATGTTGTTTTACAAGGTAAAAATAAATGACAATAAATTGCAGATCAATGTGGGACACTTTAAGTGCTCTTGTACTTGTGTAGTAACAATGTAATTGCTCTATTATAATGTTATTGATAAAAAAAATGACTCAATTTTACATCGTCATTAAAGCTAGAATCCTCAGTTGTTACATACATGAGCTAAGTTCAACTGTAGTACCCCATCAGAACCGGAATATATAAGCTTGTTCAACTCCAATGTTTGAAAACAATGTAAATATAAACAAACACTGTATAGCCTCAAATTTATTTAAACTATCATTTTTACATCATGGATGGTCAGTCCTTGTACCCATAGCTCAGTCTATGAATTTGAGAGTGGTTACATTTCTCCAGGCCCCTCCCTTTAATCAAAACAGAGGCAGGGTGGCCGCTTTGTTATTGTTTTAACTAAGGATTCTTGCTTTAATGCACGATTGACACTAAGTGTACAAAACATTAGGAAAACCTTCCTAATACTGAGTTGGACCCGCCTTTGCCCTCAGAACAGCCTCAATTCAACAGAGCATGGACTATAAAAGGTGTCGAAACCGTTCCACAGGGATGCTGGCCCATGTTGACTCCAATGCTTTCCACAATTGTATGAAGTTGGCTGGATGTCCTTCGGGTGGTGGACCATACCCCGCTCAAAGGCACTTAAATCTTTTGTCTTGCCCCTTCACCCTCTGAATGGCACACATGCACAATCCATATCTCAATTGTCTCAAGGCTTAAAACTCCTTCTTTAACCTGTCTCCTCCCCTTCATCTACGCTGATTTGAAATGGATTTGATGTGTGACACCAATAAGGGATCACAGCTGTCATCTGTCATGGAAAGAGCATGTTAATGTTTTGTATTCCCAGTGTATATAAAAACACAGGGAAATCAGGTTTTTGACTGCTCTGCCCCTTTAAATGAAGCATGTCAAATGTCATGGTATATTCTTGTGTGTAATAATATAACGTTGACAATTTAATTTAGACAAAGCTTTTTTTATTGTTAAAATCGCCCCCAAAGAAATTCTCAAAAATAAAATGAATACTCTCATAAGTGTTCGAATACTGAACGGCTGTTCGGATATCCGGATATTCGATTAACCGCGCCCATCCCTAAGTCAGATGCTATCTTCTTCCCCATAGCAGTGCTGATCTCTGTGAGGATGTTATTCTCATCATTGGTTACGTCTATTTTTTTCACACTCAGTGTACTTGAAATGTCAAACTATAGGCTTGTATTGTAGGTTAGGGATTCAGTCGTAAGTGACAGATGTTCCTGGCCTTGTTGGTACACTTGTTTGTGCTGTAATATAATGTAAAAGTGCTGTAAGGTAATTCTCGGCTCTGTTAAATGGGGTCATAAAGACTTATGATGCGTTTCCTAAACATATTTGATCAGGCCTCTCCAAACTCCACCTCATCTGCTTAATTTAATGAGCTGCTCAGAATCAACGAGTACATGAATACCTTCTAGATGGATGCCCTTTGCAGAGCACAATATCAGCAATCAGAATGTGTGTGTGTGTGTGTGTGTGTGTGTGTGTGTGTGTCTCACTCTCTCCCGTCCCCTCCCAGCCATCATGGAGTGTGGAACACAGAACATTGTGATGGAACCTGATTGACAATGAGTCCCATAAGTTACTTGACCTTGACTTTCAGTTAACGCTTTCATGTCAGGTCATCCTCCTATTAAGAGAACACCTTCTCTACTCTTGGGCTGCCTTTTCATTACTGGCTTTTTCTGGCTCCATCTCAACTGTATACCTCCTCATTATTTAATTCTCCAGTTTTCTCACCTTTTGTGCTTAAATGTGTCTGTAGACTTCACCTCATCAAAGCGCATGCATCTCAACTGACACACAGACAGTTAAGAGGCCTAGTAGGAATACGAACGGACACTATCAAACTGTTATTGAGTACCTACGGTAAGGTAAGGTAAAAATGGACGGAAAATGTGAAACCCAATACACTCTGATGTGTGATGTCAGGTGGATTGAGCTTCATTATATCTCTCAGATATAGGACAGACCCTTAAAAACATACTTCCTTTTAAATCGATTTTTTAACAGATTCATTTCTATGGGCTAATAGCAGTAAGGCCAAGTCAAATGTTTCATCAAATATCTGGATTTTATATATACACACCTACAGGGGTCCTTTAATTGATCCTTGGTATGCCCATCTTAAAAACAATTCCATATGTTATGCCATTAGACTCTAGGGGGGATATTAATCCAGTGATTGTGCCCTTATGCAGGAGACCTGAGACTAAAGCTTTCCTTGCAGTTTTCACTACCATCATTTTTACATGCCAAGGACTCTACTATGGAAGTCAATGGTCATTAGCAGATGGAATGGCTGTCCTGCCACTGCTGTTTACTCTATTTCCACTGCCTGACGCTCTGAAACAAAGGCTCTGTGAGAGCCCTCTGAATGAGTGTGACAAACATGCTAATGCTCACTACACTGCGGCTAGTCGTGCGGGACTTTAAGTCGGCCCCATTGAAAGGATTTAGTCCAGCGCTGGGGCCTTAGCTTTGTGTGAGGAAGGGGTCTTTTGGTCCTGGAGGATGAAAAGGATTCCCAGGGATAAGGCACAAAGCGACCTGTCCATCAGACCAGCCCCACAGCACCATGGCAGCTGTCACCGCGGTGCCCTCTCAGTTTCAAAACAACGTTAGAGATATTAAAGTTAGGCTCATTTGAATAATTTTGAATGGGAGGATATTCAAATACATTAAGCAGGCTATTCATGTTTAAGCGGGCTATGGCCAGGGATAAACACTGGTTATAGAATCGGGAGGAGAAGAGCTGAAAGCGAAAGATGAGAATTGTTTTCAAGTGCTTGCGGGAAACACTTCCCATTTTGAAACTACAATCCACAAACTGTCCTCAGCGGTGATGGCTAAATTATTGCACACAAACAGTGCACAAATACTATCTGGTTCCTGTTGCTCTGTATCATTATAACTTGTTTCAACTGGTGCGAAATGAACCCCTAATATGAGCAACTCCAGCACAGGGCCAGCTCCCCAAGAAAATGTACCGCCCAATGAATCCTTCAGGAAAAGGAAGCAAGAATGAACAGAATGAATGCTTTGTCTCTGCATCAACGGTTTACTTCTTATTGTTTCAACATCCTTCCAGCTCTAAACTATGTATAGCATAAACCAGGAAATAGATTAGCAGTAATGATTCCATTTGGGAGCTTCTTTTCACGGACTAAACTGTGACCGTTACCCTGTATAGTGTTTTCGGAGGCGCTCCTCATATTCCCTGGCCCCTGTGTGGTGATAGGCTCTTTGGCACAGGGCATCACATTTCATTTGCATTTCTGATCGTGATCTAACCACACAACTATTTGCAAACGCCACTGTACTCAAGATGGGTCCTTTTGATCACATAACGAAGATGGAGAATGTGATATCAGCCACTCGTAAAAAGAGAGGGCCATCATAAAAATGGTAGCAGTGTGGGAGTGTGGTTGTTCAATTGGAAAATGAAAGAGCTGTCAGTGAGAGATCTGTACTGTCATTTAACAGTTAAACGAGGGGCTAGTGTATCAGGACTTTATTTCATGCAACACATGTAGTAATAGGGGTGCTACTCTTAATGAGGGCTGATGCTGAAATACATTGTATGCTACAGTAGTTCCTTCCAACTTCGGTATTGAGAGATTTTCCCTCAAATAGAACACCTTAACTGACCTCTGTTGACCTCACTTCTGACCTTTTCTCACCATTACATCTAGGTTGTCACACCTTTTACACACCTCTAACAATATAATTCTCTAATGTGTATTTACAATGCAAGTGTTCTTTTTCCATAGCACACACTAGAGGCAGATAAGCAATCACAACCCTCTTTGCATGTTAGTTACCAGTAGGTTTGTGTATTTAGTCAAATTTACGCAGCTCACTCCGACACTGCTTCAGGCTTATTGGGCTTCTGTACATGTTCTAACCACAGTATAAACAGAACATGTTCTATCAGCTCTCATTGGCAAGTGGGTTACTTCCAGATGGAGCTCTTTGATATGCAGTGCATTATTTCCTTCTTATTGGAACCGCCATCATAACGTTGACAAAATGGCCGTTAAAAGGATAGGCCTCGGTGTTTGCCGTTGTACAGGTTAAGCAGGGCTCTGAGAAATGAGTCTTTTAGCAGCACTAAAGTGGCTAGTGATCGATGGTGGAAGATGAGAGGCGCCGATGCGGGCTACGCTTGAGAGTGACATAGAGCAGCTTGCCAGAATGACTTTACAGTGTGCAGGAGCTCCCACCAGGCAGATCTGGTATCTGGGTTCACACAAGGACATAAGGGGATAAGGGTTGTCACTGCACTGAAGTCACTCAGTCAGTCACCACAAGTTCAACTGTAAGGGGAGATGCTACCATCTATCTTTTAGGTTAATCTGATATGAGACATTGGCAAGGACAGAGGCAAGATATCCTAGTGGTTTTATTGAAAACCAAAGCTCAGTGTAAATCTGAATGAATCTGCTGTTTGCCCAGGAGTGCTTCCAAACAGGCGCCAGGAGGGTGATGCTCCTGGAGAGAAGTTGTCCAAAGTCCACCTCTAATAATAGATTTAGGGCTAAAACGATCTCCTCTCGGGCACTCGCCTTGTGGACAGCTCCATGTTCATGGGTGTGAAGAACTGTGGAAGGGGATGTGAACCTGAATCACACACAGTGTACACCTCTACTCATTGCAAAGGACATACACAGTGTACAACACATTAGGAACACCTGCTTTGACCAGGTGAATCCAGGAGAAAGCTATGATGCCTTATTGATGTCACTTCAAATCAAATCAAATCAAATTTATTTATATAGCCCTTCGTACATCAGCTGAAATCTCAAAGTGCTGTACAGAAACCCAGCCTAAAACCCCAAACAGCAAGCAATGCATGTGAAAGAAGCACGGTGGCTGGGAAAAACTCCCTAGGAAAAACTCCTGAGAAAGGCCAAAAACCTAGGAAGAAACCTAGAGAGGAACCAGGCTATGAGGGGTGGCCAGTCCTCTTCTGGCTGTGCCGGGTGGATATTATAACAGAACATGGTCAAGATGTTAAAATGTTCGTAAATGACCAGCATGGTCAAATAATAATAATCATAGTAATTGTCGAGGGTGCAACAAGCACGTCCGGTGAACAGGTCAGGGTTCCGTAGCCGCAGGCAGAACAGTTGAAACTGGAGCAGCAGCATGGCCAGGTGGACTGGGGACAGCAAGGAGTCATCATGCCAGGTAGTCCTAGGGCTCAGGTCCTCCGAGAGAAAGAGAGAAAGAAAGAGAGAATTAGAGAGAGCATATTTACATTCACACAGGACACTGGATAAGACAAGAGAATACTCCAGATGTAACAGACTGACCCTAGCCCCCCGACACATAAACTACTGCAGCATAAATACTGGAGGCTGAGACAGGAGGGATCAGAAGACACTGTGGCCCCATCCGATGATACCCCCGGACAGGGCCAAACAGGCAGGATATAACCCCACCCACTTTGCCAAAGCACAGCCCCCACACCACTAGAGGGATATCTACACTTGTTAAATACACTTCAAATCAGCTTAGATGAAGGGGAGGAGACATGTTAAATAAGGATTTTTCCGTCTTGAGACAACTGAGACATCGATTGTGCATGTGTGCCATTCAGATGGTGAATGGGCAAGACAAAAGATTGACGTGCCTTTGAACGGGGTGTGGTAGCAGATGCCAGGTGCACCGGTTTGAGTGTGTCAAGAGCTGCAAGGCTGGTGGGTTTCACGGTAAACATTTCCCCTGTGTATCAAGAATGGTTCATCACCCAAAGCATATCCAGCTAACTTGACAACTGTGAGTTAACATGGGCCAGCATCCCTGTGGAATGCTTTCGACAGCTTGCAGAGTCCATGCCCCGACGAATTGAGGCGGTTCTGAGGTCAAAAGGGTGTGCAATTCAATATTAGGAAGGTGTTCCTAATGCTTTGTACACTCAGTGTATAACCTACCAATATAATCTAAAAAATGTATGCAAAAAAGGTAGATCTAGCTAGCGTCATCATCAACCTGTAAGGGCTCTATATATGCACTTCCTCTGATCCTGTGCTGTCATGTCATTTGATCAAGCAATTAACCCCTCTGACATTGAAATACCCCTCTAATGAGCTAGCTAGCTGGTCACCTTCCCATGAAACTTGCATAGGTGCCAGGCAGACAGGGTAACCCTCACTGAGCAGATCCACTGTCAGATCGTTACCTAACGAGATTAGGGGATGGAGAAAACCCTGTCTGCCCTTCTACCACCCCTCTTTAGCATATACTTGCCCCTCCAAAGCATGGGAAGGGGGACAGGGCTCCTACCCTTAATCTAATACAGAAGCCTAAAGCCCATAAGTGAACCATGCTGGCCTTCCCAAGTTACAAAGCTCAGGGTTGAAGCCTACAGAGCGATTGAACATGATTACTGTAGAGGAAGAGGTGGAAACTATGATGTTTTAGGCATCACGATAAACAAACAAGTTCAAAACTCTTGGGTGGTAAGTATATTGGATGGTACTCTGTTTTGAACTTTTCTGGACCCACTGTTGCTTTCCCTCTGACCTCCAGAGTCAAGCACAGAGGTACACATTGGAGAGTTCTCGCAAATAACAAACTGCTTGATGAAATAAAGTGGCTTTTTAATTACTGGAGAGAGGCCATTAGCTGCATCCACCCACACATAAACACACACACACACACAACTCAGGCTGGCACAGCAACTGCACCTCGATGGAAATACACACAGCAGGGAGCTCATCTCCCAGTCAAGAGAGGAAATTGAATTAAAAGAAAGGGCAAGATTCGAGAGGGAGAGAGAGAATTTCTTACCCTTTCAAACATTACAAAACAGTGATGTTGTTCTGCTTTGTTGAAGTTTACTTTAGCTACACGTATTACTTGGAATTTAATAAAAATCTCCTCACTATTTTGACAGTGGGGATGTATTTTCATACACACTGAGCTTGATTAAGGAACCGGGGTGGTAGAAACAGAGAAGCTGAAGATAAACAAGGAAATCTATTTACTTACTCTACTTATTTAACACACAAGTCATTTGTATGAGACAGACTGTTGATTTTCACCTCAGGAATTCCCTACTGCCCTCTAAATCCTAACAAAGCTTTTGTTTCCATCCTCCCTTGTTATTATCAAATTATTTTAAAGGACGTAGGCTAGATCTCTGTAGCCTATACAGCATTTCTTCGACACAGACAATTTAACGTGTTTGTTACTTGAAATGGAGCTTAAGTCTACTCTTAGTTATTAGGAGAATCATGGCAAAAGTAAACAACCTGCTCTTGTGAAATGTCAGGCGGCAGTGGCATTAGCTCTAGCAAAGAACAAAGGCCCGTGACAGATGGGTTCAATGGGGGCGAAAGTGGGCGGACAACATTCTTTACATCACAAGGGTTTAGCAGTGTTGGGTCTAGCGGGTGTCACAACGCCCGAACAAACATCAACTCTCCCTCCCCCAGCGTGTGTAGTCGCCCGTCAGAAAGTTTGACGACCAATGGCAAAGATAAGCACACAGGCTGCTGAAAACACAGACAGTAAAGTGAGGTGTGGGGCGACAACACTGCATGACCTTTCACACATGCCTTAGATTAGTCTGTGTCATACTGTCACAGCCACTCTACCCACTACTCACGGTTGTCGAAACGCTGTGGGAGGTTGGGTTGAAGTTAACACAAATCAGGAACGTCACTCAAGTTCATTTGAAACTTCAGTCAAATAAAAATATCTTTCTCTGAGCAATTGTGTTAGTATAATATCATTTTGCATTTTTTTTGGAGCATACAATATAGCTCAGTATTTGTATTACTTTATACAGTCTTTTTTGCTCATCTTTATCAAGGTTGCCAATAATTATGAACCTGACTATGTCAATCACTACAGTATATTTGCAGAATACAACAATAAACGGATATGTTTTGTGACTATTCATTATCAGAGCTCTATTGACTAACCAAAGCCATTACTACTTCTGGAGAATTTCTACAGCAGGTAGAACTCCATAACGAATTCCGATCCCTTACCGATGTTCTAATTCCAATAGAAATCAACACGATGATGAAAGCCATGCAGTACTGGAGGAGTATGGGTTAAGCATGTCCACCAGCAGGTGAATGCCTAGTGTGAGGAATTTATCGCCATGGCACTGCCTTGTCGTCTCTGTGCCAAGCTACCAGTCCTTGGCCACTGCCCCACTTGGCAGGAGCCCTCAGCTTTATATTTCAGTTTCGGGCGAACGGCTAAATCAAGAGAGCCGGGTGGGAGCTGCCGTTAGGTTAACATCACTCCTCAAAGCTAAACAGGGTGGCTTCCATGGGAAAGATTGATCTGAATACGATCACCTTCTTGGCATTAGAGTTATAGTCGTAAATTATCATGTTTTTTTCCTTTCTTTGGAATACATGACAGTCCTCATCCACCAACTAGTGCACACACACACACACACACACACAAGCATGTGTGCAAATGTGTGTGCGCACGCATGCACACACTAGAGAGAAAAAGCAGAACAGATTTGAGATGAGTTATTTGTATGCAAAAGTGCCTTGACAGTCCTAACCTAACTTGTGGATTGTGGACAACACAGAGACCATTATATATATATATATATATATATATATATATATATATATATATATATATATATATATATATATATATATATATATATATATATATATATATATAGAGCACGGTTGTTGAAGAACACTCAATTGTTATATAAAGGCAGCGAGAACTCGGAGGAACAGCTTGTACTACAAGCTTTCATTTTAAATGCTATTCCTCTGCAACATCCCCTGAAGCAATGCTTGCCTGGAGAATAAGTCTCATAGGTCCCCCTAGCAAACAGAATAACTCACCACAGGCTGTACGTCTATGTGTGATGTGCATCTCTGCTGGAGTTCTGTTTACTGTGGGTTGCATAACATATGAAGAGAGAGGAGGTGGTAGGAAATGGGGCTCTCGAAATGGCTGCAGTGTTTGTGTTTATGAAACTCCAGATAAGGATTCCATCCTGTGTTTCTGCCAAGGGAATCAAATTAGAATGTCAAATTACAGGTCCAGCCTTTTATTCCTGGTAGGCCAAATAAGTTCATTTAGAACCTAGTTTCAGTAACTTCTATCACTATCTGTGGTTTGGGGAGTGCTGGTGGATGACAAGGATTTACTTGTATCCCTTTCATACACCAAAATCATATACCAAAATCTAACTCATTTACCATGCCTGCTTCTTTTAACCAGATTTTTTGTATATCTGAAAGGGTAGGGGGTAAAAAACATGATCAATTAAAGCCCAGCTAAGTCCTAGTCATGAATCCTGCACTTACACAGACCCTTCTGTCTGAAATGGGTATTGTTGCAGTAAAGATGCTGAATGCTTTTATAAGTAATGGCCTCCTAAGGGCATTGAGACTTCCTGTTCTAGCAGGGTTAATGAGGTATGCTACACTATCTGATTATTCTGGGTTTCCTGTTTCTCAGCGAGATACGGGGATATGAGGTTATGGGGGAGGGGATGCCAAAATATGCATGAAAGAAACTTGATTTGCAAAAAATTACAGTAAGTAGGCTACATTGAACTGGCCTTGCAATAAGTGCCTGCCAGTTAGGCAAGTACAGTGTAGCCATTGGTAATGTACGTCATTGTATGTCATTAAAGCATGAGGCCCTCATAATCCCTGCAGAGCTACTAACTAGCATCAGCCATCGCCTTCATTAGAATGTAGGCTAAGTCAACTACTACACCTTTAAAACATTAACACACACTGTACAGTCGTGGCCAAAAGTTTTGAGAATGACACAAATCTTAATTTTCACAAAGTCTGCTGCCTCAGTTTGTATGATGGGCAATTTGCATATACTCCAGAATGTTATACAGAGTGATCAGATGAATTGCAATTAATTGCAAAGCCTCTCTTTGCCATGCAAATGAACTGAATCCCCCAAAAACATTTCCACTGCATTTCAGCCCGGCCACAAAAGGACCAGCTGACATCATGTCAGTGATTCTCTCGTTAACACAGGTATGAGTGTTGACGAGGACAAGGCTGGAGATCACTCTGTCATGTTGATTGAGTTTGAATAACAGACTGGAAGCTTCAAAAGGAGGATGGTGCTTGGAATCATTGTTCTTCCTCTGTCAACCATGATTACCTACAAGGAAACACGTGCCGTCATCATTGCTTTGCACAAAAAGGGCTTCACAGGCAAGGATATTGCTGCCAGTAAGATTGCACCTAAATCAACCATTTATCGGATCATCAAGAACTTCAAGGAGAGCGGTTCAATTGTTGTGAAGAAGGCTTCAGGGTGCCCAAGAAAGTCCAGCAAGCGCCAGGACCGTCTCCTAAAGTTGATTCAGCTGCGGGATCGGGGCACCACCAGTACAGAGCTTGCTTAGGAATGGCAGCAGGCAGGTGTGAGTGCATCTGCATGCACAGTGAGGCGAAGACTTTTGGAGGATGGCCTGGTGTCAAGAAGGACAGCAAAGAAGCCACTTCTCTCCAGGAAAAACATCAGGGACAGACTTATATTCTGCAAAAGGTACAGGGATTGGACTGCTGAGGACTGGGGCAAAGTCATTTTCTCTGATGAGTCCCCTTTCCGATTGTTTGGGGCATCCGGAAAAAAGCTTGTCCAGAGAAGACAAGGTGAGCGCTACCATCAGTCCTGTGTCATGCCAACAGTAAAGCATCCTGAGACCATTCATGTGTGGAGTTGCTTCTCAGCCAAGGGAGTGGGCTGACTCACAATTTTGCCTAAGAACACATCCATGAATAAAGAATGGTACTAACACATCCTCCGAGAGCAACTTCTCCCAACCACCCAGGAACAGTTTGGTGACGAACAATGCCTTTTCCAGCATGATGGAGCACCTTGCCATAAGGCAAAAGTGATAACTAAGTGGCTCGGGGAACAAAACATCGATATTTTGGGTCCATGGCCAGGAAACTCCCCAGACCTTAATCCCATTGAGAACTTGTGGTCAATTCTCAAGAGGCGGGTGGACAAACAAAACCCCACAAATTCTGACATACTCCAAGCATTGATTATGCAAGAATGGGCTGCCATCAGTCAGGATGTGGCCCAGAAGTTAATTGACAGCATGCCAGGGCGGATTGCAGGGGTCTTGAAAAAGAAGGGTCAGCACTGCAAATATTGACTCTTTGCATCAACTTCATGTAATTGTCAATAAAAGCCTTTGACACTTATGAAATGCTTGTAATTATACTTCAGTATTCCATAGTAACATCTGACAAAAATATCTAAAGACACTGAGGCAGCAGACTTTGTGAAAATTAATATTTGTGTCATTCTCAAAACTTTTGGCCACGACTGTATACATACACAGCAGCACTTGGTAACGTCAGGGAGGATATGAGATTAGAGGAGCAGGGAGGCGTGTCACAGCTGCCCAGGTCACACTGCAATCTGATGTCACCTCTAGTCCCTCTGCCACCAAGCACGGCAGGCAGGCGCACACACACACGCTCTCAACCTCCAATGGTGACAGGGAGTTTGGCATTGACAACGCACATTAAAAACAGTGCCAGATAATAACTGGCACACAATCTTTATCATAGTAATACTTCTCTAACCCATCATAATCCAAAACGGACTAAATATTCTATGGTTTTAATGTGATTTCATTGAAATATTGAAAAAAGAAATATCCAATATCAAAATGTATGTCAATAAAAAATACATTTAATGTATTCAAATGTATGCAATTTTTAAATAGCAATAGCAAGTGAACAAGCTGGAGTGCGCCTACTGCAGCTCCCTCCCTCGAATGGCTTGTCCTCTGAAAATGATTCAAAATGAAAGAGGGTTTATGTTATGAACATCCCGCCCAGTTTAGTATGGAGGTATTAATCATGCAGGGGTGGTGCACAAACAATCTTTGAAATAGTAATTGTATGCGTCAGGATAAAGTCTGGTTTATAGGCTGGCAGTAAGATAAGAATGGACAGCTGTATTTCACTATGCCTAATTTGTCTTAGTGTGAATGAAAAGGGATATGCTTTTAACATGTGCCAAGGCGCAACATTAATGTGATTTAAGAGGACAGGGTATAATGTGATTTACTAGTGCTTAAACCAAGTGATTACCTATGCACAAGAACTAGGGAGAAGTAGGCCTCCGCTGAGTAAGTGTGTGGCTTAGCACTAAGTACAACATTGGTTAGAGGTCACATTTACATGAACCCAAAAGTGTAATTTAAAAAATGTGGAAATTGCCTTTTAAGTATTCAAATAAGATTGTGCAGATTGTCAAGGCACAGTGGTCATTTTGAGTGAATTAAACCTCGTACAATAGGGGCTAGGCTGCTTGGCAGAACCGAATCATGGGAAATGGTAGAGTAATTATCTTTACAGAAGAGAGCTATGTGTACACTCGCTCAAGGACGTTAGCAGCCTGACAGGGACGACACTAACAGATGCATCGCCTGTCTCCTGACATATGCCTGACAAATCACACAAACTCTTTGAAATACATTGGAATAATCTCTTGCACTTTTAGAACTCTGATTAAAAGCTAATGAGCTCACCCTGGGGGGAAATGCCTGGCACCCTTGGTATTCCTGTGATGCATAGACCCCCTTAAACCAAATAATTCCCATGTTTCAGTGGTGTTGGAGTGGTTTAGCGGATAGACTAACAGACTCATAAGTCGGTGGGGGGAGGCAGGCCTAAGAGTTAGTGTTGGTCAGTAGTCCTTTGAGTTCAGGATGAGTTTCAAGCATGTTCATCCTGTTCAAGAGAATGTCCACTCACTGTTAATTGAGAAAGTACAACAAAGTTTTAACCATAATAGTCTTTATCAGGTACTAGGCCCACTGTAGATCAGACCTGATAAAGACCATTGCAATACCTGTATTTTCAATAGGCCTCCTTTGCCATGTTTGATGTGGGCAAATTCTGGCTTTCTATCCTCTGTTAGTGTCCTTTATATCTCCACAAGCATACTTAAGCTTAGGTCACAAGCGCCAGGACTTTTCTTTGGGTCAACTTAGTGACCAGGCCTGTGTGTTTGCAGAAATAAGGTGTCAATAGTGATGAGAAGGTGACATTGCAGGGACCTCATTCGGGAACAGGTTACCTAATTCAAGAGGCAGCTCATGGAAAAGTTATGTTTACACTGACATTCATGTGCAGCATAGCATAGGCCATAGCTCAAATAAAATATAATGTATTAATAAAGCCCTTTTTACATCAGGTAGAATCAAGAATTCCTCAGAGCAGCTGTCTAGGCCCCTTACTTTTTTCAATCTTTACTAATGACATGCCACTGGCTTCGAGTAAAACCAGTGTGTCTATGTATGCGGATGACTCAACACTATACATGTCAGCTATTACAGCGTGTGAAATTACTGCAACACTTAATGAAGAGCTGCAGTCAGTTTCAGAATGGGTGGCAAGAAATAAGTTAGTCCTAAATATTTCAAAAACTAAAAGCATTGTATTTGGGACAAATCATTCACTAAACCCTAAACCTCAACTAAATATTGTAATGAAAAATGTGGAAATTGAGCCAGTTGAGTTGACTAAACTGCTTGGAGTAACCCTGAATTGTAAACTGTCATGGTCAAAACATGTTGATGGAACAGTAGCTAAGATTTGTTCTTAACTGACTTGTCTCGTTAAATAAATACAATTAACATAAAAAATGGGGAGAAGTCTGTCCATAATAAAGTGCTTCTCTGCCTTCTTAAAACACTAAAGGCCCTAGTTTTGTCGCACCTGGACAACTGTCCAGTCGTGGGGTCAGGTACCACAAAGAGGGTCTTAGGAAAATTACAATTGGCTCAGAACAGGGCAGCACGGCTGGCACTTAAATGTATGCGGAGAGCTAACATTAATAATATGCATTTCAATCTGTCATGGCTCAAAGTAGAGGAGAGATTGGCTCCATCAATACTTTTTTATTTTGAGATGTATTGAGATTCTGAATGCACCAAGCTGTCAGTTTAAACTACTAGC
Source organism: Salmo trutta (assembly GCF_901001165.1). Lineage (NCBI taxonomy): Eukaryota > Metazoa > Chordata > Actinopteri > Salmoniformes > Salmonidae > Salmo > Salmo trutta. The sequence continues at coordinate 18,379,616 of NC_042980.1, forward strand.
ATACAGCTCGGACACCCATGCATGCCCCACAAGACATGCCACCAGAGGTCACTTCACAAACCCAAAGTCCAGAGCAGACTACGGGAGGTGCACAGTGCTACATAGAGCCATGACTACATGGAACTCTATTCCACATCAGGTAACTGATGCAAGCAGTAGAATCAGATTTTAAAAACATACCTTATAGAACAGCGGGGACTGTGAAGAGACACACACACAGGCACAGACACATGATAACACACACACCCACACATATATTTTTTATTGTAGATGCAGTACCAGTCAAAAGTCACAACACACCTAGTAATATTTCTTCATTTTTACTGTTTTCTACATTGTATAATAATAGTGAAGATTGGGTTGCTTCTCAACCCAACTGAGATGGTTTGGGATGAGTTGGACCGCAGAGTGAAGGAAAAGCAGCCAACAAGTGCTCAGCATATGTGGGAACTCCTTCAAGACTGTTGTAAAAGCATTCCTCATTAAGCTGGTTGAGAGAATGCCAAGAGTGTGCAAAGCTGTCATCAAGGCAAAGGGTGGCTACTTTGAAGAATCTCAAATATAAAATATAATTTGATTTGTTTAACACTTTTTGGGGTACTAGATGATTCCATATGTGTTATTGCATAGTTTTGATGTCTTCACTATTATTCCACAATGTAGAACATAGTAAAAATAAAGAAAAACCCTTGAATGAGTAGGTGTGTCCAAACTTTTGACTGGTACTGTATCTACACTAAATACAAATACAAAAGTGCTTATACAGAAACCCAGCATAAAACCCCAAACAGCAAGCAATGCAGATGTAGATGTAGAAGCATGGCCAACCATTCAGAGGTCAAGAGAGAGAGAGAGAGAGGTTGCGAGAGAAAGAGAGAGAGCGAGAGAGTCGAAAACAGCAGGTCCAGGACAAGGTAGCACGTCCGGTGAACAGGTCATGGTTCCATTGCCACAGGCAGAACAATTGAAACTAGAACAGCAGCAAGACAAGGTAGCACATCTGGTGAACAGTTCAGGGTCAGGTCAGGGAGGAAGGACAATTATACACTTCTCAAATTGTTAACTGACATCCAAATGTAATTCATCATCATAACGCATTCATTAACCTGTTTTCCATAATTCAATTTAACATAGAAACTAATCTTGTTGGAATCCTTTCCTGAGGTTGGACACAATTTCACACTTCAAATGTAAATTTGGAGCAACCGCATACTTTTATTCCATGGGAATTCCAAAGCACCTCAGTAGTACAAGTTATTGGCTACAGTATCTTGGTTTCATAATGCATTAATTAGCTCACATGTTACATCCATGTGCTCAAATTGGGCTGGTTGTCCTAATGAATAGGCTGTAATAAATCAAATCAAATTTGTCACATGCGCCGAATACAACAGGGAATACAACAGTGAAATGCTTACTTACAAGCCCTTAGACAACAATGCAGTAGTTAAGTAAAAAAATGGATAAATAAACAATAAGAAATAAAATTAACAAATTAAAGAGCAGCAGTAAAATAACAATAGGGAGGCTATATACAGGGGGTACTGGTACAGAGTCAATGTGCGTGGGAACCGGTTAGTCGAGGTAATTGAGGTAATATGTACATGTAGGTAGAGTTAAAGTGACTATGCATAGATGGGGGGGCTGCAAACCAAAAAGTCTGGGTAGTCATTTGATTTGCTGTTCATGAGTCTTATGGCTTGGGGATGGAAGCTGTTGAGAAGCCTTTTGGACCTAGACTTGGCACTCTGGTACCGCTTGCTGTGTGGTAGCAGACAGAACAGTCTATGACTAGGGTGGCTGGAGTCTTTGACAATTTTTAGGGCCGTCTTCTTACATCACCTGGTATAGAGGCCAGCCTGCCAGCTTAGTGGAGTCTGCCACTAGCACAGTCAGTGTAGTCAGCTCAGCTATACCCATTGAGACCGTGTCTGTGCCTCGACCTAGGTTGGGCAAAACTAAACATGGCGGTGTTTGCCTTAGCAATCTCACTAGAATAAAGACCTCCTCCATTCCTGCCATTATTGAAAGAGATCGTGATACCTCACATCTCAAAATAGGGCTACTTAATGTTAGATCCCTCACTTCAAAGACAGTTATAGTCAATGAACTAATCACTGATCATAATCTTGATGTGATTGGCCTTACTGAAACATGGCTTAAGCCTGATGAATTTACTGTGTTAAATGAGGCCTCACCTCCTGGTTACACTAGTGACCATATCCCCCATGCATCCCGCAAAGGCGGAGGTGTTGCTAACATTTACGATAGCAAATTTTAATAATTTTTTTTTTTTAAACTAAGTTTTCGTCTTTTGAGCTTCTCGTCATGAAATCTATGCAGCCTACTCAATCACTTTTTATAGCTACTGTTTACAGGCCTCCTGGGCCATATACAGCGTTCCTCACTGAGTTCCCTGAATTCCTATCGGACATTGTAGTCACAGCAGATAATATTCAAATTTTTGGTGACTTTAATATTCACATGGAAAAGTCCACAGACCCACTCCAAAAGGCTTTCGGAGCCTTCATCGACTCAGTGGGTTTTGTCCAACATGTCTCTGGACCTACTCACTGCCACAGTCATACTCTGGACCTAGTTTTGTCCCGTGGAATAAATGTTGTGGATCTTAATGTTTTTCCTCATAATCCTGGACTATCAGACCACCATTTTATTATGTGTGCAATCGCAACAAATAATCTGCTCAGACCCCAACCAAGGAGCATCAAAAGTCGTGCTATAAATTCTCAGACAACCCAAAGATTCCTTGATGCCCTTCCAGACTCCCTCTGCTTACCCAAGGACATCAGAGGACAAAAAGCAGTTAACCACCTAACTGGGGAACTCAATTTAACTTTGCGCAATACCCTAGATGCAGTTGCACCACTAAAACATTTGTCATAAGAAACTAGCTACAGGAAAGAAACTGGCATACAGAAAATACACGAGCTCTGAAGCAAGCTTCCAGAAAATTGGAACGGAAATGGCGCCACACCAAACTGGAAGTCTTCCGACTAGCTTGGAAAGACAGTACCGTGCAGTATCGAAGAGCCCTCACTGCTGCTCGATCATCCTATATTTCCAACGTAATTGAGGAAAATAAGAACAATCCGAAATTTATTTTTGATACTGTAGCAAAGCTAACTAAAAAGCAGCATTCCCCAAGAGAGGATGGCTTTCACTTCAGCAGTAATAAATTAATGAACTTCTTTGAGGAAAAGATCATGATCATTAGAAAGCAAATTACGGACTCCTCTTTAAATCTGCGTATTCCTCCAAAGCTCCGTTGTCCTGAGTCTGCACAACTCTGCCAGGACCTAGGATGAAGGGAGACACTAAAGTGTTTTAGTACTATATCTCTTGACACAATGATGAAAATAATCATGGCCTCTAAACCTTCAAGCTGCATACTGGACCCTATTCCAACTAAAACTACTGAAAGAGCTGCTTCCTGTGCTTGGCCCTCCTATGTTGAACATAATAAACAGCTCTCTATCCACCGGATGTGTACCAAACTCACTAAAAGTGGCAGTAATAAAGCCTCTCTTGAAAAAGCCAAATCTTGACCCAGAAAATATAAGAAACTATCGGCCTATATTGAATCTTCCATTCCTCTCAACATTTTTAGAAAAAGCTGTTGCGCAGCAACTCACTGCCTAAACCAGGCCAGAACTCAAGTTCTGGCCTGGTTTAGATCTTATCTGTCGGAAAGATATCAGTTTGTCTCTGTGACTGGTTTGTCCTCTGACAAATCAACTGTAAATTTCAGTGTTCCTCAAGGTTCCGTTTTAGGACCACTATTGTTTTCACTATATATTTGACCTCTTGGGGATGTCATTCGAAAACATAATGTTCAATTTCACTGCTATGCGGATGACACACAGCTGTACATTTCAATGAAACATGGTGAAGCCCCAAAATTGCCCTCGCTAGAAGCCTGTGTTTCAGACATAAGGAAGTGGATGGCTGCAAACTTTCTACTTTTAAACTCGGACAAAACAGAGACGCTTGTTCTAGGTCCCAAGAAACAAAGAGATCTTCTGTTGAATCTGACAATTAATCTTGATGGTTGTACAGTCGCCTCAAATAAAACTGTGAAGGACCTCGGCGTTACTCTGGACCCTGATCTCTCTTTTTTGAAGAACATATCAAGACTGTTTCAAGGACAGCTTTCTTCCATCTACGTAACATTGCAAAAATCAGAAACTGTCTGTCCAAAAATGATGCAGAAAAATGAATCCATGCTTTTGTTACTTTTAGGTTGGACTACTGCAATGCTCTACTTTCCGGCTACCCGGATAAAGCACTAAATAAACTTCAGTTAGTGCTAAATACGGCTGCTAGAATCCTGACTAGAACCAAAAAAATTGATCATATTACTTGTTAAGGCAAGGGCTGATTTCAAGGTTTTACTGCTAACCTACAAAGCATTACATGGGCTTGCTCCTACCTATCTTTCCGATTTGGTCCTGCCGTACATACCTACACGTACGCTACGGTCAGAAGACGCAGGCCTCCTAATTGTCCCTAGAATTTTGAAGCATACAGCTGGAGGCAGGGCTTTCTCCTATAGAGCTCCATTTTTATGGAATGGTCTGCCTACCCATGTGAGAGATGCAGACTCGGTCTCAACCTTTAAGTCTTTACTGAAGACTCATCTCTTCAGTAGGTCCTATGATTGAGTGTAGTCTGGCCCAGGAGTGTGAAGGTGAACGGAAAGGCTCTGGAGCAACGAACCGCCCTTGCTGTCTCTGCCTGGCCGGTTCCCCTCTCTCCACTGGGATTCTCTGCCTCTAACCCTATTACAGGGGCTGAGTCACTGGCTTATTGGTGTTCTTCCATGCCGTCCCTAGGAGGGGTGCATCACTTGAGTGGGTTGAGTCACTGATGTGGTCTTCCTGTCTGGGTTGGCGCCCCCCCTTGGGTTGTGCCGTGGCGGAGATCTTTGTGGGCTGTACTCGGCCTTGTCTCAGGATGGTAAGTTGGTGTTTGAAGATATCCCTCTAGTGGTGTGGGGACTGTGCTTTGGCAAAGTGGGTGGGGTTATATCCTTCCTATTTGGCCCTGTCCGGGGGTATCATCGGATGGGGCCAAAGTGTCTCCTGACCCCTCCTGTCTCAGCCTCCAGTATGTATGCTGCAGTAGTTTATGTGTCAGGGGGCTAGGGTCAGTTTGTTATATCTGGAGTATTTCCCCTGTCTTATCCGGTGTCCTGTGTGGATTTAAGTATGCTCTCTCTAATTCTCTCTTTCTCTCTGAGGACCTGAGCCCTAGGACCATGCCTCAGGACTACCTGGCATGATGACTCCTTGCTGTCCCCAGTCCACCTGGCCGTGCTGCTGCTCCAGTTTCAACTGTTCTGCCTGCAGCTATGGAACCCTGACCTGTTCACCGGACGTGCTACCTGTCCCAGACCTGCTGTTTTCAACTCTCTAGAGACAGCAGGAGCGGTAGAGATACTCTCAATGATCGGCTATGAAAAGCCAACTGACATTTACTCTTGAGGTGCTGACTTGTTGCACCCTCGACAACTACTGTGATTATTGTTATTTGACCATGCTGGTCATTTATGAACACTTGAACATCTTCTGTTATAATCTCCATCCGGCACAGCCAGAAGAGGACTGGCCACCTCTCATAGCCTGGTTCCTCTCTAGGTTTCTTCCTTTACTTTTACATTTTAGTCATTTAGCAGACGCTCTTATCCAGAGCGACTTACAGTAGTGAATGCATACATTTCATGCATTTTTTTTGGTACTGGCCCGCCGTGGGAATCGAACCAACAACCCTGGCATTGCACACACCATGCTGGCATTGCAAATACCATGCTCTACCAACTGAGCCACAGGAAAGACACAGGGAAGACTTAGCTAGGTTTTGGCCTTTCTGGAAAAACTTTCTAGGGAGTTTTTCCTAGCCACCGTGATTCTACACCTGCATTGCTTGCTGTTTGGGGTTTTAGGCTGGGTTTCAGTACAGCACTTTGAGATATCAGCTGATGTAAGAAGGGCTATATAAATACATTTGATTTGATTTGGATGGCAGAAAGCTTAGCCTCAGTGATGTACTGGGCCGTACCCACTACCCTCTGTAGTGCCTTGCGGTCGGAGGCCGAGCAGTCGCCATACCAGGCAGGGATGCAACCAGTCAGGATACTCTCAATGGTGCAGCTGTAGGACTTTTTGAGGCTCTGAGGTCCCATGCCAAATCTTTGCAGTCTCCTGAAGGGGAATAGTTTTTTTTGTGCCCTCTTCACGACGGTCTTGGTGTGCTTGGACCATGATACTTTGTTGGTGATGTGGACACCAAGGAGCTTGAAGCTCTCAACCTGCTCCACTACAGCCCCCTCATTGAGAATGGGGGTGTGCTCGGTCCTCCTTTTCCTGTAGTCCACAATCATCTCCTTTGTCTTGATCACGATTAGGGAGAGGTTGTTGTCCTGGCACAACACGGCCAAGTCTCTGACCTCCTCCCTATAGGCTGTTTCATCGTTGGTGTTGTAGTCGTGCCTGGCCATGCAGTCATGAGTGAACAGCGAGTACAGGAGGGGACTGAGCACGCACCCCTAAGGGGCCCCTGTGTTGAAGATCAGCGTGGCGGATGTGTTGTTACCTACCCTTACCACCTGGGGGAGGCCCGTTAGGAAGTCCAGGATCCAGTTGCAGAGGGAGGTGTTTAGTCCCAGGGCCCTTAGCTTAGTGATGAGCTTTGAGGGCAGTATGGCTGCGCATTAGTCAATGAATAGCATTCTCACATAGGTGTTCCTTTTGTCCAGGTGGGAAAGGGCAGTGTGGAGTGCAATAGAGATTGCATCATCTGTGGAGCTGTTTGGGCAGTATGCAAATTGGAGTGGGTCTAGGGTTTCTGGGATAATGGTGTTGATGTGGGCCATGAAAAGCCATTCAAAGCACTTCATGGCTACATAAGTGTTCCTGGGCACAGGGACTATGGTGGTCTGCTTGAAACATGTTGGTATTACAGACTCAGACAGAGAGAGGTTAGAAATGTCAGTGAAGACACTTGCCAGTTGGTCATCGCATGCTCGGAGTACACGTCCTGGTAGTCCGTCTAGCCCTGCGGCCTTGTGAATGTTGACCTGTTTAAAGGTCTTACTCACATCGGCTGCAGAGAGCGTGATCACACAGTCGTCAGGAACAGCTGATGCTCTCATGCATGTTTCAGTGTTACTTGCCTCGAAGCGAGAATAGAAGTAATTTAGCTCGTCTGGTAGCTTGTGGCACTGGGCAGCTCGTGGCTGTGCTTCCCTTTGTAGTCTGTAATAGTTTGCAAGCCCTGCCACATCCGACGAGCGTCAGAGCTGGTGTAGTACGATTTGATCTTAGTCCTGTATTGACGCTTTGCCTTTTTGATGGTTTGTCAGAGGGCATAGCGGGATTTCTTAGAAGCTTCCGGGTTAGAGTCCCGCTCCTTGAAAGCGGCAGCTCTACCCTTTAGCTGAGTTCAAATGTTGCATGTAATCCATGGCTTCTGGTTGGGGTATGTACGCACAGTCACTGTGGGGACGACGCCCTCGATGCACTTATGAAACCAGGGACTGATGTGGTGTAATCCCGGAACATATTCCAGTCTGTGATATCAAAACAGTCCTGTAGTTTAGCATATGCTTCATCTGACCACTTTTTTATAGACCCGATTCACTGGTGCTTCCTGCTTAAATTTTAGCTTCTAACAAGGAATCAGGATAGAATTATAGAATTAGGGTCAGATTTGTCAAATGGAGGGAGAGTTTTGTACGCGTCTCTGTGTGTGGAGTAAAGGTGGTGTAGAGTTTTTTTCCTTCCTTTTGCACATTTAACATGCTGGTAGAAATTAGGTTTCCCTGCATTAAAGTACCCGGCCACTAGGAGTGCCGCCTCTGGATGAGCGTTTTCCTGTTTGCTCATGGCCGTATACAGTTAATTGAGGGCGGTCTTAGTGGCAGCATCAGTTTGTGGTGGTAATTAGACAGCTACAAAGAATATAGATGAAAACTCTCTTGGTAAATAGTGTGGTCTACAGCTTATCATGAGATACTCTACCTCAGGCGATCAAAACCTTGAGACTTCCTTAGATATCGAGCACAAGCTGTTGTTTACAAATATACATAGACCGTCACCCCTTGTCTTACCAGAGACTACTGTTCTATCCGGCCGACACAGTGTATAACCCCTGTTGGTAGGATATACGTGTTTGTAGTTTGTCTATTTTATTATCCAATGATTTTACGTTGGCTAATAGGACTTACGGTAAAGGCGAATTACCCACTCGCCGCCGTATCCTCACAAGGCACCCCGATCTTCGTCCTTGATATCGCCGTCTCTTTCTCCTGCGAATGATGGGGATGAGGGCCTTGTTGGGTGTCTGGAGTAGATCCATCTGGTCAAACTCGTTAAAGAAAAAGTAATCTTTCAGTACGAGGTGAGCAATCGCTGTCTTGGTTTCTAGAAGCTCTTTTCAGTCATAAGAGACAGTGGCAGAAACATTATGTACAAAATAAGTTACAAATAATGTGAAAAAACACACACAATAGCACAATTGGTTAGGAGACAGTAAAACAGCAGCCATTCTCTCCGGCGCCATTGCATAACATTACCATCTGTAAGATCGTTTTTTTTGTTTATCTCAACTTCAACTATACCATCTAGATCTAATGAAATATAAAATTCCTAATGTGATATGTAGATTCTGTAATAATAATTACATATAACTCACTCATTGTTTGCAAAAAATCCATTTCTGAATTGGCCTAGGCCTCCAAAATGGAAGACGGAGTGCCACATGAACTAAATTTGGCCTATCATTGATAAAGGGGAATGAGTAAATATACTATATTGTGGTAATTGTTTAGGGAATTACATTAAAGGTCACTTGTAGGAGGTGTAAACAATAGTCCTAACTTACCTTTGTCTTTGCTTGTTCATTTTGTCCATCTGTGACCACCAGATTATCTTCATAATAATTCAAGTGCACATAAGTGGTTTTATTAATAGGACAACACTTTTTGCTGACCAAAACCTGACATCCATCAAACATATTTGAAATATAAAGACTAGGATAGCTACGAAACCGCACGGCAAAAACACACGCGCCCCATCAAATTATTCGTGATCAAAAGGGGTGGAGTTATTGTGGGAAACAATTACCAAAACTATAGATCCTACGGCCCTGTCACAGAAATACAGTCTTTGTATTGATCAGGGTATCTTCAACCATCCCATCATCGATACCTCTACTCGCGGTACACTGGGCGTGTTTATTGTCTGTCATTCATGGTCACAGAAAGAGAATGCCTAGGATTGGTAGAGCTGTAAAGCTGTGGCGCATCGTGATATTTTTTCGCTCCCTATTGGCCATTATTGATGTCAGTCAAGGCTTTTAGCCGCTTAGTGACAGATGAGTATGGAAAAAAACAAAAACAATCTGTGCAAGCAGCCATCTTGAGTACAGTCCGCTCTGGAAGAAGGAATGAGAATTATATCGACTGTAGTCGGTCAAGGAAAACCTCAACATTAAACCAAGAATACTCGACGAAAGAGACTAGCTACTTCTAACGGATTTCCTTAGATTATTTCGTTTGTTCGCCTTTTCGTGAATGCCACACTCCTTATTGCGTTATTTTAATGTTGTGGACAAACAGAACGTTTGGAATCCACACAGCCTTCGGTAGAATCTCTGGCTAATGTTTTCTCCGGCGTCAACTTTCCTTTGGATTGATCGCACGTGATTTGGGAAAAGAGGAATGTTGTTAGCATGGAGCACGCTAACTGGAACAATTTTACATGCATGAATCTTGGTCATTAAGGTGTAATTACTCAAACTCTACTCATTGCATTGGAGCTATAACTAGTGAGGTAACCAGTAAGCAATTTTGGCAATCAAAAACTTATGCAAACCATAGCAGTCCTGCTGAAAGGTTATCGCTTGTTAGCTATCTAGTCGGACAGTTGCAACAAAGTAACAGTTTGTGATTATTTTTGCTAGCAACTACTCTAGGCGATACATTGGTTCTAAAATGCGAAAATGTTGCATTATTGTGTGCGGAATGGATACACCATGCAGCAAGTGCACTAACCAGTAGCCAGACAAGCTATTCGTCGGTGTAATTTGGTATTTTTTTGAAGTAACTTTCTGCTGTAGATAGATCCATTCAAGACAAGTTATTTTTATTTTTTTCTCCATATGATGCAAGCCATGTCACATCCCACAAGAATACAATAAACACCAAGGACTCTGATGTGGATATTTTAATGCAAACGTTTCTGTGACCCTACTCCATGTTGCTGGCATTGCAGCTCTTTCAATCAGTCAATCATCCGATGCATTTGTTGTAAAAAGGTACTCTGATAGGTTGGACGCTAATCCCTAGGATTTGTGACACCGGGATTTAATCGAAAATAAAGGATTTGACATTTGATTTGAAAATGGGAGCAGCAACGAAACTGGCATTCGGAGTCTTTCTCATCTCATTTTCCTCAGGTGGGTATTAGATAGGAAACTGTTTTAAAATATCGACAATTGATTACGTTTTCAGGCATGCAATCAGGATATCTTCACACGCATCGATATCACATTGTAGGTCTATGATAATGTTATAGTTTATCCTACTTCGTGCATGACATAGCCTAGGCTACTGTCCCTGTTTTGTGTTCTCAGTGCTGCGGGTCATATGACGCGGGAACGCGATCGAATGTACAATATAGCTCATGAAACAGGACAGCTTTTTGAATGGAACTGACTGTACACAATGTCCACTATTAGATTATTTTTAGGCCTATGTTAATCTTCTATACAACCATAGCCATTTCTAGCCACTATAGTGAGATAAAATGGAAAGGGAGGTTATGTGGAGGAAGGAGGCAACGTTTGCATCAGATTGTGAGCAGCAAGCTGTATATATAATGCATATGGTGCAATGATTAATGCAATGTGTGCTTTGCAAGCTATGTCAAAATTGCTACATATTTTATGACAACCTGAACTCGGGGGTAGACTTAACATAAAGGTAAATCCGGGACGCAACGATTAGTATGATATGTTACATTTCGTATGATATGTATTGATTTGGGGATGTCCATCATCCATGTCATATGATATGTTACGAATTACTATTCATATGATATGTTACAAATTGGAATTCATACAATATTTTACGAATTGCAATTTGTAAAATATATGTTACAAATATGTCGTATGACATTCCAATTTGTTGTGGCTAACGTTAGCTAGGTGGCTAATGCTAACATTAGCTGGGTGGCTAACGTTAGCTATGCTAGGGGTTAGGTTAATGGGTTTGGGTTAGCTATCATGTTAAGTAATTGCAAAGTAGTAAGTAGTTGCTAAAATGCTAAAGTTGCCTGTGATGAGATTCAAACATGCAACCTTTGGGTTGCTAGAAGTTCGCATTATACCACCCATCCACCCCGACCAAACAGCCAACTTTAGTTTTTGCATTAACTTTTCATGCATAAGTTCCAAATATCTCTAACCGTCGCCCCAGTGGGATTTTTTTTTTATTGCGTGTAATGTCAGAATGCACTCAGTTCCAAAATATGATTGTTACGCAACAGGACAGTTACCCAAGCTGCCCTCAAACCAAGGCACACTGCCTGCTAATTATAGGGTATGTTTCAACTTTTTGCTTTGCTTGACATCATGGGAAAATCAAAAGAAATTAGGCAAGAAAAAAAAATGTAGACCTCCAAAACTCCAATTTCCAAATGCCTGAAGGTACCACGTTCATCTGTACAAACAATAGTGCGCAAGTATAAACACCATGGGACCACACAGCCGCTCAGGAAGGAGACGCGTTCTATCTCCTAGAGATGAACGTACTTGGGTGCGAAAGGTGCAAATCAATCCCAGAACAACAGCAAAGGACCTTGTGAAGATGCTGGAGGAAACAGGTACAAAAGTATCTATATCCTCAGTAAAACGAGTCCTATATTGACATAACCTGAAAGACCACTCAGCAAGGAAGAAGCCACTGCTCCAAAACCGCCATAAAAAAGCCAGACTATGTTTTGCAACTGCACATGGGGACAAAGATCGTACTTTTTGGAGAAATGTCCTCTGGTCTGATGAAATAAAAATAGAACTGTTTGGCCATAATGACCATCGTTATGTTTGGAGGAAAAATGGGGAGGGGGAGGCTTGCAAGCCAAAGTACACCATTCCAACCGTAAAGCACAGGGGTGGCAACATCATGTTGTGGGGGTGCTTTGCTGCAGGGGGGACTGGTGCACTTCACAAAAGATGGCATCATGAGGGAGGAAAATGATGTGGCTATATTGACGCAACATCTCAAGACATCAGTCAGGAAGTTAACCGCTAGCGGAACACCTCGCCAATATCCAATGGTAGCGCCTGGCGCGAAATATGAAAAACCTTAACCTCTCTGGCGCATGTGGGACGAACTCGTCCCACCTACGTAACAGCCACTGAAATCCAGTGGCGCGATTTTTGAATCGTTAGAAATACTATTACTTCAATTTCTCAAACATATGACTATTTTACAGCTATTTAAAGACAAGAATCTCGTTAATCTAACCCCACTGTCCGATTTCAAAAAGGCTTTACAACGAAAGCAAAACATTAGATTATGTCAGCAGAGTGCCCAGCCAGAAAAAATCAGACACCCATTTTTCAAGCTAGCATATCATGTCACATAAACCCAAACCACAGCTAAATGCAGCACTAACCTTTTATGATCTTCATCAGATGACACACCTAGGACATTGTGTTATACAATACATGCATGTCTGTTCAATCAAGTTCATATTTATATAAAAAAACAGCTTTTTACATTAGCATGTGACGTTCAGAAAAAGCATAACCCCCGCAAACTTCCGGGGAATTTACTAACAGTTTGCTAAATTACTCACGATAAACGTTCACAAAAAGCATAACAATTATTTTAAGAATTATAGATACATTACTCCTCTATGCACTCGATATGTCCGATTTTAAAATAGCTTTTCGGATGAAGCACATTTTGCAATAATCTAAGTACATAGCCCGGCATCACAGGGCTAGCTATTTAGATACCCACCCAGGTCAGCCTCCACCAAAATCACATTTCCTATAAGAAAAATGTTCTTACCTTGCTTGTTCTTCGTCAGAATACACTGCCAGGACTTCTACTTCAATAACAAATGTTGGTTTGGTCCCAAATAATCCATCGTTATATCCAAACAGCGACGTTTTGTTCGTGAGTTCTAGACACTATCAGAATGCTTCATCACGGTGTCGCGCATGGCGCATTGGTGTGTCAAAAATGTCTAAATATTCCATTACCGTACTTCGAAGCATGTCAACCGCTGTTTAAAACCAATTTTTATGCCATTTATCTCGTAGATAAGTGATAATATTCCGACCGGGAATATGCATTGAGCCTAAACAGCCGAATAAAATTTCTCCTCAGGAGCGAATCGTGCACGCGCCTCATTCAAAGGTCCTCTGAGCAGCCACTTACAAAAGGTGATAATGTGTTTCAGCCTGAGGCTCCCTCGTAAACCTTCAGTTATTTCCCGGGCTCTGAGAGCCTATTGGAGCCCTGGGAATTGTCACGTTACAGCTAAGATCCTTACTTTTCAATAAAAAGATGCAAGACGCACGACTCCTTGTCAGACAGGGTACTTCCTGCTTGAAACCTTGTCAGGTTTTTGCCTGCCATAGGAGTTCTGTTATACTCACAGACACCATTCAAACAGTTTTAGAAAATTCAGTGTTTTCTATCCAAACCTGAACAATAATATGCATATTCTAGCTTCTGAGTTGGTGTAGGAGGCAGTTAAAAATGGGAACATATTTTTTCCAAAATTCTCAATACTGCCCCCTATCCCCAAAAGGTTAAAAATGCTATAATTTCAATTTCTCAAACATATGACTATTTTACACCATTTGAAAGGTAAGACTCTCCTTTATCTAACCACATTGTCCGATTTCAAAAAGGCTTTACAGCGAAAGCAAAACATTAGATTATGTCAGGAGAGTACCAAGCCAGAAATAATCACACACCCATTTTTCAAGCTAGCTTATATGTCACAAAAACCAAAACCACAGCTAAATGCAGCACTAACCTTTGATGATCTTCATCAGATGACACTCCTAGGACATTATGTTATACAATACATGCATGTTTTGTTCAATCAAGTTCATATTTATATCAAAAACCAGCTTTTTACATTAGCATGTTTTGTTCAGAACTAGCATACCCACCGAAAACTTCCGGTGAATTTACTAAATTACTCACGATAAACGTTGACAAAAAACATAACAATTATTTTAAGAATTATAGATACAGAACTCCTTTATGCAATCGCGGTGTCCGATTTTAAAATAGGTTTTCGGTGAAAGCACATTTTGCAATATTCTGAGTAGATAGCCCGGCCATCACGGCTAGCTATTTTGACACCCACCAAGTTTGGCACTCACCAAACTCAGATTTACTATAAGAAAAATTGGATTACCTTTGCTGTTCTTCGTCAGAATGCACTCCCAGGACTTCTACTTCAACAACCAATGTTGTTTTGGTTCGAAATAATCCATAGTTATATCCAAATAGCTCCGTTTTGTTTGTGCGTTCAGGTAACTATCCGACGGGTGACGCGCCGGCGCGTTTCGTGACAAAAAAATTCAAAATATTCCATTACCGTACTTCGAAGCATGTCAAACGCTGTTTAAAATCTATTTTTATGCGATTTTTCTCGTAAAATAGCGATAATATTCCAACCGGGCGACGACGTATTCGTTCAAAGAGAGAAAGAAAAACATGGAGTCGTCACATGCACACGCGCGCCAGTGTCATTGTTCTCAGAACGACCACTCTCCAAAACCCCTGCTGTTTTTCGCCCAGAGACTGCAGAGCTATCATTCAACGTTCTGGCGCCTTCCTAGAGCCAATGAAAGCCTTAGAAAATGTCACGTTACAGCAGAGATCCTGTTTTTTCGATAAAGAGGCTAAAGAAGGATAAGAAATGGTCAGACAGGGCACTTCCCATATAGAATCTTCTCAGGTTTTGGCCTGCCATATGAGTTCTGTTATACTCACAGACACCATTCAAACAGTTTTAGAAACTTTAGAATGTTTTCTATCCAAAGCTTATTATATGCATTCTAGTTACTGGGCAGGAGTAGTAACCAGATTAAATTGGGTACGTTTTTTTATCCGGCCGTGAAAATACTGCCCCCTATCCCAAACAGGTAAAAGCTTGGTCGCAAATGGGTCTTCCAAATGGATAACCCCAAGCATGCTTCCAAAGTTGTGGCAAAATGGCTCAAGGACAACAAAGTCAAGGTATTGGAGTGGCCATCACAAAGCCCTGACCTCAATCCTATGGAAAATTTGTGGGCAGAACTGAAAAAGTGTGTGCGAGCAAGGAGGCCTACAAACCTGACTCATTTACACCAGCTCTGTCAGGAGGAATGGGCCAAAATTCACCCAACTTATTGTGGGAAGCTTGTGGAAGGCTACCCAAAACATTTGACGGAAGTTAAACAATTTAAAGGCAATGCTACCAAATCCTAATTGAGTGTATGTAAACTTCTGACCCACTGGGAATGTGATGAAAGAAATAAAAGCTGAAAGAAATCATTCTCTCTACTATTATTTTGACATTTCACATTCTTAAAATAAAAGTGGTGATCCTAACTGACCTAAGACAGGGAATTGTAATAGGATTAAATGTCAGGAATTGTGAAAATCTGAGTTTAAATGTATTTGGCTAAGGTGTATGAACTTCCGACTTCAACTCTATGGAGCATAATGTATTTACTGTTTTATTCACGTTTTCATGTGCTGGTGACAAATCATGCATTCCGATTCTTGCATAGATTGTAATGGACACGCATGCCTTGTGTAAAATACTTTTATGAAGTTTGTACTGATTATGATGAGTTAATGCTAAGCTAATTGCGAACTATGTGTGGCACCATTTTTGTTGACATCATACAATTCATTCTGGTTGTCACGTAAACATCATTACGACCAAAGATGTTATAACAAAATGAGGTGAAGTGAGGGTTCGCTTCTCTTTCGAGTAAACTTCCGGAAATGAATGGTGGAAGTGAATGATGGTAGACGACACTCCCCTTCAACATGCATACTGCAAACAGACCCAACTCATCTTGTAACCTCATGTCAGTGGTTGACGTGAAAAAACAAACATGGCGGCGCGCACAAACTACCCATCGATTTTTAGAAAGTGTTTTACTAAATGATTTATGTCACTGGTGATGTGACCTATGATGTGATTAATTGTAAATAGTAATTGCTATTAGCTAACTCATATTATGGTTTCTGTCAGCCGAGAGTTAGCTAAATATGACTGCTTGTGTTAGGTCACTCTTTCTTCAGTTGGCGCTATGACTAATGTAGCCTACATTTTCTGGGATTTGGATGAGAATTGTGTTATGCTGTTGCTTCTGTGAATGTCTGACCATTGCATCCAAAAATAAACTGCTCACATTGAGGACATAACGATGTAAATGCTGTTTGTGCAAAAAATGTCTGTGAAAAAACAGTGTCCTGCTCAAACGCTGACTGTTGCATCAATCGTAACTGGACTTTCTAAAAAAGTGTTCTAATCACATCGCTTTGAGCGCACGCTGCAGGGACCACTGTAGAATGATCACAACCGTGTGTTCGTACGTGTCAAAGGGTTAAGTAACCGGTCTCGTGTAACCATACCTAACGTAACATATCATACTCATTTGAGTGTCCCGGATTTACACTAGTCTATGAAACCAGTCTTTTTATGCAGGAAGATTGTTAATATGAGAATCCCCTCCACTAGATTATTTCAGTGATGTAAGAACAGAACATCTGATGAGGCTATATTTTACCCTATTTTTGTTGTTGATGTTTCAGTATAGGTTTGCTTATGAAGTGATTCTGACCTGGGCTCTGAAATCACAGTTGTATTGCCTGGATATTTTCTTATGTAGATGGGTACAGGTTAGAGGTCGACCGATTATGATTTTTCGATACCGATTAATTGGCCGATTTATTTTTTACATAATTTTTTTTGCTATATTTTTTATTTGTAATAATGACAATTACAACAATACTGAATGAACACTTATTTTAACTTAATATAATACATCAATAAAATCTATTAACTGACTTGCCTAGTTAAATTAAGGTGTAAAAAAAAATAAACATCGGCCAAATCGGTGTCCAAAAATACCGATGTTCGATTGTTATGAAAACTTGAAATCGGCCCTAATTAAATCGGCCATTCCGATTAATTGGTCGACCTCTAGTACAGGTAAAATAAAGGAAATGCTTGAGTAAATGAGGGATAGAAAGTATATTGAGAGCAGCTGCTTCCACACAGGTGTGGTTCCTGAGTATATTAAGCAATTAACATCCCATCATGCTTAGGTTCATGTATAAAAATGTGCCCGGTTGCCCATTATTTTGTCAACCATGGCTAGAAGAGATCTCAGTGACTTTGAAAGAGGGGTCTCAAAGGAGCATAGGGGGTTTAAAGGGTGTGTTTCAGTCACCAGATCTCAAACCAATTGAACACTTATGGGAGATTCTGGAGCGGCATCTGAAACAGCATTTTCCACCACCATCAACAAAACACCAAATGATTGAATTTCTCATGAAAGAAAGGTGTCGCATCCCTCCAATAGAGTTCCACACACTTGTAGAATTTATGCCAAGGCGCATTGAAGTTATTCTGGTGGCTCGTGGTGGCCGATCGCCCTATTAAGACACTTTCTGTTGGTGTTTCATTTATTTTGGCAGTTACCTATACATTCTGATACATTCATGCATAGCTACTGTATGGCATATTATTTGCCTATCATTATGCAAAGGCCTATATAATGATCTGTTGTACAGTAGTATTCACTTTTGTTTTCTTTAACTGAACAACAACACAGATACTTGTTTATTTTCGGTACATCCCAAAGAAAGCAGTTAGTTTGACAAAAAGGACGTTTTTAGATATTGCTTGTTGGCACTCAAGGATTCCGTGTGTGTGTGTGTGTGTGGCGGTTTTGTTTGAAACAAGGCACATGCTGCTGGCATCTGCCCTGAGAGACATATGTGCTTATCACTCTGCACTCCACAAAAGCCCCTTTGCACAGAGCAGGGAGAGGTTGGGGGAAAAGACTCAAGTCATCTCCTGAGTCAAAGCTTAATTTCCTTAGCATTAGGCAGAGTACAGTCAGTGCATAGTAAACAGGGCCTAGCTAGGCCACATAACAGATGAGTTTGAACTAAAGCAATCTACTCGCTTTACCTGAATGGGTTTCCCCCAAGCAGGACTTTGACCTCAACAGAGGGTAAATGTCAGTTACACAAACACCTCACCTCAATCCTACTTGATCCGCACCTGGCACACCGTCGTGGCGGAGCTATGTTGATGTTATTTTGAGGAAGTGGCAAGTTTCATTGCTCAATTGCCTGGGTCGTGACGTTCTGCAGGTTGCAGATAGAAATATCACGAATAGAGCAGCTGCCATCTGTTCTACATAATATAGGCCTATTCCTGTCTGAACACTTCACACCACTGTCCTACTGATCACATCCCTACAGTATAATGCAAGCGGTTTGGAATTGTGGTGGCCTGTTGATAGGAAAGGCCCTATGCAAAGGTTGTGGCATGGACAGATTGCTTGTGCTAAGGATACCATAGCTGGATGGGTGCCTGGAGAACAGTTAATTACACTCCCCCTGTATCTTTTAAACTAGTTGTACATTTGATTGGAGGGAAGGAAAATAAAGTCTGCTGGGTTGTTGTCACACTTTCAAAGAAACTCTCGTCTGTTGAATTATATCTTAATTTGCCAGTTTCTCAGAATTAAGTCCAGAATTAATTGTTTTGTTAAAAAGTAGTAAGGGAGTGCACACATGCTTTCTCTTTCTTTATCTCACTTTGTCTCTCTCTCTCTTTATATAGGCTTACATCTATAGGCCTACGTCTCTCTCACACACACACATCATGAAATACACCAACTAGACTATGGTGTGTTAAGTCATAATGCGTGTTCAAAGGATTACCAGAAGGGCCATCTTTATGGGCATTACCTGCTTTGCACATAGGCGTGTCAGACTAAGGGGCCCAGTCACTCACAGCTGGCTCTGGATGGGGAGCCAGTCTGCGTCCCATATGTAACCGTATCCCTATTCCGTAGTAGTGCACTATATAGGGATTAGGGTGATATGTACATTGTAGCCTATAGGGGATTAGGGTGTGTTTTTTCCCTTTGGGGCTCAACATATGTTCTTATCTGTCAGTTGTACAACAAATAGGTTGTTGTTAATATTTGGTAAAAACACAATTGGTATTTAAGGGGTTGGCTATGTTTTGTCATAGATAAGTTGTTATCCCCTTTGTTCTCCTGATGTAGACCTAGACCTAGCAGACTTTTCAACACATTTAGGCTCATCCTACCAAACTCTATGCACCATTGGGCCAACAACCAAGCAACGGGCATAGAAATTGAACTGGTTGTTATATTCTGAAGTGCTGTGACCTGCGTGTTTTTCTATGCAGAAAAGGCCCATTTCACTCATAGGCCTCCACTGTTTCATATGTAAATTTTATTCTGTATTGTACAACAAAAGCCCCAAAATCCCGCCCTCTCCTCTATCTTGAATTTTAAGCAGTTCCTCTCTTCGACTACAATTATCGCATTAGGCTACCCTTAGTGGCTCTTACAAGAGGGGGCCCTCAAAAGAGCGCAGTTAGAATGTGTACTGCTCATTACCAAAGGTTCTCTGGTCACATTAGGCAACAATGCCCCTCATTAAGACGGCCTAACCTTGAATCCTGAGCAGGGGACTGGAGCAGCACCCCATTCCATTTATTGTTGCCTCCAAGCAAATGATCAAACAAAGGTCACCAGCCAGAAACAAGCTACAGTAGAGATGAGCTATGTTAGAGACTAGCGACTGTAGAGACTAGCTGCAGTAGAAACAAGCTAAGGCCTCCTTAAGCTACAGTAGAAAATGGTCTTCACAAAGATTCTGGGCATAAAACCAGCGACATACCTAGGGTTGAAAAATTCTGGTAACATTCCCCAAGTTCCCAGGTTTTACAGAAATCCTGGCTGGATAATTCCCGGAATTGGGATGGAATAAACAGGAAATCTGGAATTCTCCAACCAGGATTTCTGGAAAATTTTGCAACCCAACACATACCATATTTGTCCGTCTCCCCTAAGTGTCCCCCTCTGTAGGGTGATATTAGGTTGATCTCCCGCATCTTTCTACCCTTTACTGTCAGGTGTAATTCTGTGTACTGCACTGTACCTCACCATAATTACAGAAAGGTCTTTCCACCCCCATGTGCTCGCTATCCAAATATAATCTCTCTATGTGACCTGCCTCAACATGATTCATTAATGGCTCTCTGATGGAAGTTCGTCTGCCTCCATATCACATATACCACCATAGAGCCCCCATCTTGCGGTTAGATTGTTTCCTGGGGTTTGTTTGCTCTCTCCTTTTTCTCAAGAGTTTTAAAACTCAAAAAATACCCCTGTATATCAGGTTGTGATCTACAAAAGGGATGCTTGTCCGACAAAAGACCTGGCCTCTCAGTCAACAAAACGAACCACCATCCCACTCGTAGCATGCTAAAGAGTTGCCATAACAAATAGCAGACAGCAGTACGGGACGGTTTGTTTGTTGTTTCTTCAGATCATTATCAGAACTCTTACAGTGTGCTCTGTGGGACAGCACTCGCTCGATGCAATCGACTGCGGATTTCACAAACGAAAAAGGTGCAAGGATGACTTTTCTACAACTGGTTTGTTGACCTTTCTTTTAACACAGGTTCCATAACCGGATAAATACTTTGACCTCAAATTAGATCATCTGACTTTTTTATTATCTTGCAGTGCTCACTGAGGTGGATTACAGTAACCAAGATGGTGTTGCAGGCCATAGCACTGTGCTTGTATGAATTATTTACATTCAACAGTTGTAACTGTGAAGTCAAAATTGTTCACTTTAAAAGGGCAAATGATTTGGAAATCCTACAAATGCCTTGTTTCCCCATGGTTTGCTCCTCCATTCTCCCGTTGTTCCTCCTGTCAGAGAGAACATTCTGTTCTCATCTGAACTTAGAATAAGGCCCAAAGGAGCATGGAATTTAAAGCACTCATCAGACTCAACCTGCAGCCACCCATGGCACACACTGGGACCAAATGTAACACAACAGTTGGAGATACACAGGAAAGTTTTCTATGGAGAAGTGCTTTATGAGTTGGCATTCCAGGCTCATTTCACAAGAGGGAGTTTGATGTGACTCAAACTTAACTTTAGGGCACTTAACTCTTTAGGGCCCTTAACTCTATGGACTGCACTGGAGTAGCAATTACAGTCAATCGTTATGCTAGTAATTAGCCCACCAACAGGTATGAAAGTGTCAAAGGGGTACTTACCCCAAACCCCCACAACCAGCTGTCAGACTTTGGCGTCCCGCCCTTTGTGTCTGGGACCCCTTTAATAACAACAGGGTGCTGTTTTGAAAGGCCTCCAAAACCAAGCACAATAATACACACACAGAGACAAAGAGACACACACTTGAACACACACACACAACTGCATATCCTGGAAATGCGGAGCCACAGAATATACACAGAAAGACCAAAAAATTGTCAAACTTGAATAGACGGAAAAGATCCCCCCCCCCCCTCTGAAAACAAATGGCCCGTTCTAAAGCCCATGTTGTCCTACTGTTGTTCATCAGACACAAAGACTGTAGAGTGCAGGCCCATTCATTCATACTGTAAAACAGCTAAACACAGTGATGAAGTCAGATCCCTTAATCCTGGCTGGAATGTCCGTCCAGCTCCGGCAGCCTCATGGGTCTCAGCACCAGTTTGCTGCTTATCACTCCAACTGTATAAAAATGTGATGTGGGCTCTAAAAGAGATCAGGGGGAAACAATCCAATTTTCACCTGAAAACAGTCCTGTTTTGTTACAGTTTACTTTGATCAACTATTTGGCCCCTGGTTTGTTCCCAGGAGTAACAATTAGGCCTAAATGTTAAGAAATGAGGTGAATGCTTTTCATGCAAATGCCATGATATTAATTGAAACTTTACTAGGGTGAAGAAAGAATGCACAAGTACTACACAGATGTCCATGTAGCCTACTTGTTTGGGTTTCTGGACTGTTAGTACTCTACCAAGAACATTGAGGACTCACGGGTCGTTCCACCAATTCGGTCCCTTTTGAGATCTGTAGAAAAAAAACTTTAGATTTCACCTATTTTTAACATTCTGTCAAAGAGCACGTTAAACTTAATTTTAAAAACATGTTTTCCCATATAACGTAAATTAAAAAAATACTATAAATAGTGCCTATTAACCTTTTCACCCAACACACGGGTGTGATCATTCTACAGTGGTCCCTGCAGCGTACGCTCAAACCGGTGTGATTATTTAGAATGTCCAGTTTCGATTGACGCAACAATCAGCATTTGAGCTGGCCACACTGTTTTTTCACAGAAACATTTTGCACAAACACAGTCCTTACATAGTTATGTCCAGAATGTGACCAGTTTATTTTTGGATACAATGTTCAGAGAAGTAGTTACAGCATAACACAATCATCCAAACTGGAAAATGTAGGCTACATTTGTCCTAACGCTAACTGAGGAAATATTGATGTAACACAAGTGGCCATATTTTAATTCTCGACTGACAGAAACTACAATATGAATTAGCTAATAGTAATTACTATTTATAATTAATCACATCACGGGTGAGCTCACCATTGATCGAAATAATTGAGTAAAACACTTTCTAGAAATCGAAAGTAATCCGACGATGGGTAGTTTGTGTGCGCCACCATGTTTGTTTTTTCGCATCAACCAAAGATGAGAGGAGACAAGATGAGTTTTATCGGTTTATGGTATGCATGTTGAAGGGGGTGTGTCGTCTACAATCATTCACTTCCCTTCATTCAGTTCCGGAAGTTTACCCAGAAAGATGAGTGAACCATTCCTTCACCTCATTATAACATCTTTGGTCTGACAGATGTTTACGTAACACCTAGAATGCATTGTATAATGTCAACAAACATGGCACCACACACACAGCTGGAAAATAGTTTAGCATTAGCTCATTATAATCAGTACAACCTTCAAAAAAGTATTTTACACACATCATAGGTGTCCATTACAATCAATGCAATAATCAAAATGCATTATTTGTCACCAGTACTTGAAAACATTTGAATAAAACTGTAAATGCATTATGCTCCATACATACATACATACATACATACTGTATGCGCCAACGACAACACGATATACAGAAAATAAGGAACTTACTTTGTATGTTGTAAAAGCGTTACATGGTCGCTGCCCGTATCATTTGCATAGTGCAG
This sequence comes from Salmo trutta, assembly GCF_901001165.1. Classification (NCBI taxonomy): domain Eukaryota; kingdom Metazoa; phylum Chordata; class Actinopteri; order Salmoniformes; family Salmonidae; genus Salmo; species Salmo trutta. The sequence continues at coordinate 18,402,975 of NC_042980.1, forward strand.
AAAATACACGAGAGTTCAGGGGCCTTGCTTTAACAAAGTTAACCATTTTCACTGTAGTGTCCAAAACGTGTTTCAAGCTGTCAGGCATTCCCTTGGCAGCAAGAGCCTCTCGGTGGATGCTGCAGTGTACCCAAGTGGCGTTGGGAGCAACTGCTTGCACACGCATTACCACTCCACTATGTCTCCCTGTCATGGTTTTTGCGCCATCAGTACAGATACCAACATGAGCAGCACCTATGCTTGGCTACATACGGACCGTTAGTGGAATTCCCATGAGTGAGTAATGGTTAATGTGATTGGATGTTAATTCTTTAACTAGGCTACATGTATTTGACATTGTGTTGTTATTATTTCGCTGAACACTAGATGTTTTTTTTTTTTTTTGGCAGTGAAACAAGGCTATTCAGGCGAGACAAAAAACTCACCCAAATGTTGGAAAATATAAATGGACTGTTTGAAAATGTGTGTGAAGGAGAAAAAAATTGCGCGTACCCCAGTTTGGGAATACCTGCTCTACACAATGACTCCTTGTTTTGTCACATAAACTGAAATTAGGCGAACTACAGTGAGGGAAAAAAGTATTTGATCCCCTGCTGATTTTGTACGTTTGCCCACTGACAAAGAAATGATCAGTCTATAATTTTAATGGTAGGTTTATTTGAACAGTGAGAGACAGAATAACAACAAAAAAATCCAGAAAAACATGTCAAAAGTGTTATAAATTGATTTGCATTTTAATGAGGGAAATAAGTATTTGACCCCCTCTCAATCAGAAAGATTTCTGGCTCCCAGGTGTCTTTTATACAGGTAACGAGCTGAGATTAGGAGCACACTCTTAAAGGGAGTGCTCCTAATCTCAGTTTGTTACCTGTATAAAAGACACCTGTCCACAGAAGCAATCAATCAATCAGATTCCAAACTCTCCACCATGGCCAAGACCAAAGAGCTCTCCAAGGATGTCAGGGGCAAGATTGTAGACCTACACAAGGCTGGAATGGGCTACAAGACCATCGCCAAGCAGCTTGGTGAGAAGGTGACGACAGTTGGTGCGATTATTCGCAAATGGAAGAAACGCAAAACAACTGTCAATCTCCCTCAGCCTGGGGGAGATATGCAAGCTCTCACCTCGTGGAGTTGCAATGATCATGAGAACGGTGAGGAATCAGCCCAGAACTACACGGGAGGTTCTTGTCAATGATCTCAAGGCAGTTGGGACCATAGTCATGAAGGACTGAAATCCTGCAGCACCCGCAAGGTCCCCCTGCTCAAGAAAGCACATATACATGCCCGTCTGAAGTTTGCCAACGAACATCTGAATGATTCAGAGGACAACTGGGTGAAAGTGTTTTGGTCAGATGAGACCAAAATGGAGCTCTTTGGCATCAACTCAACTCGCCGCGTTTGGAGGAGGAGGAGGAATGCTGCCTATGACCCCAAGAACACCTACCCCACCGTCAAACATGGAGGTGGAAACATTATGCTTTGGGGGTGTTTTTCTGCTAAGGGGACAGGACAACTTCACCGCATCAAAGGGACGATGGACGGGGCCATGTACCGTCAAATCTTGGGTGAGAGCCTCCTTCCCTCAGCCAGGGCATTGAAAATGGGTCGTGGATGGGTATTCCAGCATGACAATGACCCAAAACACACAGCCAAGGCAACAAAGGAGTGGCTCAAGAAGAAGCACATTAAGGTCCTGGAGTGGCCTAGCCAGTCTCCAGACCTTAATCCCATAGAAAATCTGTGGAGGGAGCTGAAGGTTCGAGTTGCCAAACGTCAGCCTCGAAACCTTAATGACTTGGAGAAGATCTGCAAAGAGGAGTGGGACAAAATCCCCCCTGAGATCTGTGGAAACCTGGTGGCCAACTACAAGAAATGTCTGACCCCTGTGATTGCCAGCAAGGGTTTTGCCACCAAGTACTAAGTCATGTTTTGCAGAGGGGTCAAATACTTATTTCCCTCATTAAAATGCAAATCATTTTATAACATTTTTGACATGCTTTTTTTCTGGTTTTTTTTGTTGTTATTTTGTCTCACTCTTCAAATAAACCTACCCTTAAAATTATAGACTGATCATTTCTTTGTCAGTGGGCAAACGTACAAAATCAGCAGGGGATCAAATACGTTTTTCCTCACTGTATTAGAATTTTTGCAACCAGTAAATGGCTGAGCAATTTCTGCATAATGTACCTTTTTAAAGCAAGGAGATGTGTCACTAAAACCAGAAAACCAGCTAAAACTATGCACTAACCATTGATGATCTTCATCAGATGACACTCCTAGGACATCATGTTACACATTACCTGCATTTTTTTGTTCGATCAAGTTGATATTTATATCCAAAAACAGCATTTTACATTGGCTCATGATGTTCAGAAAATAATTTGCCTCCAATACTGCCGGTGATCAGCACAACAATTTACAAAAATACTCATCATAAACGTTGATAAAATATTAAACTGTTATTCAATGAATTATAGATGAACATCTCCTTTATACAACCACTGTGACAGATTTCAAAAAAGCTTCACGGGGAAAGCACACTTTGCAATAATCTGAGTACTGCGCTCAGAAAAATACACCAGATACCCGCCATTTTGGAGTCATCTAAAATCATAAATAGCATTAGAAATATTCACTTACCTTTGATGATCTTCATCAGAAGCCACTTCCAGGAATCCCAGGTCCACAATAAATGTCGTTTTGTTTGATAAAGTCCAGAATTTATGTCCAAATACCTCCTTGTTGTTTGCGCGTTCAGTAAGCTACTCCAAATATAGGAAGCACGCGGAAAACTTCACGACGAAAAAAGTCAAAAAAAGTTATATTTACGTTCGTTGAAACATGTAAAACGTTGTAAAGCATCAATCTTTAGGGCCTTTTTAACGTAAAACTTCAATAATATTCCAACTGGACAATTCCAATGTCTTGAAAAACGTTATGGAACACAGCTACCTCATCACGTGAATGCGCGCCAATGAACTCATGTCATTTTCTGGGTCACCAACTTCCCCACCTTCTTGATCACTCTGTTTACTGCAAAAGGCTGAAAGAAGGTTCTAAAGACTGTTGACATCTAGTGGAAGCCTTAGGAAGTGCAAAATGAAACCTGACTCACTGTGTGTTAGATAGGCAATGACTTGGAAAGATTCCAAGCATCAGATTTGCCATTTCCTGGTTGGATTTTTCTCAGGTTTTTGCCTGCCATATGAGTTCTGTTATACTCACAGACATCATTCAAACAGTTTTAGAAACTTCAGAGTGTTTTCTATCCAAATCCACTAATAATATGCATATCCTAGCTTCTGAGTTTGAATAGGAGGCAGTTTAATATGGGCACGTATTTCATCCGAACGTGAAAATACTGCCCCCTAAATGTAAGAAGTTAAGTTTAAACAGAAAACGTTTTACCATCCCCACCCCCCAAAAAAAATCTACATTATTATTATTATTTTCTTAATTTTTTGTAATTATGTTTTTTTGCAGTGGCGCACCCGATTTAGAAGCAGCGGTGCGCTGCTGCTAAATGCATTTAGGGGAAACACTTTAAAATGCTGTTAAAATTCAATATTGATGTTGCACAATTTCTACTTCAAATATTAGGGGACTCAAAAGGCACTGATTTTGTGGAACAACCCACATAGCCTAGGCCAAATTTTATAGTTGATGAAGTTATCAAAGCCATAAGATGGGGCGGTAGGTAGCCTAGTGGTTAGAGCGTTGGGCCAGTAACCGAATGGTTGTGAAATCGAATCCCAGAGCTGACAAGGTAAAAATCTGCCGTTCTACCCCTGAACAAGACAGTTAACCCACTGTTCCTAGGCCGTCATTGTAAATAAGAATTTGTTCTTAACAGACTTGCCTAGTAAAAATAAAGGTTAAAGTAAGATGAGTCATCTATTTTGATATCAGTAGTTGATTGTATGTGTGGATCTCTAAATATGAGCTATATTTATAACTGTACTTGTTTCACATCCATGGGGGGGGTGCCTGTTACACCCTGTGGAGATGGAGCACAAGAGAAAGTGTCTTTGCTCCCCCCTCCCACTTAATCCGGGTTGCCCAGCCTGTGCTGGAATGGACAAGATAATCAGAGGAGTCTGCCACAGGCAGACTTGATGAGCTGGCAAAGTTTTTTTTTAAGCCATCTTGGTTGTGCCTCCAAATCTGAGGAAAATGCCTACAGTATGGCTCTTCAGTTGTTTAGAACCAGCACTTGGGCATTCTAATTGCATTGCTGTAGTTTTCAATTAGGGTTTTGAAAGATTATTTAGATATTCTGTCGACTCCCTGTTTGGACCAATGGATTAACCCCTAGTAAACCTGCTGCTTGTGATTCCCAATGCCTCTCTGGGCCAAATATTTCGAGGAGTATAGTGGATACAGAAGCTCCTATGATGGAAGAAGGTTTAGGCTAGGGGTTGTCTAGAGTGAGTCTAGTCAAGCCTATTTGAGATTGTCAAGATGGAATGATGTTTATGTGTTGGCTCCCAGTCCGTACAACATTGTCAAAGGTCCTGCCCAATCCAACTATCCCCCAGTATCCAATAAAAAAACAGACTTTTGAACAGGGCCCTTTTGTGATTTATGCTGGCCCAGATCTGTAATCATGGTATTGGGGCTTTGACGAATGATGTGCATCTTCGGCTGTGCCTTCTTCCTCCTCCACCAGGCATGGATGTGACAGTAATTCCGGCAGATTCCCTGTAATCCTGATAATGGCGATTTGTGTCCCCGGAACTAATCCCCTGGATTTATCCCCACGAGGGGCAATTAGCAAATTAATTCCCCCCACAAATAATTTTCTTCATCCATGCCGCCAGACACTCCACAGCACCATTTGTTTTTTAAAGAGGCATTATGCTGTTATTATTGTAACGTTTACACTTTTATGAATATGAATTAGGAAAATGGGTCTCTTCTTGGACTAGGGCCATGACTGAGTAATGGATTTGATGTGTTCAATGTAAGCAAAATGTCTTCATGTGGGCTATTTTGGAATGCATACAGTCAGTTAGGGATGGGCATTTGAAATTAATAATATATATATATTTTTTTACTATCCCCCCCCCAAAAAAGACATGGAACAGGGTGCTATAACAGTAGCCTAGGCTAACAGCAACAGTGAAAGAGAAGTCTGATGTTTGCCATCATAGAACTGATTCTGTTTCAACATTTTCTGGTGAGTGTTTTGTATTGATCTGTGTCAGGTCTTGTGGACCTTCCGTTGGTGTGCGCCTGTAGGCTAATCGCTGAGGTGGGGAAAATAGCATACTGTTGTCAGGGCTGACTGGAGGGCTAAATTCAGTATGATAGTAAAATGCCTTTTTATATAAAATGCACCCCATAACCTATAGCCCATGAGAGAGAAAATTAGCTTGAAAAATAAAACAAATCACTTTGTCCGTCCTCAGAACTGTAGGCTACATTTACTTTATGCATCTGAAAACAATATCAAAGCCACATAACATCTGAAGCAGCAGTAGCTCAATGCACCGTAGGCTACATAGCTAAACACTACATTCAAAACACTACATTCAAATACAAGTTTGTTGTTTCATTAAAAGGCCCAATGCAGCCATGTTTATCTTAATATCAAATTATTTCTGGGTAACAATTAAGTACTTTACCGTTATTGTTTTCAATTAAAATGGTAAAAAATAAACAAAAATAAAGATAAAGATACATTTTGCTAGGGGTGGTTTGAGACAGAGGCCTAATGGGAGGGATGTGTAACCTGCAAACTAGCTGTTTTTGGCAGAGAGGAGGGCAAACTATTTGTTATTGGTCTATTAACTTATAACATCTAGTGAAATCACCAGGTGGTCCAAAAATCCCATCCAGCCAAACAAGCAGACATTTTCAAACAGCTCTTACACTAAAAGTACATTATCATAACTTTCACTATTTCACAGTATTATTGTGTGGAAATATATATAAAAAACAAGGAAATTACATTTTGGACTGCTCTGCCCCTTTTAATTTAGGCATGTCAAATGTCATGGTATATCCTTGTGTCTAACAATGTATCATGGATCATTTAATTTAGACAAATATGTTACAATGTTTAAAAAATATATATATAAAATGAATACTCTCACAAGTGTTCGAATACTGAACGTCTGTTCGGATATTCGATTAACCGCGCCCATCCCTAAGTCAGATGCTATCTTCTTCCCCATAGCAGTGCTGATCTCTGTGAGGATGTTATTCTCATCATTGGTTAAGGCAAAAAAATTGTGAAGAAATGTTTGGGAATAAGTGTCTAAGATATCCCATTGTCAGGAACATTAGTGAACAGACTGTAAACACATGGTCAAACTGTGACCCCTCAGAGGTAGCCTACAGTAAATGGTGTCTGTACTGTATGCCCATTCCAGCTTGTTCAGCACAACCAATTGTGGCGCTCCAACTCATCCCCAGGCTTGTTTCTTCCTTGGCGCCAACAGTCTCTCTTACTCAACTTGCATGACCAGTTTCCAGATCTCTGGCCCCTGGGCTCAGAGTATTCCATGTTTAGCTATCCTATGTTTAGTTGTCCCTCATAATTGATTGTCAGAACAAAATGGCACTGTAGGTCCCTTGTCCCTGGCCCTGTTAGATATGAGCGGAATGAAGAGACTAAGAGAGGCCCCTCTGTGTCTCAGGGGGCCCTTGGCTCTACAAACATGTGGCAGGTGACTTCTTTCTTTCTTCTCGCTCTCAGGCTCTCTCTTCTGTCTCTCTTTTTCTGTCTCTCGCTGTCTCTGATTCTCAGTCCTTTTCTCTCTGTCTTTCTGTCTCACTCTCTCTCTCAAAATATCTCTTTGTACTTTTTAAATTATGCATTTCTTCTTTTTAATTAAGGATGTGTGTGTCTTTTTACACCTCGAAGACAAAATGTGTTAATAGACTTTACAATAGATTACGTAGGCTAAACAGTAGCATTTTATCCTATCTGAGCTGAATCAAGCCGACAAGCCTATTTACAGAAAGCTTTCTAAACTGTTAGTTCTATATTTGGCACACATAGAGAGATGAGAGAGAAAGACCTTTGCATGTTCATTGGTGTGTCAGAGCCTCTCTTCCCTGCCTTAACAAGCAGAAGTGTCACCATTGTCAAACCACACCCACCATATCCTTTTCTTTTCAGACACTTACCACTTGAGGTTTTGTCAGGGTTAACCATAACCACAAGCTCATATTGTTGTGGTTTCTTAAACCATATGGCACTCTCAGGCTATGTTTTGCACTTTAAATTCAAAATCCTTTTTCCTGTTGTTTAGATAAGTCTCAAGGATTATACTTAAAATATAAATTATTTTTGTTTAGCCTTTTTGGTGTTTGAGATTTATATAGTGAATCAGTTCCTTAAGCAGTAGGCCCTAAATCTTATCCAGGGATGAATCAACCTGTGGTGCCTGGTGCCTCGCAGGTTCATGTTTATATTTTGTGTTCATTGTCATGTCTATGGCTCGGTGAATGAGGATAGCCTGACCTTTCTATGGTCAACTATGCGTGACAGTACATTATTGGCAATTGTTTGATTGACTTGTGTGTAGTGTGCTTTGTACAGCTCGGAGCATACTGTCAATAGGGGCTGTATTTTACTAGCTGCAGACTAGATTTCATGCCTAGGTTACTTATCAAAATGGATGGGGTGGGGGTGCAGTGGGCTAAATGATTGTCGTGTTGTGATTCAGTATAGTAAATTACATTCAACTTATTTCACCCCTGCTGATTCGGTTGAAAACGAGACTCTTCTCTCTGAATGGGAATTCTATCCCATTACCCTCCTGGACCTATCAAACATAATCATTAACAAATCATATCACAATCAGCCAGGGCCAGAGATTTTCCCACACAGCATTTGAAGACTGTGTGTGTGTGTGTCAGTTTCTAGAGGCACTCGAGTCGTCACCACTGGTTAATTACAGGGCTGTGGTAAGGCTTCACACTGTGGAGGGAGGCTGGCTGATGAGAGATGGCTCTGTTAGTGATCAGTGCAGCCCTGGAAGTGGCCTTTAATGCCTCCGTCCTGTAATTGTCCTGCACTGAGTGGAGAGTTACATCATCCATGCATTGCTTCATGAGAGCAATAGATTAGTAGTAGAATAAAAGGACATATGATGTTACACTGTTGACAGGGCTGTCCCAAAATGAACTATGTTGATGTGCAGGACACAGTAGGCTTCTTTTATGTATTCATTCATGTCTGTGGTTTGGTGTTTGAACGCCCTTCAACCGATTCTCACAAATGATTTATTAACACATTCACCTTACAACAGGAATGCTGTTCGACCTTCACCTCAAAGTCTTTTGATCTAGTGTCTCCATCTCTCTGTTCCTCAGGGGCTATCCTGGGCCGGTCAGAGACGCAGGAGTGTGTCCACTACAACTACAACCCCAACCCTGCTGCCATCCAGGAGAACCGGGGTAACCGCAGTGGCATCGAGACATGTGCCGGGGAGAAGGACAAGCGGAGACACTGCTTCGCCACCTGGAGGAATGTGTCGGGAACCGTAGATATCGTCAAGCAGGGCTGCTGGCTGGATGATACCAACTGCTATGACAGGTAGGGCCTATTGCATCAGGGCTCTGTGGGGGTGGGTTGATAACATATGTGATCTGTTACAACACACCAATGACACACGGTGGAATAACTAAGTGTATCATTGGTGTTTTGCAATGGATGACAAATGTTATCAGTATAATCAGTGAAGACGACTCTTATAGACCTATCTAGTAGCTCCATTCTGTGTGAGGACTTGGTCGTCCCATGAAGATGATGTGAAAGGTGTCGAATGGGGAGGACGAAAAATCATCATGAACGTGGTTCCTTGCAAGCTACACATTTTTCAAAAATGGCAGCATTAGCAGTCTCAACTTGTTCTAACAGCTACACTACTGCAATAAACAATTGAGCTTCTTCTTCAAGTAATTTAACACCTGCAGTGTTTTTTTAAACAAGCTAGGCCTAAATGTTTGCGTATTGCACATTTGCCCTGTGAGCCAGAACAGACAGATAGAGATGGATAAAATGTTTCCTCACTCAGGGATGTTTAAGTGTAACACTTTAGCCCCTCTTCACTTGTGTAAACATGTTATTGCTGTTAAGCTTTGCTCCCCCTCCATTCCACCAAATTGTGATGTTATCTGCCCAGCTATCCATCCAGCATGTCAGCTAGCGTTGCCAGAAACATTCTCTGTCATAGCGTGCGAGAACCCAGGCCCAGAAAGGCTGTTTTACACGGCGGGTCTTGTCTTAGCATGCCGTTGAACCCGTTTACCTTCCATCTGCAGTAACCAAATCGGTGTTTTTGAAGTGTGGCATGCTGCCATGAGATTACTCAATGTAGAGCAATGTAGAGCAACAGGTAGCTCCGACCGTGCGGCAACTTACCAACACGTGTATACTCTACTCTACTCTACTCTACGTAAACAACAGCCAAAGTTTTTTTTCAAACATAGTTTGGAGTGAATACTGCTCATTTTGTTTCAGCTTGGGCTAATAAGCTTGTTTATCTAGTCGGGGATGTTTAGAGAACGAAGTGTAGCTTTGATATGGTTTAATTGCCATGGAATGTAAGTTTGTCAGTTAAATATAGAATTCATTCTTTTTTTCCTTCATTTTTTGTTGATTTGACTGAGTTCCAAAACTTACGAGGTGGAACACAAAATACTTTTTTACAGCAAGTAGCCTTCTGTACCTACAGCAACATGAACTACAACATCATATTTTTACATCTATTATATTACTATTCCTGTAGAGCTCCAGTCCAAAGCTCAAGGACAGTTCCCGAAATTCCATATTTTCCTTAGATATACAATTGTAACCCACAAAATAAGTTACAAAAAGAGTTTAGAAAAGGGAAGGTTTGCTAAGCTATTGGGGCCCGAAGGGACCAACATTTTGCTACATTGTTATGACAGCATTGTCTCTCTCTTTTCCAGAACTGAATGTGTGGAGACGAAGGAAAGTCCAGATGTGTTCTTCTGCTGCTGTGAAGGAAACATGTGCAACCAAAAGTTATTCTACACCCCCGACAACACACAAGCTGTTCAGAGTAAGTTGTGTGTGTGCGCATGCTTGAGTTCCTGTATGTAGTAACACCATATCAACTGAAAAATATGTTATGCTCAAATCTGACGTCCTTGCCTTTGTCCGAAGCGTGACCTTTTGACTTTTGTTACGACATGAAACAAAATAAATAACCCAATATGTTAGTCATCTTTATTCTTTCACGTTACATAACGCGGACGCTCTGCGTAACCGCTCTGCTTCATCAAATCTGCTCCATATTCCGGGAAGTGTGCGGCGTGATGTGGTGTTCCTAGTTCCAGTGAGTGTGCAGTGAACTCCGGCATGTGCCATGGTGTGTCTGACCGTGTCCTGTGTGGCTTCCTGTGTGTCATTCATCAGGGATTGCTGTGTCTTTAAGATTAAAAGGGGATGATCTGTCCTCCTTATCCCCGTTGAGCTAACGGGCCTCACTGCTAAACATCCTCTTAGCAGGAGGAGGAATGCAGTGACTCAGAGGAGGTGTAGCTAGCTGGGTCTGGGCACACTAACATCATCTTTCTTCACTGTGCTGCTCGCTCCGCCAAGCAACAATCCTTCCTGGAACTCAATCTACATTCTTCCCGTAATTGTTGATTTAAAAAAAAAAGATATATAATAATCTGAGCACGTCCTCAAAGAATGCAGAATAGAAACATCTAATCAGAAATCTCTTAATGTTCCTTGGTTCTGGAATTTCTTGGTCCTGGCAAAACATGTTTTTTATTACCATATCCTCAGTTGAGTATAAAGAAAAGAGAAATCTAATCAGTGATCAGAAATGCCTTAATGTTGTAGTTGGGTTACTCCTTTTCCTCTTGTGCTATTGTTGCTCAACAATGAACAGAATTGCCCTTTTCAGTATAGTCATATTAATTCATGGGGAAAACATTTGTGTGTTCTTGCATTGGAGTCACATAGAGGTTATACAATAGACACTCACTGGTCATTTTATTAGGTACACCCATCTAGTACTAGGTCGGCCTCCAGAACAGCTTGAATTCTTTGGGGTGTGGCGTTCAATAGTTGCTCAATTGGTATCAAGGGACCTAACATGTGCCAGGAAAACATTCCCCACACCAGTACACCACCGCTACCAGCCTGTACCATTGATACCAGGCTGGATGGGTCCATGGACTCATGCTTCTTACCCCAAATCTTGACTCTGACATCAGCATGACGCAAAAGGAACCGGACTTTGTTGGAGCAGGCAATGATTTTCCAATCCTCAATTGTCCAGTGTTGGTGATCACATGCCCACTGGAGCCGCTTCTTCTTGGTTTTAGCTGACAGGAGTGGAACCTGGTGTCTGCTGAAATAGCCCATCTGTGACAAGGATCGAGGAGCTGTGCATTCTGAGATGCCGTTCTGCACACCACTGTTGTACTGTGCTGTTAATTTTCTGTTTGTGGCCCGCCTGTTAGCTTGCACGGTTCATGCCATTCTTCTTCGACCTCTCTCATCAACGAGCTGTTTTCGCCTACCTGACCGCTGCGGACTGCATGTTTTTTGTTTGTCGCTTCATTCTTGGTGAAAAGCCCAGGAGGGTGGCCGCTTGGCAGGTGCGCCGGATCAGGTATTCTGAAATACTGGATCCGGCGCGCCTGGCACCGACAATCATACCACACTCAAAGTCGCTTAGGTCACTAATTTTGCCCATTCGAACAGTAACTGAATGCCTCAATGCCTGTCTGCCTGCTTTACATAGCAAGCCACGGCCATGTGACTCACTGTCTGTAGTAGCAGTACATTTTCGTGAATGGGGGGGAGTACCTAATAAACTGGCCACTGACTGTATATTAAAGCTTTGGGTGGGGAGATGGGCTCTACTAGAGTACATTAGGCATGCCTTTCTCCCTCTGCTTATTCAACTAAACATGTACGTATTTGCAGCAGGGACTAACTAGATGTGGAATTCCCTGGATATTTGGAATGAAAAGCTCGGTCGGAGCCTTACTATCGTATCGAGCATAAGGCTCTGCACATGCTCCCAGCTGCTTTTTTTAACCTAGCAACAGGGCCTATCTGGGGATCAACCATGCAGGAGTGGATAGAAAGAGGGAGAGAACGGGAGAGAGCTTGACCTTCTGACCAGAGCGGCTCCATGCCTGAGTGGCGTGTACAGTGTGGTGATCCTATTGCCCTGGGGGCGAGGTGGGGGCGTGGAGAGCAGGGAGCACACAGCAGGCAAGAGGAGGCATGTTGGAGAGTGGGGGGGGGGGGGGTTTGGGTCTGATGTATTTTTCAGCTCAAAGAGGCTAATCCGGGTTCTTATCCCACTTGCAGCTAAAGTGGAGCACTGGGCAGAGAGCTGGGAGAGGGGGAGGGGAGCGATGGATATAGAGGGGGAGGGGCATGGCAAGGGGGGGTTGTGGCAGGCAGGCAACAGCAGCATCACAAACAGTGCCCCCTCTTTAACCACGCAATGTTACTACCTATTGCCAGTTCAGCTGAGGTCCCCCACATAGAGCAGTAACGATACGCACATACACACACTGGATGTCACGCTGGCAGGCGAGGGAAGGGGTATCCACCGCAGCGGTGAAACGAGTCCGTGTTGAGATTACCGGAGATGCTGCTTTGGCAACGAGTCACAATCAAACCTTATCTCTCTTTCATGAAGCCCTGTAAAGGGACTGTGCCAGGATGGGTGCCTGTGAACCAAACAGGCTTTAGACAGATACACTAACTCAATCACCAAGCCTGTGGCACCACAGTTAACAGGGCTACTAGATTAAAGCTAGTTTTTACTGAATCGTTAGGGATCAAATCATCTGACTTCAGAGTACTGTCTCTGTGTTCAGGGTTCGTGTGTGTTCGTTTAACTATTCTTGTGAATACCAGAAGTCCTCACAAGGATAGTAAAACAAGGAAAATTCAGACAAGTGGAGACATTTTGCCGGTCCCCACGAGGAAAAATGTTATTTTAGGCTTAGGTTTAGGGTTACAATTAGGGTTAGAATTAGTTAGGGGTTACGGTTAGGAGTAAGAGTTAGGTATAGTTTTAGGGGTTTGCGGTTTGGTTATGGTTAAGGAAAATAGGATTTTGGCTGGGAATCAATTTTTTGGTCCCCACAAGGATAGCAATACAAAACTGTGTGTGTGTGTGTGTGTGTGTGTGTGTGTGTGTGTGTGTGTGTGTGTGTGTGTGTGTGTGTGTGTGTTAGAGCTGGGCGATATGGACATAACCCATATCACGATAAATTGACTGAATTATCACAATGAAACGTTAAGTTTATAACGATGTACACCAAAGTTATTTTTTTTATTACATTACCCTTTAAACTACTACTATTACTTTGAATGTTGTAGCTATCAGTTGTCCCATTAACAAGCACCCATATTAGCAAACGTATTTCATTTCAAACTTCGCATTTCTCTAGTAGGTTATTTATCTTAATGAAAAATATCAGCACTATGTCCACGATAAATGGTCGGTTTGGTCGGTTTATCATCCCAGCGCTAGTGTGTGTGTGTGTGTGTGTGTGTGTGTGTGTGTGTGTGACTGAGAGCGAGATATCCTCTTGATTTAACCGTCACACTCATTGACACTAAGCCCGGATAGATTTGGCTGATTCCCAGCCCCAGAGAGACCCAGCTAGAAATGCATTTTATAAAAATGACATCAGCCAGCTAGAGTTGAGCCCATATCAGCCCTACATTATGAACACAGAGACCGCAACACATAACCCATTTAGTTTTTCACATTCTTGGCAAAGTTATTAACAAAATACTCTTTCAGCACTCCTTGATTTTGAGTACATCCTACAATAGTCCTTTTGTCCAGGCATAATCTAGATTGATCTAATTTTACTCTCTCTGTCCTTCTTTCACTCTCTTTCCCACTCCCTCCCTTGCTCTCCCCTTCCCTCCATAGCAACGTCGAACCCGGTTACTCCGAAGCCTCCTCTCTTCACCACCCTGATGTACTCGTTGGTGCCCATCATAGGCATCACTGCCATCATCCTCTTCTCCTTCTGGATGTACCGCAATCACAAATTGGCATACCCACCAGTCCTGGTACCCACACAGGTAAGAAAACACACAGCACTAAACCGTCTTTAGTTGCAAAAACTGTTGTAGCTAGCTATGCAATGACTATTTAATAGACTAGCTACTGTATATCAATGAGGGTTGTTCTCATTTGAGTTCACCTGTAGCTAGCATTGGATCTATGTTGGCTGAGTGGCGGAAGCAAGGTATTCCAAGTGTCCACAGATATGCCACTGTAGACGCAACACCTCTTTGTTTTGACTGTGGCCCGCTTTGTTGATAAACTTTTTCTCCATCATGACTAAAGTCTGTGAGAGCAGTACTAGGACTTTAAAATCACCTGTATGACACAGATCAGTTGCTATGAGTTGTATTTGTACTTGAGCTTGTGCTGTTGGTAGCCTGAGAGTCTGTATTTGGCAGCTGTAGAGGAGAATGCGCTCATGTTCTCTTTTTTTTTTTTTCTCCATCCGTTTTTTGGAAAATCTTCTGAGAAATTACACCTTTTCAGGAAAGGTAGTTCCCTTGCTTTGATGGGACAGAGTGTTTAGGTAATCTATCTGCCATTGACACACACACACACACACACACACACACACACACACACACACACACACGAATGCTCACAAAGTAGCATGTGAAATCTCCATGAAAGCCTGGCAGTGCCAAAGTTAAGGCTCCAGATACTTGGCAGTTTGGCAGAAATGTTAGTACATGACGCACTCAAAGAAGTGAATTCTAATAACATAAGTCTATTATAACGTCTTCCATTGCCTCAACTAGCATCCAAAATCAGTGAACACAATGATTCCTGAAAAAAGGATGATGCTCTTTCTTTACAGTATAGTACTATACCATCCCACCTCTACCTTCTTGGGTGTGATAGGGATGCATAAAAGTATGGACACCTTTCACACATGGTCAGTTTTTTGGCATCAAGCCAGTGAAGCCATTCAAGTAGGCCACTGTATTCTGCTCATGTTGGAGTTAGTGGGAGCTGTGAAGTGGATGTGAGAAACCATGCTGTTTTTTTATGTTCCGCTATCATCTTTATTTACCCAGCAGTGTTGTGGCTGGCTGTGTTCGATGTGTCCTTTCAGATTTTACTGAGGCTGTGCCACAGCTGCAACAGCATCAGGCTCAAGTTAAAGGACAACTCCGCCACTTTTAACATGTGGGTTGTTATTATGAATTATTTAGTGATGTCCTGCATAGTTTTAGTGTATTTTTATGTTTTCATGACTGTTTAGTGATTAGCAAAACAGGAAATTGCTTCTCTGTTACGTTTTCAAGTAGGAGCTGACTAATACAAGAAATTATGGACAGTCATTTTCAGCGATCTATGTAACCCGTCTGTAGCTTTCTGATCATACTGGAACTCCCTGCTATATGTTGCTCTGGTTGTCTGTCTAATAACATCTGTAAATATTTTTAAATAGACGGTCAAGAACCTATAGAATGATACTCTACATATACAAAAGTATGTGGACACCCCTTCGAATTAGTGGATTCGGCTATTTCAGCCACACCTGTTGCTGACAGGTGTATAAAATCGAGCACACAGCCATGCAATCTCCATAGACAAACATTGGCAGTACAAGGGCCTTGCTGAAGAGCTCAGTGAGACTTCAACGTGGCACCGTCATAGGATGTCAATTTCTGCCCTGCTCGAGCTGCCCCGATCAACTGAAAGTGTTGTTATTGTGAAGTGGAAACGTCTAGGAGCAACAACGACTCAGCCGCGAAGTGGTAGGCCACACAAGTTCACAGAATGGGACTGGCGAGTACTGAAGCGCGTAGTGCATACAAATCGTGTGTCCTCGGTTGCCACACTCACTACCAAGTTCCAAACTGCCTCTGGAAGCAACGTCAGCACAAGAACTGCTCGTCGGGAGCTTCATGAAATTAGTTTCCATGGCCGAGCAGCCTAAGATCACCATGCGCAATGCCAAGTGTTGGCTGGAGTGGTGTAAAGCTCACCGCCATTGGACTCTGAAGCAGTGGAAACGTGTTCGCTGGAGTAATGAATCACGCTTCACTATCTGGCAGGCCGACGGACAAATCTGGGTTTGGTGGATGCCAGGAGAACGCTACCTGCCCCAATGCATAGTGCCCACTGTAAAGTTTGGGGAAGGTCATTTCCTGTTTCAGCATGACAATTCCCCCGTGCACAAGCGTGGTCCATGCAGAAATGGTTTGTTGAGATCAATGTCGAAGAACTTTACTGGTCTGCACAGAGCCCAGTGAACACAAGGATGACGCTCTTTCTTTACAGTATAGTACCATACCAATCGCCCAACATCAGCGCCTGACCTCACTAATGCTCGTGACTGAATGGAAGCAAGTCCCCGCAGCAATGTTCCAACATCTAGTGGAAAGCCTTTCCAGAAGAGTGGAGGCTGTTATAGCAGCAAAAGGTGGACCAACTCCATACTAATGCTTATGATTTTGGAATTAAATGTTTGACAAGAAGGTGTCCACATACTTGTAGTGTATTTATAGTCCGCCTATTCCAAAATGTTTCTGTTGTTCAAGACTCAAACTCCCATGATTCCATTCTACAAAACTACTTCCACAATCACCGACTGAAGTTGCAGCTCCAGCAGCCATTGTGCCCTTTCCAAATTTGTTCTAATTGAATTACTTGTAAACGTCATACTTTTTATTAGTTACAATAGGCCTCCAGTGTTGGATGGTAGCTTGGTCACTGAGGCTGTATTTTTCTGTTATCGTAGAAAACACTTTAGCTACTTAGCTAGCTAGCTTTGCTGCACTCGCGAGTGGTGCAGTGGTCTAAGGCACTGCATCTCAGTGCTAGAGGTGTCATTACAGACCCTGGTTCGATTCCAGGCTGTATCACAACCGGCCTTGATTGGGAGTCTCATAGGGCAGCGCACAATTGGCCCAGTGTCGTCTGGGTTAGGGTTTGGCCGTCATTGTAAACAAGAATTTGTTCTTACCTGACTTGCCTAGTTAAATAAATAAGATAAAAAAAGCACCAAATATACAGGCTGAGAGATACTAGGATTCTGTAATGATTTGCCTGTAAAATTCATAATAAATGTTGTGTTTTTTAACAGGCTTGCATGTTGTTTAAGACAGCCACTAAGATTAAACTGTTATTTTGGATGCAGCAGTCAGGCTAGCTTGCATTCTAGCTAGTTGAAGGAACTCAGTGTTATGGTTAGCGTAGCTAGCTAGTCAGAATCTACATGCAATTATTTTTGGTGTATTGCAGTTTTTTGGTGACAATGACATGAGCATATATTCAGTACGGCATTTATGCATGCATTATAATATATTTTCAACCCAAAAGTAATGTGAAATGCCCTTATAACTTATGATATAAGCAATATATTTAGACTAAGCTTTCTTCTGGGCTTGATAGCCAGCTAGCTAAGTGGCTGACTAAGCTGAGCATTGCTTCATAGGTGACAAAATGTACCCTGGGAATCGTAGTATGCTGTAGACGAGGGCAGTATAGAAGCTTCAAAATTACAAAAACTAGGAATCGTGCAGTATGACTAACAAAAACGATAAAACATCAAAATGTGCATTAAATAGTAATGCATATACAGTATACTAACAGCATAATAACTGGTTATAAAGTGGCAGAATTGTCCTTTACAGTTATGCCCATTTCCGTAAGTTCAGAGGTCACATTGACCCCTTTTGAGGCTCCTCAATCTCTCTTTACAATGCGACTGACTTCTCTGACAATGGAGCATCAGGGCTGCTTTTAGAACCAATGTCCAGTCCACTTCATGGGTTTTTATAATAGTTAGAAGACACAGATGGACAGTCAGTATCTCATGTACAGAATATCTTGGTACGTGTGTATCTGTTAGTGCAATTCTGATAGAAGAAAGGCTGGTTAGGCCTCCTATGATATGTGGTTCTTTCTCAGTATGGCCTGGCCGTTCTATGCAAGTACAGTACCTGATAATCATTGGGGTTTAAAGTGTGTGTGTGTGGTCCTCGCCCACTCATCATCACCCGCACCACAGCACAGAACACTGAGTACAGGAAAGCGTTCGCTCGTTCGGAGAGGAGAGGGGGAGGGTTGGATTAATAATGCATGCTCTCGCTCTCTTTTTTCCTCCCTCACTCTCTCCATCTGCCCGCTCGCTCGCTTCATCTCTACTACCCCCCCCCCCCCCCCCGGTTATAAAAAGGCTTGCTGCACGCAGGTCAATGAGACATGCCTGAATTTGATCAATAACAAGCTATGTTTTTGTTAATGCTGGCTTCCCACACCCATACTGCAGCTCTCTCGCTATCTACTGGACCATCTACAGCAAGCAGGAGTCATATATATATATATAGCTGCACATGAAGTGCTTTTCATGCCATGCATTCTTCCCAAACAAGTTGAGCTATGCATTTACACTATGCATGCTGGTCCATTACCATATATCACATCGATTGCACAGCAGCGACAAAGGAGATCCACGGTAAAGATTAACACCAAATCTCTGCATTGCATGCACTAGCGACTAGCTGAATACTCACACACACAGTCTTGTTAAAATAACCTTGCGGGGACACAATTTATAACCATTCTAAATTCTATTTTCCTTATCCCTAACACAAACCTTAACCTCAAAACCTAACCTTAACCCTAAACCTAACTCTAACCCTAAAACTAACCATAACTCCTGTTGTGTCTGGACTATCATTAAACGTGAAGACTGATTTGATAATATACAATTCTCTAGGTTTAATTATTACGTGATTAAACTAATCATGTAAACATTAACTAGGAAGTCAGGGCACCACGGGAAAATGTTTAGCATTAGAGTTATAATTTCCCGAAATATAATTCTTCAGATATTTTAATATCTTATCAATTAGTCTTCCATTAATGATTATTAATTGCCTCATCAGTTCTCATTACTGAACGTTGCAAACCCTTGGATATCTGCACGAACCCTAGTTAAAATCATGAATCAAATATATAAAAATTGCCTTAATTATTTATTTACTAACTAACTAAATAATCACACAGAATTACATAACAAACAAACAGTAGATATTGGTTACTAACAATGATAGAAAAGACCCTAGTGGGCTAAGCCGATATGACGGCTTAGTAGACAAAGGAAAGGGGTGGGGACTGAGAAAGAGTGGGAAAGACAAAATGGATTCACTACACACAGTGGATAATTATAATCATTGAAATGCTAATCCTTTGCACATGAACGGCCGCTCATTCGAGAATAATTGCAATGTATATATTTACGCCCGTATGCCGTTGTTGTCTCTCTGTTGAAAACACTCAATCGTCCTGTAGAGATCATCAGAGTCTCTGCTTAACTTTCTCAGAAGTCACAATGTCTTTCGTGGTTGTAGGTGGTTAGAATGGATACTTCAGAGTACCATTTGGAAATATTCTCATAGAATAGATGCTTCGGTGGTTGTCGGTATTCTCGTTCTAGACTTCTAGCTGCAGACTAGTAATTATACGTGTAAGATTTGCTCTTATTCTGTAGTGATCGATAGTCTCAGAGTTTAACCGTTTTCAGCCGTGTAGCCAAAACTACAGCTGTATGGTCTCTGTGGCCTATAGAATTGTAGCCATTCCAACGTGGGGACTCCTGTCCCAGCGATCTCTGACTTGTCCTTTGGTAGAGTTGTAGTTTAAACCATTTCACACACCAACGTCACCCAGCATGTTTTGGTCTGGTGTGAATTTCGTCAAGAGTGGGTTTTATACACTTCAGAGAAAAGGGTGGTCCATGATGCCGACTTAATGTCTATGCTCACATGGGCGTAATTACTGACTTGGTTAACTTTATATGAAAACCTTCTAAATGAGAAAATATGGGTTAACATCACATTACATCTTTTCACAAATAGTTTCATGTTTATTCACATACGTTTCACAATATTTAGATGTAAACCTGACAGCTGGGAAATGTATCCTTTAAGAGATACAGTTGTGTGTTTCCTGTCCTTCATGAGATCACCAAGTGAAACACACTCATCATGACTGTCCCTTAACCTGTTAGGGCTAGGGGGCAGTATTTACACGGCCGGATAAAAAACGTACCCAATTTAATCTGGTTACTACTCCTGCCCAGTAACTAGAATATGCATATAATTATTGGCTTTGGATAGAAAACACCCTAAAGTTTCTAAAACTGTTTGAATGGTGTCTGTGAGTATAACAGAACTCATATGGCAGGCAAAAACCTGAGAAGATTCCATACAGGAAGTGACCTGTCTGACAAGTTCTTGTTCATCTTGGCTCTTTTTATTGAAGACTGAGGATCTTTGCTGTAACGTGACACTTCCTACGGCTCCCATAGGCTCTCAGAACCCGGGAAAAAGCTGAATGATATCGAGGCAGCCCCAGGCTGAAACACATTAGCGCGTTTGGATAGTGGCCGATCAGAGGGCCATCAGACTAAGGCTCGTGCACGAGGGGATCCCATGCTTTTACTTTCTCTCTCGTTGAATGTAAACAGGCTTTGCCGGTTGGAATATTATCGCTTTTTTACGAGAAAAATGGCATAAAAATTGATTTTAGACAGCGGTTGACATGCTTCAAAGTACGGTAATGGAATATTTAGAAATGTTTTGTCACGAAATGCGCCGTGCTCGTAACCCTTATTTCGGATAGTGTCTTGAACGCACGAACAAAACGCCGCTATTTGGATATAACAATGGATTATTTGGGACCAAACCAACATTTGTTATTGAAGTAGAAGTCCTGGGAGTGCATTCTGACGAAGAACCCCAAAGGTAATCAAACTTTTCTAATAGTAAATCGGAGTTTGGTGAAGGCTAAACTTGCTGGGTGTCTAAATAGCTAGCCCTGTGATGCCGGGCTATCTACTTAGAATATTGCAAAATGTGCTTTCACCAAAAAGCTATTTTAAAATCGGACATATCGAGTGCATAGAGGAGTTCTGTATCTATAATTCTTAAAATAATTGTTATGCTTTTTGTGAACGTTTATCGTGAGTAATTTAGTAAATTCACCGGAAGTTTGCGGGGGGTATGCTAGTTCTGAACGTCACATGCTAATGTAAAAAGCTGGTTTTTGATATAAATATGAACTTGATTGAACAAAACATGCATGTATTGTATAACATAATGTCCTAGGGTTGTCATCTGATGAAGATCATCAAAGGTTAGTGCTGCATTTAGCTGTCTTCTGGGTTTTTGTGACATTATATGCTAGCTTGAAAAATGGGTGTCTGATTATTTCTGGCTGGGTACTCTGCTGACATAATCTAATGTTTTGCTTTCGTTGTAAAGCCTTTTTGAAATCGGACAGTGTGGTTAGATTAACGAGAGTCTTGTCTTTAAAATGCTGTAAAATAGTCATATGTTTGAGAAATTGAAGTAATAGCATTTCTAAGGTATTTGAATAACGCGCCACAGGATTCCACTGTGGGTGGAAATCGTCTCACTGGCCCTAGAGAAGTTAACCTGTTAGGGTATAGGGGGCAGTATTTTCACGGCTGGATAAAAAAATGTACCCGATTTAATCTGGTTACTAATCCTACCCAGTAACTACAATATGCATATACTTATATATATATATATATATATATATATATATATATATATATATATATATATATATATATATATATGGATAGAAAACACCCTAAAGTTTCTAAAACTGTTTGAATTGTGTCTGTGAGTATAACAGAACTCATTTGGCAGGCAAAACCCTGAGACAGATTCTGACAGGAAGTGGATACCTGATGTGTTGAATTGACTTTAAGCCTATGCCATTGAAAAACAAAGGGGCTGAGGAATGTTTTGGCACTTCCTATTGCTTCCACAAGATGTCCCCAGCCTTTACAAAGTGTTTTGAGTCTTCTACTCTGAGATCTGACCGAAGAAGAGCCTTGGAACGGTGATGGCCCATTAGACACCTGGCGCACGAGTTCATGGTGGGTACTCTCATTCCGAAACGTTTTAAAAGAGAACCCAATGGTCCGCCTTGAATTTTATTCATGTTCTGGTTAAAAAAGGCCCTAATGATTTATGCGATACAACGTTTGACATGTTTGAACGAACGGAAAAAATATATTTACGTTCGTTCAAACAATGTGAAGTGAAGTCCGGCTGGCTTAGATCATGTGCTAACAACACGGAGCTTTTTGGACATAAATGATGAGCTTTTTTGAACAAAACTACATTCGTTATGGACCTGGGATTCCTGGAAGTGACATCTGATGAAGAGAATCAAAAGGTAATGGATTATTTACATAGTATTTTCGATTTTAGATCTCTCCAACATGGCGGTTAGTCTGTATCGCAATGCGTATTTTTCTGGGCGCAGTGCTCAGATTATTGCAAAGTGTGATTTCCCAGTAAGGTTATTTTTAAATCTGGCAAGTCGATTGCGTTCCAGAGATGTAAATATATAATTCTTTGAATGACAATATAGTATTTTACCAATGTTTTCTAATATTAATTCATTATTTTGTTGCGATGACTTGACTGCCGGTTATTGGAGGGAAACGATTTCCTCAACATCAACGCCATAGTAAAACGCTGTTTTTGGATATAAATATGAACTTGATAGAACTAAAAATGCATGCATTGTCTAACATAATGTCCTAGGAGTGTCATCTGATGGAGATTGTAAAAGGTTAGTGCATCATTTTAGCTGATTTTATGGTTTTGGTGACGCCTGTCTTTGAATCGACAATACATTACACACAGCTATTGTCAATGTACTCTCCTAACATAACCTAACTTTATGCTTTCGCCGTAAAACCTTTTTGAAATCGGACAACGTGGTTAGATTAAGGAGATGTTTATCTTTCAAAGGGTGTCAGATAGTTGTATGTTTGAAAAACTTGAATTTTGACATTTATTAGGTTTCAAATTTGCCGCTCTTGAAATGCACCTGCTGTTGATAGGGTGCGCCACGGGTGGCACGCTAACGTCCCACATAGCCCCAAGAAGTTAAGTGTCCATGGACCGTTCCCACATTCTCAAAAGTAGAAATATTGTTTAATTCCCCCATTTTGGTGATTAGGAGTTTTGAACTAAGAGAAGCTCTTTGTTCTGGTAGACTCTCCCTCAATACTGCATGGCAGTTTCTACCAGGTATTTATGACCTGTCGTAAAGTCATAAAACTGTAGGGGACGGAGGGCTATGATCCTCCCCCCAGGGCAAGTCATGACACTCCTAAACCTAATTCTAACACAAATTATACCCCCTAGAAAATAACATTTGACCTTGTGGGACTAACAAAATGTCCCCAGTTGATCACATTTTTGTTTGTTTGCTATTCTTGTGGGGACTTCTGGTCCCCACACACACACACACACACACACACACACACACACACACACACACACACACACACACACACACACACACACACACTGATTGGTCATTCCTCTGGTTTGCTGTTTGGCTAGGGCTCAACCTCCATTCCCGGAGTGCAATGTGATCCGAGAGGAAAAGAGCGGGATAAGAGAGGAGAGGAATGCTTGTTCATTATTCATCAGCCTTCTAAAGGCACCCTCTGAGTAAGCATGTCCTTCAGCGGAGAGGGAGAGGAGAGAGGGCGCAAGGGCTTTTAACCCTACTTAATGTCCTTCCAACACTTGCTTTCTCTCCACTACCAAGGTCTCACTGAAGTGACAGACAGACAAATCAAGCAGAGTGCACCTGTCTTGTCGTATTTCGCTTACTGCCACCTGGGTCCTTTTAAGTCCTTGGTCAGCTTTATTTCACAGGCGTTACCATTGCTTGGAATTTTATACTCTTATTTATACTCTAGTCTTGACTCTCTGACATTCTCATGGGCTTTATGTCTTGTGCAGGCTCTTACGTGCTTGCACACACATACACATGCATCACTTGCTCTCTCACTCACACACTTATTACTGAGTCACACACACTCGCTGAAATAAATGTACATGCTACAGTAGCATTTAGCTGCAGCAGTGCTGCCAGGGATGTGTGTGTGTGTATGTGTTTGTGCACATTTGTGTGCGCATGCTCCTGTGCTTGTGAGAACAGCGTGTGCTCGCTTGGCGGTGTGTCAGGGGAGGGAAGGGACCAGAAGCGTAATCACACTCTCTAATAGCCATTGCGAATTCTGGGGGAATTGTTGGCAGCCACTGAAATGCTTACCGTCAACTTGTCATTTTTATAGCATCCTGGGGCTGAACACTCTGTAATATGCACACATAGCTGGGCTTGAAAACCTGGAGTTAGCAGTAGCCTCTCTCCTCACACACACGCTAAACATAGTGCCATTGTGACACACCATTAGTATGTATGATTTACCCCGTGAGTACTGTTACTCACTCACTTCACCCCTATTGCCTTAGCCGTGAGTACTGTCACTCACTCACTTCACCCCTATTGCCTTAGCCGTGAGTACTGTCACTCACTCACTTCACCCCTATTGCCTTAGCCGTGAGTACTGTCACTCACTCACTTCACCCCTATTGCCTTAGCCGTGAGTACTGTCACTCACTCACTTCACCCCTATTGCCTTTAGCCAGTTGTGTGTGAATGGTGTAGGAATGAATTGGCTGGCGCTTCAATATGATGGTTTTGTAACGGGGTGTAAAGTAAAGAGAAATAGAAAGCTTTCTCAGGCAGACAGGCGGCCTAATGGACTCTCAGACGCTGTCGTGACTTGAAAACTTGGCTGCAGGTGAGCAGCGGAACTCACGGTTGACTGGTTACTCATTCCAGATGTTGCTTTGTAAAAATGGCCCACTCTTGTTGTTCGCCTCCACAGCTTCCAGTGAACTGAATTGAGGTCAGTTGAAGGCATGGTTGACTCCCAGGACAAACCATGGTGTCCCTGATCCTAGGTCAGGTCATAACAAGGAGAGGAGTGGTGTTATATTCTCGGTCCATAGGTCATCAGCTAAATTGTCATTTATTTTGCCACTCTCTGTGCTTCCATGTCTCTCATGCTGGAAATGTTGTTTTCTTTCCTTAACTAGCACGCCTTTCATATTATGATAGAGGTAAGAGAAGTCTCTCTCATTCAGCAATTGGGTACAATCTGTTCACTGAGGACTGTTTATTGGTTGGATTTGTTTTTGCATCTCTTATGAATATGATTTATCATATCCCTCAAGCTTGAGCCTGCCACTTCCTCAAATACACTATTCATTTCTATTTCAGTTGTAACGGCGCACTATATTTTACTTTTGTGATGCTCCTTAATGGTGTTTTATAGTGCACGGATATATGTTAAATCCACTGTCCTGCTTGGGATTCTGCAGCAGAGTCGCAGTGCATGGACCGATGCCTCAGTGGTTGGAACGCAAGAGACCGAGCATGCTATGAATGCAGCCAAAGAACGTGATGGTGAAATGATTGATATGGTGGCTTATATCAATATGGGGTGGAAGGGAGGGGTGGGAGAATGGTGGCTAAGAACACACACACAGACACACAGTTATAGGCTTCTTAAATATAAAATAACCAAATAACCATTTTGAACAGAAGCAAACCACCACCTGCTGGTTTGCTTTATAACTAAGTCAGTACAAGGATAACCATTCTCAATATCTTGTAAACAACAGTATTGATTCGCCTGTTGAAGACAAAAGAATGACTCATAAAGATGATAAATGTTAGGCCTCTCCACCCTGTCCTAGCCTACAGGGACAACTGGACCATAAAATTGCATTGTTTTCATTTTCAGCAGTGCCTGTGCAATGATTGACACTTGAGAGAATGGAAACGTAAACATGACCTTGAACATTGTGAACGCAGCTGGAGGTGCAGGGTGTAGCTGGAGTTAAGCCTGAGCTGCATGCTTTAGGCCAAGCCTATACATCCTGCCTGATATGTTTTCCTCTTTCACTTGGTGTCCCTCCTCCTTCCTGTTCCACCCTTTGCTGTCATTAATCAGTGTATTCTTTGTTCCCTTCCCGTTGTGGCTGTACACATACAGTAGCAATGTGCACGCAGGCCATTATGTGTACACCCCATGGGGAAAGACAACCATTCTGTATAGATATAGAGGTTCACTACTTTCCTTGCTGTTCAACTCAACCATTAGAGGACAAATAACAAACACAATATTATTATGTGACCTGCAGGCTGTAGATATTGTGGTCCTTCAGGTCTGTGAGTGAGTTAGGTAGCAGCAGAGATGTTCTGCTTTGATTAGAGGCCCAGAAACTCACCACCCCACACAGCCAGTTTACACAGGAAACAGACAATCGCTTCTGCTGACAAATGTTTTTTAGCTAACGGAAAAGGTCACCATAGGTCCTGGGCAGAATCATTCACACACACACAGCCATATGACCACCCCACCTACACCTCCGGACATAAACCCATAGGTTCAACATACAATAGTCTATAGACCTACAACACATTCTGTAGACACATAAAGGTCATGCTCAGTCAGTATTGCGACCAGAACACCCCTTTATCGGTCTGTCATCAACATCATAAGCCTGCCTTTGTAGTTCTCTTCCTTGATGGAATCAAGGTAAAGGTCTCTCTTTAGTACTGTCTGGAGCTATGAAGGATATGCCTATAAAACATGATTTATGGGTAGCACAGACCAGAGCTGTATAGACATGAAAGGCCCAGACTAGTCCATGTGAACTCCTAGTTCCAGATCAGGAACTGTAGTCCCATTACTTTACCTCAAACTAAAAAATCAACCCACCTCTGTTATCTTTCAAAGGGGCTATTGACGCACCTGGACTGGTATATCCTTTTTACACTACTGAGCCAAACCGAGCCAGAAAGAACAATGTGAAAAGAAAATATCCTAGCCAGCACGGTACGGTTTGACCCGGCCCTTTAGTGTGAATCAGGTGCTAGATTCCTTGCAGACCAGGGCTGTGCATCCCTGTTGAATAATTACGTGCTGCAGTAGTCAGTCAGTCAGAGTAGTCCGTCCCCTGCTACTCTACATTATGTAGGTCAGGCCTCATCCAGTAGTCCAGAGAGGAGACAGAGGTTGGTGATTAAGTTTAACAAGCTCACCACTTCCCTAGCCCCCATAAGCCCCTTCTGTCAAATCTTCATAGCGCCCAGCCCAGCAGCTGCTCTAAAGTTTCCCTTTTCTTTGACTTGAGGTTATGGCCCAACCATTGACCCTGCTACACTGCAGCCATTTTGTATCCTACTTCTTTAGTCACTGTAGTATGCCGATATGCAAAGCGTTGCACTTGATGCTTGGCCTCTGTGTAATAAACAGTGAGGTTGATGTGTCTTTTTCTCTCCTCTCCTTTGTAGGACCCAGGGCCCATGCCTCCTTCCCCCATCCTGGGTCAGAAGCCATTGCAGTTGATTGAGATCAAAGCCAGGGGGCGCTTCGGCTGCGTTTGGAAGGCTCAGCTACTCAATGATTATGTGGCTGTCAAAATCTTCCCCATTCAGGTACAGTACTGTTAGCCACTAACTAACCACCTGCAGCAGAATGCAGGGCTAGGGGAGGGTGGCTTTCCCTGCTTCTTTGGGAGAGAGAGGAGGCGTCGTCAGTCTTAAAGTTCCAGGCCCTAACTAATCCTCCTGGGCTGACCAGCCCTTTAGCTTAGAGGCCAATCACTAAACCCACAGTGGCCTCGATTGACCACTAAGCACCAACTGACATAATGACAGAACATACATACAGCAAGGTCCATAATTATTGACACCCTTTATAAAGATGAGCAAGAAAGACTATAAAATAAATAATCCAAATACTGAGCTATATTGTATGCTAAACATTTTTTTTATAATAATTTAAAAAAGGGAAATTATATTATACTAATACAATTGCTCAGAGAAAGAGATTTTGTTTAACGCGTAATGCAAACATAAAAAAAAAAAAAGACAGGTCAAAAGAGCTCTATTTTTACCATCATAGCACCGGTTCCAATCCAAGTGCCAATGCCGTTTAGCAAACTCCAGGCTGTACTATGGTCAGATGACTTGAAAATAGAGTTCTTTGACCACACGCAGCAGTGGTAGGTTAGTGTCGAAAAACAGATGCATTTGCAGAAAAGAACCTCATACCTACTGCAAAATATGGTGGTGGATCTTTGATGTTATGGGGCTACTTCCACTGGTCCAGGAGCCCTTGTTAAGGTCAACGGCATCATGAACTTTACCAAGTACCAGAACATTTTAGCCAAAAACCTGGTTACCTCTGCCAGGAAACTGAAACTTGGCTGAAAGTGGATCTTCCACCAAGCCGATAACTCTAAGCACACATCAAAATCCACCAAAGGTTAATTGACCACAAAATACATTTTTTGTAATGGCCAGCTCAGTCTCTGGACTTGAACCCCATTGAAAACCTGTGGTTTGAATTGAAGAGGGTAGTCCATAAGTGCAGACAAAGGATATCAAGGATCTTAAGATTCTGTATGGAGGAATGGTCTAAGATCACCCCAATGTGTTCTCTAATCTCGTAAAACATTTTAGAAAAAGCCTCAGTGTCGTTATCCTCACAATGTGAGGGTGCTGGATAATTGAAACAGGGGTGCCAATCATGTTGACCCCTATCTGTTTTAGATAGATCATTTTTTTAATAACTTTTTAAACAAAATCTCTTTCTCTTAGCAATTGTATTAGGATAAAACTATATAATTTTCAAAAATAATTGAGCATACAATATAGCTCACTATTTGAATTATTTATTTATACTGTCATTTTTGGAAAGAAGTGGAGGGCACTGAACCAACTTGAATCGAGGTGTAACTAAAAAATGCAATCATAATTGAAAAGGAAAAGTCGCAACGCTCGCTTCTCTTTTTTGCTCATCTTTATCAACGGGGCCAATAATTTTGGACCTGACTGTATATTATACTGTTTTAACCAGTTAAAGAAATGTTTTTTTGGTGTCTTTGACAATTTGTTTACCCTACCAAATACTTTGCAATCTAATAATGGGGGGAAAGCCAATACTCACTAGTTGTTATACATTTGACTTTGTAGTGAATCTGTGGCCTTGTTTGTCATCCTCAGGACAAGCAGTCATGGCACAATGAGTATGAAATCTACAATCTTAGCGGGATGAGGCATGAGAACCTTCTCCACTTCCTCGGAGCGGAGAAGAGGGGAACCCACATGGACATAGAGCTGTGGCTGATTACAGCCTACCACGAGAAGGTACAGCCCCCCCCCTGCTGGCCAAAGGACCACAGCACATTCAGCCGAACTCATTCAACGTTCTCATGCTAGAATTTAACAATTATGTTATATTAACTGGCTGTACCTTGCCTCCATTTCCAGGGCTCATTGACAGACTATCTGAAGGCCAATGTGTTGTCATGGAACGAGTTGTGTCACATAGCCCAGACCATGTCCCGAGGCCTGGCTTACCTCCATGAAGACATTCCTGGTCTGAAGGATGGACACAAGCCTGCCATCGCCCACAGGTCAGCTCCCTGCTCTCCTATCTTCCCCGGTCACCTATCCTATCTATCCTCCATGTTTTTGTCTTCCAATAAATATATTGTATTATATCCACGTCCTTCCTCCACAAACAAAATGTCTCTGCTTCCAGATATTATACAATATTATGGTAAGTGATGGGTAGCTTTCCTCTCCCACGCTGTCTGTTGTCTCATTGGTGTGTTTCTGTTCTTCTGTGAGCCACAGGGACATCAAGAGTAAGAATATCCTTCTGAAGTCCAACCTGACGGCCTGCATTGCCGACTTTGGCCTGGCCCTGAGGTTTGAGGCTGGGAAATCAGCTGGGGACACGCACGGACAGGTGAGTGATGGGATGTAGGTTGTGGAGAGACTGTCTGATGGTTCCATGATGTCAAAATGACTGGATCATTCTACATCATAGAATCCGCTTGTCAATAGTTGAGCTTTGTATTGCCTGATGCCAAAATAGACACCGTATTCCACAATTGACTGTAAACTGTCCAAAACAAGCATGACCATTGATTTAGATTGATATCGAACAAATCAGTGTGTGTTTGACTATCATTTCCAGGTGGGCACCCGGAGGTACATGGCCCCTGAGGTCCTGGAGGGGGCGATCAACTTCCAGCGGGACTCATTCCTGAGGATAGACATGTATGCTCTGGGACTGGTGCTGTGGGAGCTGGCCGCACGCTGCAAGGCTGCCGACGGTAAGAGCACACTCCCTTGAAGGACCATACATTAGGGGTGACCAATCCTTCTCCTGGATAGCACGATTATCTTCCAACCCTACTCTCAGGCGAGCTACCCTAACGCAGGATTTAGTTCTAACTTTACTCGGCACCTTGATTAGCTGAATCAGGTGTGCAAGTGTAGGGCTGAAGCAGAAGCCTGTATACCCAGTAGCTCTCCAGGAGGATTGTCCTTTAATGCCATAGTACTAGCATAGTCCTGGTCAAGGGCCACCACTGTCTAAGCAGGGGCCAGTCGGTTGTTATAGATTATGTCTGTCTGGTTCCATGGAGCAGTAGTGACCTGGCATAGCCTGGGTAGTGTCTGTGGTCAGCATGTGGAACACTCTGTGGTTATCACTGGAGGTCAACTCGGAGTTAGAGCTTGGTCAGAGAAACTCACCGGCTCAGAGGGAGACCTCCACTGGTCAAGAGCTGTTATAGACTGGGTGGTTCGAGCCCTGAATGCTGATTGGCTGACAGCCGTGGTATATCAGACCATATACCATAGGTATGACAAAACGTGTATTTTTACTGCTCTAATTACGTTGGTAACCAGTTTATAATAGCAATAAGGCACCTTGAGGATTTGTGGTATATGGCCAATATACCACGGCTAAGGGCTGTATCCAGGCACTCTGCGTTGCGTCGTGTGTAAGAACAGCCCTTAGCCGTGGTATACTGGCCATATACCACACCCCCTCGTGCCTTATTGCTTAATTAGACCACAGAAAGCATCAGCTCTGAATTCCTTATGAGAAACTCAGAGCACTGATTGAGTTGACCACTGATTTATGTTCTTTATTAGCTCAAAGAAACTATTGTTATATTGATTGCATTTTGTTTTGTGAATGGGTCACTGTGGTGTTGAGATGTGTGTGTAACATTGTGCTGTGTGTATGTTCAGGCCCAGTGGATGAGTACATGCTGCCGTTTGAGGAGGAGATTGGCCAGCACCCGTCCCTGGAGGACATGCAGGAGGTAGTGGTCCACAAAAAGCTGAGGCCCACGCTCAGGGAGTGCTGGCAGAAACACGCAGTGAGTAGATCATATATACACCATGTATCTTAATCTATAATGTGACTGAAGGAGCAGTACAGTGACTACCAAAACCCATCATCATGGAACAGTAAGGACATCGAGTACAGAGAAGCTCTGCAGAGCATAAAAAATAGTACAAATACTGAACAGCTTTTGACATTAACATTACAATGGGCTATTATAGCTAAATATAGCTCCATGTTAATTTCCCTGTATAAACCTGTCTCTTCCTGCCATGGCCCAGGCCACTGCTTACCTCATCTGTTTATGTCTTGACTACGGTTAGCTAAGACGGTTTGTCGGAATCCCTACTGTCTGCAGAGCATCCTAACTCGAACCCAACGCAGACACTTATTGATCGGAGAATGATACCATCTTTGTGGCCTGATTTCTCTCCCCCCCAGTCTAGAAGATAGCGGACATTTCTGAAATGTCTGCTGAGTAGCCTCCTTCTCACAGTTTCTGCACTATTAGTGTCTCCTATCGAATCTGTGGATCTGTAACAGTAGATTAGTTAAGCTAATGGCGTCTGTTCTCTCTGTCCACCATGCTGCCACACGGGCCTCGTTTGCTGTGTGTCATTGTGCCCTTGTGTCGCAGAGGGTAAACGTGTGTGTGCTAATGTGTGTGCTTTGTCCCTCCCAGGGTCTGACCATGCTGTGTGAGACCATCGAGGAGTGCTGGGACCACGAGGCAGAGGCGCGCCTGTCGGCGGGGTGCGTGGAGGAGCGCGTCGTGCAGATGCAGCGCCTCAACAACGTCACTGCGCCCGAGGAGATTGTCACAGTTGTCACCATGGTGACCAACGTGGACTACCCCCCTAAAGAATCCAGCCTATGACTAGGCGTATGAGTTAACAAATGACAGGAGAACAGACCCCACAGAGACTCACCTCCCTGAGCAGAGGGTCAAGACTCGTTCCACATCCGTCGCTGTGATTGTACACAAGGTGGCGGCAAAAATCACTCAGTGGACCTAGGTTCATGGAGAACTATCCAGGTCTGAATTGGTTCCTATTGCGTTTAGCTACATGTGTGCCTAAAGACTTCCTCATGCCTGGGTCATTTTAAAATGGGAGGGCGTGATGGGAAAACAAACTAGCAATCATCTAGATCCCTCACTGGACACACCTTGACAATGGACAAAGTCATTTTAAAGTTGACCTTTTGGCCTATATTACAATTTTTTTGTAAAAGAAAGGAAAACGTACTTCCTGGAATGACTTCAGTTTTTTCTCTAAGAAAAGGAGGAACAGGGGAGAAGAAGAATCCCGACACAAACACAGTTAATTTAATTTCAGTATAAAAAAGGGCAACTTGGTTTTTAAACACATTTGCTCTTTGTGTTTCTATGAATGACTATTGTAATGCCAATAAGAAACAGCTTCTGAATGTCTGTGTATCGCTGCTGTACATATATCAACAGAGAAAGAGAGAAAATAGCGTAATCAAGGTTATTTATCCGGACCTGCCTCACAGCATTTCTATAAAAATAACCATCAACCTCTTGAGTCTCTTAACAAGGTATACCTCAGTTTCACATCCTACAAATGATGTTTTCCTTCGTAACACTAAAACCACTACAGGACATCGACATTCAGATGACATGTTTGGTATTGAAGCTTTTTCAAATTCTGGAGTATGCCAACAAAAATGGCCATTCACAAATCAGTGTTTTTGCCTTGTTAAGTCCTTTGTTTGTGTATTTTATATGTTGCCCCAGCTATTCAAATGTGACTGTGAGCGTTGTTGTTTTACCAACATTTTTAGACCGTTTAAACATGTTGAGAAGAAAATCCCTGAAAATATGAATACATTAGAGAAAAAATATTTAAAAAGCATTTCCCTTATTAGATTTGCGGTGTCCACAAAATATTTAAAAAGCATGCCCCCCCCTTTTTTTCTATGTAAAAGTGTGTGACACTGGTGTCAGGTGTTCTACAATCCGCTGTAAAATGTCTACAATCCGCTGTAACGGTAATGCTCTTTCTCCCTGGCCTAGTTGTAGTATTTTCTGTTTGTAGTCTGATATTTACATACGTCTCAGGAAGCACACGTTACTCTATGACCCCGTCCTCTCTGCTTTTAGGCGCTGACTGATTCTCGTGCCATTATTTTGGAGACAACTTAGTCAAGGGGTGCATACCCTTTACAGCTGGTGTGGTTTTCAGGTAGATGTCCATATAGAGGGGTTATTCAGATCATGTCAGGTGTTCTACATTACTAAAGTAGCCATCATGATCAAATCTATATGTTCCCCTCCAATCTTGTATTCCCCAACACTAACAGCATGTCCACCACTTTGGCTATGTGCTCCTTAGACAAGACATAAAAAGATTCAAATGGCCAATTGCAGCTTTCAGATTCTAACCCGGAATATGTTATGTTAGTAGTCCTATTGTACTCAAACATTGGTGACTCAATTATATGCTTCTCTCCATCAGACTTATTTTGTTATAGCCTACCACATAACATTCAGGGATATAGTAACACTACGCTTTTACTCAGTTAACTGTATGCAATCAAAGTTGAGGCTGACAGTGGCTTCTTGCCATGGCACCAACTTTCAATCTCTATGTAGCGTTTGTTTTTTAATCAATGAAATCAGCTGTTTTTTGTTTATTCTCTGACTATAAACCCGCACATCCTCTCTGGCAATAACTGTATGCCATCTCAATAGTACAATGATATGTAAGTTATGGATTTAAAGTGGTCACTGCATCTGTAGGACTAAGCCTGTAGCTCGGAGGGTTTATTATTCTCTCACTCACCGACATCTATGCTACTCTTGCTATTCCTCTCTAACCTGAGCCACTGATTCAGGAGTGTAGATATGGGGAGCCAACAACAGAGCAATCTTCAAAAGCAGGGGAGACAGATTTGCTACTGCTGCCATTTTGGTATATACTTACTGTATTATCTGTAGCACTGATGCCAAGGAGGAAAGTCAAATCCAATCTTTATGTTTCCATATTTTCCATACTTTTTAAAAACACTGCTGCTGTGCAAATGCTCCATCTCACTAAACAGATGCTCTCCCTCCTGCCTCAGAAGGTTCCTAGGTTTATTTGATGTAAAACAATAGTACATTACTTGTTTCTATGACACCGTTATGTTTCTAAGGAGGCACACATTACATTTAGCCTACATTATACCCCCTTAAAAGCCAAACCCCTCTGACATTAGTAGATGACTGGATGGAAAATGCACAGTATGTACATATGAATATTGTTTTAGATTGTGATTTTAGCATGATGTTGTTTTATATGGTCTCAAGGCAAAAAATGAATAAAAAAATCCTTTCTATTGTTAATAATATTCCCCAAAAATATTTTTGTTGTTTATTTTATATGTAATTGTATTTTAAAAATGGTTTTATTAATTTATGTCAAGGCCCAGACAATGCTAACTTCTCTTTCAGAAGAAGAAGTATTGTTATTATATATCTTTATGCTAGTAAAGAATCCCTGGATTGGCTCATAATTTACCTCAGACAGACATCCTAGCTGTCACTCAACGTTCCCACAACATTGATCAGTGTTGAAGGCGAGTTGTATGGTGCAACCATAGACTTGTATAATTAACAATGTTGTGGGAATATGAGCTGAGATTTGATCAGCTATGGCGTTTTTATTTTCTATGTTACGTTGACATTACTTTGTCATCACACAATAGAAATGGTGTCACTTAACTGAGGTTTGTGTTTTCTGCCGATATTCTCACCATAAGCATAAATGGCCATCCTACAATCAAAATAAACATGCCATCTTTTCCTTTGTTTTGCAAGTATTTAACAAACAGTTTCAGGGCTTGGTTGAAAGTGATTGTTAAATATTGTACAGAATAAATTGTATGCTATTTCTCCCACTAAAATAAAGTATAGTGACTGCTCTGAACAATGTGCACTGTCTGTTTTTGGGGTTCTGAGTATGAAAACGCAGGTGCATTTACTCCCGAGAGGCGCAGCTGTCTAAGGCACTGCATCTCAGTGCTAGAGGCGTGACTACAGACCCTGGTTCGATTCCAGGCTGTATCACAACCGGCCGTGATTGGGAGACCCATAGGGCGGCGCACAATTGGCCCAGCGTCGTCCGGGTTAGGTTTGGCTGGGGTGGGCCGTCATTGTAAATAAGAATTTGTTCTTAACTGGCTTACCTAGTTAAACAAAAGGTTAAATAAAGAAATATATATATATATACATTTTTTTTATATATATATATTCCGAGGCAGACAGGTTGCCTCCCACAATGTTAAAACCTTCAGGATCGGTGGGTCCCCTGTGGGACGGTTGAGCTAACGTAGGCTAATACGATTAGCATGAGGTTGTAAGTAAAAAGACAATTTCCCAGGACATAGACATATCTGATATTGGCAGAAAGCTTAAATTCTTGTTAATCTAACTACACTGTCCAATTTACAGTAGCTATTACAGTGAAAGAATACCATGCTATTGTTTGAGGAGAGTGCACAGTTTTGAACATGAAAAGTTGACTAATTTACAAATTAGTCACATTTGGGCAGTCTTGATACAAAATTTTGAACAGAAATGCAATGGTTCATTGTATCATTCTAAAACTTTGTACATACACTGCTGCCATCTAGTGGCCAAAATTTAAATTGCACCTTGGCTGGAATAATACATTATGACCTTTCTCTTGCATTTCAAAGATGATGGTTCAAAAAAAGACAAAAAACATTTTTTTTCTTGTATTATCTTTTACCAGATCTAATGTGTTATATTCTCCTACATTCCTTTCACATTTCCACAAACTTCAGTGTTTCCTTTCAAATGGTACCAAGAATATGCATATCCTTGCTACAGGCAGTCAGATTTGGGTATGTCATTTTAGGCGAAAATTGAAAAAAAAAGGGGCAGATCCTTAAGAGTTAACAATGTTCCAGCCCGAGGTCTGGGATTTCGGAGACTACACTATCCTGGGAGCATTGAAGAAGAGGCAGCAACATTCATCCAATGTTTACCCACCACCTGTGTAAACCCATTAATGTGCATATGGCTGTGAATGAATGTTACAACTGTGCTGCTGATTTAGGATAGATTGTGAGAATAGGATGATTCGTGCAGTCCCTCATCTACCAAGCTGGCAGAATTTTTGATGCAGTGCTGAAGTACAGTATGAATGTGGTTTGGTAGATCTCAGCGCCCTAGGGAGCTGGAGAGCTCCATCTGATCACTAGATGGTAGCAAAGCCCATTGCATCTCAGATTCCCTTTGTCACACCTTGGGATGCATGAACATGAATTGAACATCCTGGGCCTGATACACTAAATATGTACGCACATTATAATCTACACTACCTATAGAAGCTACAATAAGGCCATACATTGTGATAGAACGTTGTGGGGAAAATCTTTCAAACAAAATGCATTCAATGGATGCATTATGAACAGCTGTCTGGCAGTGGTGTACTATAAGTACAAAATAATCACAATTTATTCAATAATCAGAATATGCCTGCATTAAGGAATGCATGCACCATAATACTTTCGAAGATACAAGAATGTTTCTACATGTCTCCTGCTAAATAACTACATTTAAACTTCAATGGCATATGGACGTCCCAAGGATCCCGAATAGCACTGACCCTTTCTCTAAACCTTGCTTGCGTACCATTTACATTGTGTTGCATGGTGGGACACCTTTTTCCAGGCTCCAGCTGCGGCGCATGCGCAATGTATCTCTCCCATATTTCTATTCCCAACAAGCTCGATAGAAATCGAGCAGTGGCACTTGTACGTGGGAGCGCTTTAATCTTGATTTTCAAAGGAATAGCTAACCTGAACGTAGACTTATTTCAACACATAATCCTTAAAAGCTAAATGTGGACTATTTAAATGCAGGGCATGGTATTTGGGATATGCTAAAACCTTATTTCTGACTCCTGCCTCTCAGCAACAGACCTCTGCCTGGTCTCTGGCTGTCTCAATTTTGGCCCTGGCTCGACTCGACTGACATTTCTGCAAAGGGCTTCGGTTCATGGTGTTATTTTTACTAAATTCTCGGGTTGCTGGGTGTCGTTTTTGTCATCTGAAAAAGGTAACTAAGGTAAGAGTGTAATATTAGTTTACAAATTTAAGATATATATTTTTGCAAACTCTACTGTAGCTGTTAGCTAGCTAAATGGCTAGCTAAGTTAGCGACTAGTAGCACAACAAAGATGTGGGAAAAAACATGTATTTTGTCATGCAGGGACTACTGTTGAAGTTGTAGCTATCTTCACCAAGCGTGTTCTTGGCTGTGAAATTGTTCGTGCTGTGTTTATGTTATGTCATCGTCAATAACAGGGTAGTAAGCGTAGCCACCAAGTAGCGAGCTCCTTGTTATTTTCAGAGGTAAACAGCCAAGTACTCCATCTAAACGTGCATCTATTCTCAATTGCGATATGATTTTAGAAACATAAAGCCCTTTACTTTCTTATCATATCAAAAATAATTGTACAAATGAAAAAAAATGCACTTACTGTCACCAGTGGAGGCTGCTGGAACGGCGCATCAACACATGGAAACCATGTGTTTGATGTATTTGATTCCAATATTCCTATCCAGTCATTATCACGAGCCCGTCCTCCCCAATTAAGGTGCCACCAACTTCCTGTGCTGGACACTGTTTCATCTGGCTTTATCACAGTTGCAGCCGATATTATTTTTCAGTGACGAAGTTTCTGGAGCATGCTAGATAGCAAGGTAATTAACACAGGTGATCCCTTGGTCTGTCTTCTGTAAAGTTCTGTAACATGGAGATAGGGCCGTGTGGGAACACTAACCCTATAAAAGGTGTGTATCAATTTTAACGTTTTTTTTAATCGCTGATATGAACGATAAGGTCCTTATGCTATCAAAACCGTATCGCAAGCCATGCGTGTTAATGTTCAGATGGAGCGTCTGGATTTAACAAAACTCACACACACTTATGCTGTATTGTACTGTGGTTTCAGAGGAGTAATAATTTACCTGACTTTAATATAATTGTTTTTTTCCTAAATCCTAATCCTGGATAGTGATGACAATCTGTAACCGTTTGGTTTTTGTACTGTTTGATTTCTAAACCAGATGAGTTCACAAATGTAAGCAGCTGCACAATATCATGGTCGGCATGCGTGATGTTGGATGCATTGGAATATAAAGTATGAGAAGGATTAATTGTCTGCAGGATTATAGTAAAATCAGTTGGGAAATTAATGTTTGCGTTTCAAATACTACATGTTCAGTGAATGTGACTATATTTAGGTGGTTTAAATGATTAGCCTAACTTTGTAACTAACCTTGTAAAAGTTGACAGTGGCAAGTTCTTGCCAATCCATTATTCTGCTACTAACTATGAGTGTGAGACATGTTTTCCATAATGTGCACGTTTTATGCATATACCTTCAAACAAAGAACACATCACATTTAGTGTTTCACCATTTATTGAGAACGGAGACATGGCGAACATGTATCAGGCAGTATTTTAAGTATCTAAGTATAGTGTAACATACCAATCTGTGTATACTGAACAAAAATATAAACGCAACATGCAACAATTTCAAAAATCTGTCAATTGAAATAAATTCATAAGGCCCTAATCTATGGATGTCACATGACTGGGCAGGGGTGCAGCCATGGTTGGGCCTTGGAGGGCATAGGCCCACCCACTGGGGAGCCAGGCCCAGCTAATGAGAATAAGCCCCCCCCCCCTCCCGCAGGTGACGAAGCCGGATGTAGAGGTCCTGGGCTGGGTTGTGAGGCCGGTTGGACGTACTGCCAAATTAACATTAAATTCTCAGGCAACTGCTCTGGTAGACATTCCTGCAGTCAGCATGCATTCTCCCTCAAAATTTGAGACATCTGTGGTGTTGTGTTGTGTGACAAAACTGCACATTTTAAAGTGGCCTTTTATTGTCCCCAGCACAAGGTGCACCTGTGTAATGATCATGCTGTTTAATCAGCTTCTTGATATGCCACACCTGTCAGGTGGATGGATTATTTTGGCAGATAAGAAATGATCACCAACAGTGACATAAACAAATTTGTGCAAAATATTTGAGAGAAATAAGCTTTTGGTGCGTATGGAACATTTCAGGGATTTTTGATTTCAGCTCATGAAACATGGGACCAACACTTTACATGTTGCATTTTATATCTTTGTTCAGTGTATAGGGTTCCACATTTTGGGGAATATTCAGAGGTGGTAATTAACGGGAATATATGGGAATTAACGGAAATTGATATTGATACCATTTAAATGTAATGTTTTTCTGCATTGGATATATTTACCATATCATATGTGGATAGAAAAATAAACCTTTTACCTTGTTATAAGTAGACCTACACTACCGTTCAAAAGTTTGGGGTCACTTAGCCTTTTAAAATGATAAACTTGGATTAGCTAACACAACGTGCCATTGGAACACAGGAGTAATGGTTGCTGATAATGGGCCTCTGTACGCCTATGTAGATACTCCATTACAAATCTGCCGTTTCCAGCTACAATAGTCATTTACAACATTAACAATGTCCACACTGTATTTCTGATCAATTTGATGTTATTTTAAATTGACAAAAAAAATGCTTTTCTTTCAGAAACAAGGACATTTCTAATTGATCATTAGAAAACCCTTTTGCAATTATGTTAGCACAGCTGAAAACTTGTTGGGCTTTTTAAAGAAGCAATACAACTGGCAATCTTTAGACTCGTTAAGTATCTAGAGCATCAGCATTTGTGGGTTCGGTTACAGGCTCAAAATGGCCAGAAACAAAGCAATTTCTTCTGAAACTCGTCAGTCTGTTCTTGTTCTGAGAAATGAAGGCTTTTCCATGTGAGAAATTGCCAAGAAACTGAAGATCTCGTACAATGCTGTATACTACTCCCTTCACAGAACAGCGCAAACTGGCTCTAACCAGAATAGAAAGAGGAGTGGGAGGCCCCAGTTGCACAACTGAGCAAGAGGACAAGTACATTAGAGTGTCTAGTTTGAGAAACAGAAGCCTCACAAGTCCTCAACTGGCAGCTTCATTAAATAGTACCCGCAAAACACCAGTCTCAACGTCAACAATGAAGAGGCGACTCCGGGATGCTGGCCTTCTAGGCAGAGTTGCAAAGAAAAAGCCTTATCTCAGACTGTCCAATAAAAAGAAAAGATTAAGATGGGCAAAAGAACAGACACTGGACAGAGGAACTCTGCTTAGAATGAGGTTAAAAGGACGTGACTGTCCCACTCTATTCAACAGCCAGTGGAACAGCGTGGCGCAAAATACAAAAACCAAAAAAAATGCAATAATTTCAATTTTTCAAACATACGACTATTTTACACCATTTTAAAGATAAGACTCTCGTTAGTCTAACTTCATTGTCCGATTTCAAAAAGGCTTTACAGCGAAAGCAAAACATTAGATTATGTTAAGAGAGTACAAAATAATCACACAGCCATTTTCCAAGCAGGCATATATGTCACAAAAACACAAAACACAGCTAAATGAAGCACTAACCTTTGATGATCTTCATCAGATGACACTCCTAGGACATTATGTTATACAATACATGTATGTTTTGTTCAATCAAGTTCATATTTATATCCACAAACAGCTTTTTACATTGGCGTGTGATGTTCAGAACATGCATTCCCACCAAAAACTTCTGTTGAATTTACTAAATTACTCATCATAAACGTTGACAAAATACATAACAATTATTTTAAGAATTATAGATACAGAACTCCTTTATGCAATCGCTATGTCAGATTTTAAAATAGCTTTTCGGCGAAAGCACATTTTTCAATATTCTGAGTACATAGCTCAGCCATCACAGGCTAGCTATTTTGACACCCGCCAAGTTCGGGGAACACTAAACTCAGAATTAGTATTAGAAAAATAGGATTACCTTTGCTGTTCTTCGTCAGAATGCACTCCCAGGACTGCTACTTCCACAAGAAATGTTGTTTTTGCTCCAAATAATCCATAGTTATGTCCAAATACCACCGTTTTGTTTGTGCGTTCAGGTCACTATCCAAAGGGTAACGCCAGTGCATTTCGAGACCAAAAAATTCAAAATGTTCCATTACCGTACTTAGAAGCATGTCAAACGCTGTTTAAAATAAATGTTTATGGTATTTTTCGCGTAAAATAGCGATAATATTCCAACCGAACAATAGTGTATTCATTCAAAGAGGAAAAGGAAAAAACAGCGTGGACGCGTGAATGCGCATATCCAATCTCTTTGTCACCAGGCAGACCACTGAGAAACTGAGCTACTATACTGCCCAGAGACAGAAGACGCCTCAATCAGCTTTCTGAAGGCTTTAGAGAGCCAATGGAAGCCTTAGAAAGTGCAACGTAACCCCACAGATACTGTAGTTTTGATAGAGAATCAAAAGAACTACAAATTCTCAGACAGGCCACTTCCTGCTTGGAATTGTCTCTGGTTTTTACCTGCCATATGACTTCTGTTATACTCACAGACACCATTCAAACAGTTTTAGAAACTTCAGAGTGTTTTCTATCCAAATCTACTAATAATATGCATTTTCTCGTTTCTGGGCAAGAGTAGTAAACAGTTTAAATCGGGTACGTTTTTTATCCGGCCGTGAAAATACTGCCCCCTAGCCCAGACAGGTTAAAATGATAATCTTGGATTAGCTAACACAATGTGCCATTGGAACACAGGAGTGATGGTTGCTGATAATGGGCCTCTGTACGCCTATGTAGATGTTCCACAAAAAAAAATTCCGTTTCCAGCTACAGTAGTCATTTACAACATTAACAATGGCTACACTGTATTTCGGATCAATTTGATTTTAATGGACAAGAAATGTGCTTTTCTTTCAAAACAAGGGAATTTCTAAGTGACCCCAAACTTTTGAATGATAGTGTAATTGCAAATTATTAAATCCTTCCAATAGAAATAAAAAAAAACAATTTAGTTATGAATTGAACTTTAATTAAATGAGTTGACTCTTACCATGGGATGATTTCACTAAACAACCAAAAAGGGAATATTGAATGATCCCCAATGATCCATCGCATCTACCCAAAACGTTTTTAACATACATCTGTAAAATGATACTCTAGAAACTAAAGCTTTGGTTGTCTTCCTCTCAGGCTTCCATGTCTTCTCCCTGGACCTCCTCAATGTCCACCTCTTGAACATCATACTCTGAGGCATCATCTTTACTGTCACTTTCCAACCTTGTTGAGGGTGGCTCGTTGTCAGGATCAAAAGGCCATCAATTTTTCAACCCTTGTATTGGTCAGCCTGTTGCGTGCTTTGGTGTGTGTGTGTGTGTTCCCAAACAAGGACCAGCTGAGCTCTGAGGCGGCTGATGTTGGTGGGATTTGGAGGATGATGGAGGCAACAGGGGAAAGAGCCTCAGATCCACAAAGTCCCTTCCACCAGGTGGCTGAGATATATTGGCACGACTGCCATATTGCATCTCCATCCCAAAGCCCTTGCTTGGAAGTGTACTTTGCCAGACTGCCAAGAACCTTGCCCTCATCCAGGCCAAGGTGGCGAGACACAGTAGTGATGACACCATAGGGCTTGTTGATCTCTGCCCCAGACAGGATGATCTTGCCAGCATACTTGGTGTCCAACATGCACGCTGCAGCATGTATGGGCTTCAGGCAGAAGTCTTCACGTTTTTTGATGTATTTCAGAACTGCAGTTTCCTCTGTTTGGAGCAACAATGAAGTGGGCAGGGCAGTATGTATTTCTTCTCCTGCATCTGCAAGCAGACTCTGAACATCAGACAGGATGGCATTGTCTCCCTCAATCCGTGCAATGGCTACTGCTATAGGTTTCAGGCTGCTTACCACTCTCTCCCCAAATACATCATTCAGGAGGATCCTCTTGATGGGGCTGTCAATATCGGCAGACTGTCATATGGCCATTTCTTGGAGAGACTCCGTCCCCTCCAGGAGACTGTCAAACATGATGACAACACCACCCCATTGGGTTTTGCTGGGCAGCTTCAATGTGGTGCTCTTATTCTTCTCACTTTGCTTGGTGAGGTAGATTGCTACTATAACTTGATGACCCTTCACATACCTAACCATTTCACTTGCTCTCTTGTAGAGTGTATCCATTGTTTTCAGTGCCGTGATGTCCTTGAGGAGCAGATTCAATGCATGAGCAGCACAGCCAATTGGTGTGATGTGAGGATAGGACTCCTCCACTTTAGACCATGCAGCCATCATGTTCGCAGCATTATCTGTCACCAGTGCAAA
Source organism: Salmo trutta (assembly GCF_901001165.1). Lineage (NCBI taxonomy): Eukaryota > Metazoa > Chordata > Actinopteri > Salmoniformes > Salmonidae > Salmo > Salmo trutta. Next base: position 18,446,337 of record NC_042980.1, read on the forward strand.
TACTTTCTGTGGTCCAAGGTCATTGATGACTGCCTTCAGCTCATCTTCAATGTAGACACCGGTGTGTCTGTGCTCTTGTAGAATACTGGTTGAGGGGTGGAGATGATGTAATTAATTATTCCTTGCCCACGATCATTCGACCACCCATCAGAGATGATTGCAATACAGTCTGCTTTCTCTGATTTTCTTGACCGTCACTTGAACTCTGAACTCTGCATCCAGCAAATGAGTAGATAAAGCATGTCTGGTTGAAGGGGTGTATGCTGGGCGAAAAACATTCAGAAATCTCTTCCAATACACTTCCTATGAGCGTCAGAGGTTAACCAGTTGCATACACAGCTCGAGCAAGACATTCATCAGCATTTCTCTGACTACGTTCCTCCATTGAGTAAAAAAAAACGTATGATTCCAGGAGGACCATGAGCTGCTGCTATCGATAAGGTGTCTGATTCATCATTTTCACCTCTACAAAAATCCCTCTACTTCTATTGAAAGGTTGCTTGTTGTGAGCGCTGAGGGAACTTTATGCACTTGGCCAGGTGATTCTGCATCTTTGTTGCATTCTTCACATATGATTTGGCACAGTATATGCAAATGTACACAGCTTTTCCTTCTACATTAGCTGCATTGAAATGTCTCCACATATCAGATAGTCCCTGTGGCATTTTCCTGTAAAGAGTAGGAAAAAAATTGTAAACAAAACAACAAATACAATTCCATGTACAGATAAATAGTTAATATGTAAATAAAAGATCAAATTTAAGATGGAGAATATTATGTTCATTATCGATGAAGTGCGCGCCCTCATCCACTCGTGTCACAACACTACAGCCAAAATGGGAGCCACTTAGAAAAACTACAAATTCTAGCTCATTTTTCAAAAAACAAGCCTGAAATGCTTTCTAAAGACTGTTGACATCTACTGGAAGCCCTAGGAACTGCAATCTGGGAGGTATTCCATTGATTTCCCCATAGACAGGTATTTTAAATGGTGTCACCTTCCAAAACACATTTCCGGATGGATTCTCCTCGGGTTTTCGCCTGCTATATCAGTTCTGTTATACTCAGACATTATTATTATTATTATTATTATTATTGTAACAGTTTTTGAAACTTTAGAGTGTTTTCTATCCAATACTACCAATTATATGCATATCCTAGCTTCTGGGCTTGAGTAACCTTTGATGATCTGCATCAGATGACACTCCTAGGACATTATGTTATACAATACATGCATGTTTTGTTCAATCAAGTTCATATTTATATCAAAAAACAGCTTCTTACATTAGCATGTGATGTTCAGAACTAGCATACCCACTGCAAACTCTTCTCAGGTTTTGGCCTGCCATATGAGTTCTGTTATACTCAGACACCATTCAAACAGTTTTAGAAACTTTAGAGTGTTTTCTATCCAGATCTACTAATTATATGCGTATTCTCGTTTCTGGGTAAGAGTAGTAACCAGTTTAAATCGGGTACGTTTTTTTATCCGGCCGTGAAAATACTGCCCCCTAGCCCCAACAGGTTAACTGACTAGCCTAGTTAAATAAATACAATTAAATGAAAAAAGACAGACAAATGCATGTGGTCTCAATGTCTAATAGTGACAGCAGGGCTAGTTCAAACTGCAGTAGGATGGTTCTCCTCACAGGTGAGTGAATCAGCTAAGCCAATGCTTGGTGAATAGCACTTGGTTGATCTCTGGGAACAGGACACAGGAGAGGAGAGCTGACTAGATCATGGGAGACAAAAGTGAGAGAAGAATAAATCAAAGAAATCATCACTGCAAAGGATTGTAGTTGATGAGCTTGAAATGAAGAAATTACAACAGCTAGGATAAGGATAGAGGCAGGGCGCTCTGCATCCTACTTCAATTTAGTTACAGATTGTACACCAGTTAATGTAATATAACCAAAGATTTTTGATATCATTACTGATTTTACAGGTTTACCAATATAAAAGCAGCCATAGATTTGTCAACTAACCTGTTATTGGCTATACTCTCTTCGTTCTCAATTCTGGAAAACAGTTATCTTATCGACTGCCTTCAGAATGTATTCATACCCATAGACTTATTCCAAATTTTATAGTTAGAGCCTGAATTCAAAATGGTTAAATTAAAGGTTTTCTCACCCATTCACACACAATACCCCATAATGACAAAGTGAAAACATGTTTTTAGAAACTTTAGCAAATGTATTGAAAATGAAATGCAGAAATAACTAATTTACATAAGTATTCACACCCCTTGCAGCGACTACAGCTTTGAGTGGTCTTGGGTATGTCTGTATCAACTTTGCACATCTGGATTTGGGGATTTTCTCCCATTCTTCCTTACGGATTTTCTCAAGCACTATTAAAGGGTAAGTTTCAACCCCAATTTCAGCCTTTGCCCAACTCCTTCAAATTTTCTGAAAAATGCATTCAAGTGAGAAGGGGGTGGCTCATAAATATTCATTTTGGGGGTGGGTAAACATATATTTGTACCTCATCCCAACACTTTCTCACTAAACGATACTTACCACTGGTATGTTCTGATAATACAATTATGTGCCTCTCGAGCAAATATGGCTCTGGACAGTTTGCTCACAGTGGTATGGCACCAAGTTCCTGACATCTATCGCCACTTGTGGTGTAAGTTTGAATCCTCCATAGGACACAAAAATCATTGAAATGGGGCGCCATGTGCAACTGACGTGTTTTCCGTTTGCTCCCGCAGTATTCTTAAAGTTTATGGGAATTTTGCAGCAAAATCATATTTATTTTCAAATATTAGTTTGGTGATCCCTTTACGTAATACCCAAGACTACTTGCTTTCAAATGTCAGCATGTCGACAAAACACGACTTTGAGAGAACCCGGCCTATAAGACCCATTTATATCACCGCCCGTTCCTGAGTCTAAGGGCCCAGATACTCGCACTTTACCCGGGGGTGCGGCTTTGCCTGGCGGCGCTGAAATTAACATTCTCGAGGCCATCATGAAAACGGAGGTAGTTGCTACGATTGAGGCCTGGATACAAGAGGTTTCTGATACTTTAAAAGCAGATTTAACTATCCTGTGGAACGAGACGGTGCCAGCTATCACATCACACAAAACAACAACAGAGTTGCACACCATGACGATTGCAGCACTGGAGACCTCCGCTACCAGTGTCTCCGACCTGACTACCAACCTGGAGGCTGACGCGAACGCCTGGCTGTGGATCTGAAAAAGGTACAGGAGAGCTGTGTGAGCTTAGAGGGATTTTCTCACCGCAATAACCTGAGACTTGTATCGGTCCCAGAGTAAGCGGAAATGCCTCGCGCCACGGGTATAATCTCTGGGCTACTGAAGGATGTTCTTGCCATGGGTGAGAAGCCCCGGTACAGTGAGAGGCCCAGTGACATCATTCTTCGAGTGCACTTTTTCCATGAGAAGGAGATTCTCCAAGGAGCCCGCAATACCACTCTGAGCTTTCAAGGACAGAGCTTCTTTATCTACCAGGACTACTCCCCCACTGTGTCCAGGCAGCGCGCAGCTTTCGGACAGGCCAAACGACTACTACGGGACCATCCAGGTGTGAAGTAGGGACCGATATTCCCGGCTCGTCTAAGGCTTTCTCATGATGGAAAAGACTACACCTTTGATTCTCCGGAAGAGGCTACGGGTCCCATTCAACTCCACATCAAGAAGTCTTGAACTTGCTCATTGATCAGCAACTGTTGCTTGCTAACTGTGGATAGTAAGTAAGTAGCCTACCTGTGGTACAACTATTTTTAGTTATAACTGTAATATTCCTGTTTGAGAGTTGGCGAACCCACTCAGGCTTATTTGATGTGATCTAATGTTTTGATCATCTAGTGTGCTTGCCTTAACATTGTCATTTTTATTTCATTGTATTAAGGGTTTACGTAATTCCTTTGTTTTACGTATTGTCTCATTGACCCAAAAATATTTTTGGTTGTTTGTTTACCGCATCCGTTTGTCTTGACCGAGTAAACAGTAAATGTTCCGAGGCTACACGTTTTTGGGGGTTCTTCACTTCAATGTTGAAGATTTTGAACGTCATTTATACGCAGCAAACTTTCAACGTTGTACAGACGTAGTTTTGTGGTCTTGAATGTACGTTGTCACATCGTCCAACTAGACTCTGTTTTAATGAATTGTTTTGGGTCATTTTACTATGTTCTTCTTACTTCAAATGAGAGGTTTTTGGCTGAGAGCGTTGATATGTTTTTATTTTCTCTCAATACAAGTTATAAGACTGGGAATATAATTTTATACATCTACAAGTGGTGCTTTTCTAATTTCGTTTGCACATGGGATTTACTTTTTTTTAATGTATTTGCTGCTTGTTTCTCTAACAAAAAACTCTACTTTAAAAGGCGGTACTGTGGGTTTATCACCACACTCTCAGACATTCTGTGCGAAGAAAATATGTTCTATTTAGTCTTGTACCTCATTGGGGAGATATTGTCTGGGATGGGGGGGAGGAAGGAGGTTGAATTGTTCAGTTCTGATGTTGTCATTCTGTCTTTTTCCCCAAGTGCCTTACACCGTACATTATTACCGAGACAATTTATCCTGGGGTTTTTGGGTATTCATTGCTTTTCCACTCTGTGCTCTAATGACAGGGTTGTATAACGGGAGTGCTCATGGTGGCCAAAATAATTCAAGTATATTTTGTTGAACATCAAAGGGGCTAACAACCATGTGAAATGTTGGAGGGTGCTGAGACATTTAAAGGGCAACCTCGTATGTGTTCTCAATGGCGTCTTAACTGAATTTTACTCTCAGATAAAGAGTTTGTCCATTTCATTTCTTCTGAAATCACCTTATTCCTAGAAATGAATTCAACCCCAGGTATATCCTGCTCTTCCACATGGGAGTCCCTCAAAGCATACCTACGTGGTCAAATTATACAGCCAACAAAAACAAATCTCGCTCTCTCGCTCTTTGAGACCTGAGCAAAGCCATAGCTACATTGGATGAGAAGTATGCTACAGATCCTTCCTCTGATCTATATAAAGAACGCCAGCTACTCAAATCTGAATTTGACGAGCTCTCTACCAGAGAAGCTGAACAATTACTCTTACGAGCTCGATACAGTGTTTTGAGCAAGGCGACAAGGCCAATAAACTCCTTCCACATTAGATCCGTAAATCTGAGGCCTCACGTTTAATCCCACATAAGGACCCTGTCTGGTGCTACCACAGTTATACATAAAGAGAACAGTTTTTTATTCAGCGCTATACAGGAGTCAATCTCCTCAAGACCCTTTGTTGATTGATTTGTTCTTTGGTCTGAATATGCCTTCAATTGATAGACTCCCATGATGGTTTAGAAGAAGAATTTACACCTGAGGAGATTGCAACTGCAGTGTCCACAATAAAAAGTGGTAAATCACCGGGTCCAGACGGTTTTCCAATCAAATTTTACAGGATGTTTTCTGGTCTACTTTGCCCATTACTGTCTCGATTATTTGCGGAGTGCCTTAATACATCAATGCTGCCCCCCCCCCCCCCCCCCCCAAGTCTTTATCAGGCTTCAATTTTATTACTATTTGAAGACCAATGAGGTCCCCCTGGAATGTGGATCTTATCGCCCAATCTTGCTTATAAACTGGGATGACAAAATCTTAGCCATCCGTATCGAAGGCTCGCTGCACCAAGTAATACACTCTGACCAGACTGGCTTTATGAGAAATAGGCATTTGTGTTTTCAATATTAGACACATTATGAATATACTGTACTCCAATTATTCTTTGATAAATTTGCCTCTTTTGTTCAGCTACAGGAAAAGTGCATCCCCTATCCCACTTCTTACGCTGTCTCCAGACTTGGAACTTTGTTAGAGCTAACAAATCTGAATTTCCCAATAGCCCTGTGAGTACAGCAATAGAGAGCATCTTTGAGCTAAACAAGCATCCTAAGGGTGTACTTTCAGATGTACAGTACCAGTCAAAGTTTGGACACCTACTCATTCAAGGGTTTTTCTTAATTTTTTTCAAAACCCCTCTCTTGAGATGACGTAGAGGCACCTAGGGGCAAAAAGAGCTAGATTTACAACTAGGACCAAAATATCACTTTTGCAATGAATTGTCAAAATTAAGACCTGAATTGCAGTGTTTCACTATAACTAAGCCTAAAACATTTGTTTTTGATGCAAAAAAAAAATCAGAAGTTACTTTAAGCTAGATGGGGAGCAGCGGCGAACAGCAACCTTCAAGTCTTTCCACAGATTTTCAATGGGATTCAAGTCTGGGTGGGTGTCATGGAGCGCATGTCCCTGACTTCTAGACAATGACACTGAAACAAATTATTGGTTGGAGAAAGACTATTGTATCTCTTCAAGGTATAACCAATAATACTGAAAGAATAGAGAATGTGACTCGTTTCATGAAACTAGGCATATGTCGCGGGTCACTACTTCACAGGAGAGCCATTTTGAATGTAAACCTTTTTTTATTTTTATTAAAATTTGTTTTTTTGGGGGGCAGAAATGTCTTCTGGAACGTGAACTTTCATGTGCTTTATTAACAAACTTGTATGCCATCTGTAAATACGAATACAATTGTTAAATTACAAGCCTAGTTGGTTTAGCCACAAAAAGTCAGCAACCTTCTCACTAGCCATTATTGGCTGAGATAATGAGTGCGCTGGACATGCCGAGAGATGAGTTTGGATTGGTCTGCCATATAGCACGCTTCTGTCTATTTGAGATGGTCAGTAAGTGTAGGTAATCTTGCAGCTTTAAAAAATATATCTCGTAGTAGAACTGCGTAAGTGTTGTTCTCCACTTTCTGGAGGACGAGTTTTGAAATCAGTGGAATTAGAGTGATAGCTAAGAGAACACCTGTCTCTGGATTACATCTTCAACCATAGCATCCATGACAGAGAGAAGCGTCCATCCATGATAATCTAGCTAGCTGCATTTTCAGATATTACAGTTTTCATTTCAAAGTGTACTGTTAACTAGCTAGCTAATGGTACGTGTATGATCTTATTCGTATCTCAGAGCCATTTGCTTTGCTAGTTATAGCCTAATGTTAGCTAGCTAACATTTGAACCTGGTTGGTTAGGTACCTGCAGATTCATGTAGGGTAGTAACGTCATGAGTTGGAATTATGGTTCATTGTTTACCTAGCTAGCCAGCTACATGTCTTAACAAAAGACTCCACTACGCAAGTAACCATTTCAATAGAACTGTTGATAGACGTAGCTGGTAAATTCTCTCTGGCTGTCTACTTCGATTTCAGAGCACTCTCGTCTGAGTGTGCCAGAGCGCAGAATATCTGACGAATTTACGAACGCTTAACACCCGTTGATATGACTGGTGTCAGTAAACATTGGCAAAAATAAATAAATGTTGCCAGCAGCACAGTTGCAGTCACCAACGCTCTGGATATCATAAAAGCAGCCTAACCAGCTATACTAGGGTGAGTAAAATGATCTGTGAGCTGTTCTCTCATTTGTGTCTAGCAAACTAGCCAACGTTAGCTTGGGTGCTTGACTGCAGTTGTTAGGACAGAATGCTTGGATCAACCCTTAAAGAGATAGGTGGGGCTAAAGCTTAAGAGGGTGTGAACGATGCTGAATGGGTGTAGACAAAGAAGAGCTCTCCAGTAGGTACCAAAACATTCAAAGACCAAAACATTCACATTTTCTGAAAAATGAGGTTACACGTTTATCATCTTTCAAAGCAGAATTACTTTCCCATTGTTCCATAAATGCAAATTGGATTACCTTTGCTGTTCTTTGTCAGAATGCACTCCCAGGACTTCTACTTCAACAACAAATGTTGTTTTGGTTCCAAATAATCCATAGTTATATCCAAATACCTCCGTTTTGTTCGTGCGTTCAGGTCACTATCCGTAGGGTAACGCGCGAGCGCATTTCGTGACAAATTTCAAAATATTCCATTACCGTACTTAGAAGCATGTCAAACGCTGTTTAAAATCAATTTTCATGCTATTTTTTCTAAAGGCTTTAGAGAGCCAATGGAAGCCTTAGAAACTGTCACGTAACAGCACAGATGCTGTAATTTCGATAGAGATGCAACAGTTGGACTACAAATTGTCAGACAGGCCACTTCCTGCCTGGAATCTCAGGTTTTTGCCTGCCATATGAGTTCTGTTATACTCACAGACACCATTCAAACAGTTTTAGAAACGTCAGAGTGTTTTCTATCCAAATCTACTTTTTATATGCATATTCTAGTTTCTGGGCAAGAGTAGTAACCAGATTAAATTGGGTACGTTTTTTTATCCGGCTGTGAAAATACTGCCCCCTATCCACAACAGGTTTTAAGACCGAATCAAGGTGGTCGGTCACATATGTTGGATAGAGTTGCAAAATCCGTTTGCCAATGATACTTTGACATGAGGTGCCAAAGTTTAGTGTTTGTTTTGCACGCCAGTTATTAAAACAATGAAACTTCATAACCATGTTTCAACCGTGTATAAAGCAGCCCATTTAAACATACAAGCTCTAACAATGTGAAATATATTATTTGAATAACGATTGAAGTGTTGGTAGAAAATAGTCATTTAATTTAACCTACCTGCTGTGTTTGTTGAAGAGCTGGTGTGCATTATGCATGGTGCAAATTAGTCTACGAGTCATCAAGGAACATTTTATTGGTTGACGGAAATAACCAAAGTGAATTACTTCATGAATGTGTATTTTGTGACTTAAAGAAGTAATTTTTGCACAAGTTATTGAAGTGTGTGTTTATGTAAAACTTTGATATACAGTACCAATTAAAAGTTTGGACACACCTACTCATTCCAGGGTTTTTCTTTATTTTTACTATTTTCTACATTGTAGAATAATAGTGAAGACATCGAAACTATGAAATAATACATATGGAATCATGTAGTAACCAAAAAAGTGTTAAACAAATCAAAATGTATTTTATATTTGATTCTTCAAGGTAGCCACCCTTTGCCTTTACAGCTTTGCACACGGACAGTTCCTTCGATGGTATGGTTTCTGCTTTGACATGCACTGTCAACTGTGGGACTTTACATAGACAGGTGTGTTTTTTTCTAAATCATGTCCAAAGAATTGAATTGGCCACAGGTGGACTCCAATCAAGTTGTAGTAACATGATCAATGGAAACAGGATGCACCTGAGGTCAATTTGTAGTGTCATTGCAAGGGGGTGTGATTACTTATGTAAATTAGATTTCTGTATTTAATTTTCAATACATTTGCATTTTGTCATGGGGTATTGTGGGTGAGGAAAAAATATATATTTTCAATCTATTTTTTATTCTGAAGGCACCGTAAAATGTCTGTGTCCAGTTGCAGGTAATTCTACAAACACCAGAGAGAACTCCAAGATAGTAAAACTTTTTGTACAGCGGAAGGAGGTTTCTTGCAATCTTAGCTGCCGGACATCAGGAATTTCCCAGCATCTTTGCTGGAAATAGTTTTTTGTTAACCCATTCATAGATGCGAACTGCTTTAGCACCTATTGATGATAGTACACTATATATACAAAAGTATGCGGACACCCCTTTAAATTACTGGATTCGGCTGTTACAGCCACACCTGTAACTGACTGGTGTATTAAATCGAGCGTGCAGCCATGCAATCTCCATAGACAAACATTGGCAGTAGAATGGCCTTACTGAAGAGCTCAGTGACTTTCAATGTGCTACCATCATAGGATGCCATCTTTCCAACAAGTCGGTTTGTTAAATTTTTGCCCTACTAGACCTTCCCCGGTCAACTAAGTGTTGTTATTGTGAAGTGGAAACGTCTAGGAGCAACAATGGTTCAGCCACAGTGGTAGGCCACACAATCTCACAGAACAGGACCGCAGAAGCGCGAAGCACGTAAAAATCATCTGTCTTCTGGAAGCAACGTCTGCACGAACTGTTCGTCAAGAGCTTCTTGAAATGGGTTTCCATGGCCGGCAGCATCACACAAGCCTAAGATCACCATTCGCAATGCCAAGTGTCGGCTGGTGTGGTGTAACGCTCGCCGCCATTGGACTCTGGAGCAGTGGAAACGCGTTCTCTGGAGTGATTAATCACGCTTCACCATCTTGCAGTCTGACGGACGGATCTGTGTTTGGCGGATGCCAGGAGAATGCTACCATCCCGAATGCATAGTGCCAACTGTAAAGTTTGGTGGATGAGGAATTATGGTCAGGGGCCGTTTTTCATGGTTCTGGCTAGGCCTGTGAAGGGAAATCTTAACGCTACAGCATACAATGACACTCTAGACGATTCTGTGCTTACAACTTTGTGGCAACAGTTTGTGGAAGCCCCTTTCCTGTTTCAGCATGTTACCCCCGTGCACAAAGAGGTCCATACAGAAATGGTTTGTCGAGATTAATGTCGAAGAACTTGACTGGTCTGCACAGAACCCTGACCTCAACCCCATCGAACACCTTTGGGATGAATTGGAACGCCGACTGTGAGCCAGGCCTAATCGCCCAACATCGGTGCTCGATCTCACTAATGCGCTTGTGGCTGAATGTTTTTGAGTCCTCCCTTGATGACTCTTATTAGCTTGATAGTTCTTGTCCTATAGATTTTGTGGTCTTAAATTGTTTCTTGGAATAATGATAGCTAAAGCTCCCTGTCGCGGAATGACATGCTAGTGATAAAGCTAACTGGTCCTGCTACATAGCAACAGGTCTACTTGTTGTAGCTAGCTAGCTACATTACTAAGGTTGCTGCGTTATAAAGTGCATTCGGGAAGTATTCAGACCCCTTGACTCTTTCCACATTTTGTTACGTTACAGTGTTGTTCTAAAAATGGATTGAGTAGTTTTTTCCCACACAAATCTACACTCAATACACTTTAATGACAAAGCGAAAAAAGGTTTTTAGAAATGTTTTATAAAAAAACGATACCTTGTTTACATAAGTATTCAGACCCTTTGTTATTGTTAGCAGATTATGTTATTCTTCAACAACTCAGACCCCAAAGCAAATCAGGGGGAGCAAATATATTTATTCAAAGAAAACAAATCATAGTTGTTATGCCTGGAAGTAGATGGCAGATGTTCATTCTTCCCTGTCCTCAATGGTTTCTCCTCTGAACAAAGAGACAGGATGTAGTTTATAACCCAACCCTAGCCTGTGGTTGTTCAATTAGAATTCCTTTGCAGTAAAATTGGACCAATGCCCAAATAACAAGTATCCCATTTCAGGCTCAATGTATAGGCGATTCGGACCATTGAGAACTTGCCACATGTAGCTATGAGTCCTGGACTGATTCCTCCCGTGTCCCTGACCCATTAATCTTCAGTTCTCCATTACAAAAAAACAACTATTTCCATTGATCATTAATTCCCTCTTGACCTTTAGTCCTCTGCGTTGTGTATTTATCTTACAATATTCTTACACTCCCCTTAGACCATTTTTTTTAAAATATACTTATAATGTATTTTTAGAAAACAATAGAAAACATGAAAAAATAGACAGCATAAAAAAACATTAGCAGTGAGCATAAAATCATTCACATTAAACACCTTGCATTTCTATAAAACACAAAGGCCATATTTTACTTGCTGTTGCAGTAAGAAATATATTTCACACAAAGTTATAGAACATAGGTATTAACAGGTGTAATGATGATGACCCTTATGATTCCTACCACATTCTGTATTAGGAGGAAACTCACCAAAAAAAGAATAATCTGCAAGACAATAATATTCAATCGTCCTATTGGCAAGGTAATCATTGAGTCCTTTTAAGCATTATCAACTGTTCCACACCCGGTATCAGCCCCACATAGATAACTATTAGAGATTATGTTATGACAGTCTGTCAGTAGTGAGGAATTATTCTTCCGTTCCACTGGTTGATAAGGACGTCTCTAATGAACACTTCACCGGTGATCTTGTATCGTTTCATGTACAGGCCTTGGGTGAAGGGGTATTGCTGCTAATTCAGACGGTAGATTCTCATAACCTGTAATGAAGAAGAACAAAACAAGTGAAAGTATCATGTCCTGGTTTCAAGAGAAATTTATATTTCACATAGATTTCCCTAAGTAAACACATTCCAATTTCAGGAAAAAGTTGGACATTTCACCTAGATATCCCTAATATGATGACTGCGGTGTACAACATAGAAGCCGATCAGGTTCTGATCATCTTACTATGCTTCTTCACCTGAGATTGGCCCCCGATTGCTAATCAATCAGTTCTTTGTTCTCCAGGCTCTGCTTTGTCATCAAAATGGACAACCTTGCAATGAGTGACATGTATCCATCGTGATTTTCCCTGGACTTTCACTGCTGACCTCGTTATGAGTAGAATTTTATAAGGACCTTCCCATTTTGGCCTTAATGTGTCTGTTACATATTTTTTTTAAACCGTCACCCACTGTCCTGGTACTACGTCATGTCCCCCCTTGGGAGTTATTCCCCACGCCTCTTTTACTTGTCTGTCTGCTTCCCCTACTGCATTAGAAAGTTGTATGCAATAGTTAAGCATTGTCACTCAAAGTGTACGTCTGCCTTTTTCAAATCTAAGGTGCCTGGTCGACCTGTGATGACCTCAAACGGACTCAACCCTGCGGTTTTATGTGTTGCCCATTGTCGTGTCTTTAGTATCATTAAATGTGAAGACTGTTATTTTATCAAATCAATTATCTGTGTAATTATTATTACGTGATTTAAACTAATCATGTGAACGTTAATCAACTAGGAAGTCAGGGCAACACAATTTTTTATAGAGTCTCTATTTCCTGAACTGACTATTCAGATATTTTCATATCTTATCAATTAGTCTTCCATTAATGATTATTAATTGTTACCTTCCGTCAGTCTCATCTGAACGTCGTAAAATTCTTGGTTATCTGCACAAACCCTAGTTTCCATAATGAACCAGCAATATACAAATTGACTTAGTAAATAAATAATTAACTAAATAATCACAGAAATGCATAACAAACAAACAGTAGATATTGGTTACTAACAATGATAGAAAAATCCCTAGTGGGCTAAGCCGATATGACGGCTTAGTAGACAAAAGGAAAGGGGTGGGACTGAGAGAGCGGGAAAGACAAATGAATTCACTACACACAGTCTATAATTATATTCATTGAAATGCTAATACTTTGCACATGAACGGCCGCTCATTCGAGAATAATTGCTGTGTGTGTGTATATAATATATTATTTCGCCCGTATGTCGTTGTTGTCTTCTCTTTTGGAATCCTCAATCGTCCTGTAGGGTTCATCAAATGTTGCAATTTGCCACGACAGCCTCAGCCTCTTTCCGCACACCAGGATTCCACCATTTGCCCACAAAATGATCAACTGCCTTGTCCACACCAATGTATCCCAAAGAGTGGCTCTGTGTCACCAAGTAGGGTAAGAGTGCCTTTGGCGCTACACATCTCAGGTTGTATTTCCACACACCTTGATTGAGTTTGCACCCTGCAGCCATCCATTTTCACACTTCATATTTTGGTGCACTGCTTTGCGTGTCCTTAATGTGTTGCAATGTATCCAAGGTGTATTTCCTAATCAGTTTAGGGGACCGAGGTGTTCTCTTGGCAGCCACCTTGGCAGCCACCTTGGCAGCTCTGTCAGCCAAGTCATTACCTTTATTCTCGTCTGTAAAGATTTTTCCATGTGCTTTCATTTTTTTAAATTGCAACTTGTCCGAGTAACTGGAGAGCATTCAGTAGAACCATCACCTCTGGTCCATTCTTCACAGGAGCTCCCAGTGATGTCATGAATCCTCTGTTTTTCCACATTCTTCCAAAATCATGGGTAACGCCGAAAGCATACCTTGAGTCTGTGTAGATATTAGCTGTTTTTCCTTCCACCTGTTTGCATGCTTCTGTCAAAGCCACCAATTCCGCCACCTGTGCTGATGTTCCTGCAGGTAACGTGCCTGTCACTATCACATTGCCCATTGTAGTGACTGCCCAGCCTGCCTTCCTCACACCCCCCTCCACAATGCTTGAACCATCTGTGTATAAGATAAACTCAGGGTTTTCTAACAGATTACTTTTAGTAAACCAATCAGAGAGCTGATCCAAAACCAACTCACAACAGTCGTGTTCAAGTAATGTGGGATCTGGAGGAAACATCAGATTAGCTGGATTACATGGTGTGCCACATTGTGTGATGATGTTAGGAGCCTCCAACACAGTCGATCACTTGTTCCAACGAGCAGCTGTGACCTGTGCAGCTCGATTCCATTGTCAAAAGAGTATGTACAGCATGCGGACACTTGATGGTAAAATGTTGGTCGAGAACAAGCGATGCCACCATCGACACAGCAATGTAAGTAGCCTGCATAGCTCAGACAGGGACCCAATCCCAACGCCACATCATCCAGTTTCTTCGAATAGTAGCCTACAGGTTTCTGGCAATCGCCATGGTCTTGTCAGCACTGAGGTCATGTAGCCATTTTTTTCAGCCACAAAGAGGGTGAAAGGCTGGCCTGAGACCGGAATGCCCAAAGCTGGCACTGATGTCAGAGCTAGTTTAAGCTTGCCAAAAACCTCTTTCTGTTCTTCTGTGAAGGCTACAGAGTCGGGACGGTTGAGCTAACATGAGCTAATGCGATTAGCATGTGGTTGTAAGTAACAATAACATTTTCCAGGACGTAGACATATCTGATATTGGCAGAAAGCTTGAATTCTTGTTAATCTAACTGCACTGTCCAATTTACAGTAGCTATTACAGTGAAACAATACCATGCTATTGTTTGAGGAGAGTGCACAGTTATGAACTTAAAAGTTATTAATTAACCAATTAGGCACATTTGGGCAGTCTTGATTTAATTATTTTTACAGAAATGCAATGGTTCATTGGATCAGTCTAAAACTTTGCACATACACTGCTGTCATCTAGTGGCCAAAATCTAAACTGCGCCTGGGCAGGAATAATACATTATGGCCTTTCACCTGAATTTCAAAGATGGTTATCTTTTACCAGATCTAATGTCTTATATTCTCCTACATTCATTTCACATTTCCAAACTTCAGTGTTCCCTTTCAAATGGTATCAAGAATATGCATATCTTTGCTTCAAAGTCCTAAGCTACAGGCAGTTACATTTGCGTAAGTCATTTTAGGGGAAAATTGGGGAAAAAAGGGCCCGACCCTTAAGAGTTAAGGGGTTGTGCAATTTTGGCGAAGGAGTCCACCCAGCATCTGTTGTAGTTGCACAAACCCAGGAAGGAGCAAAGTTCTTGAATAGTAGTGGGCTCCTTGGCAGCTTGTATGGCAGCAGTACGACATTGTCATCTCTCTTTTTCCATGTAAAACCAGTTGACCGAGGTAGATAACCTGTGATTGCATGAGTTGGGCCTTATCAGGGCTAGCTTTATGGCCTTTGGCATGCAAGTGATTTTAGATCCTTGGCATGTGTTTCCTCATCTTCTGACGCTAACAATATATCATCAACATATTGTATGACAACAGATGACATCGGAGGAATGCCTGATGGTAAATTGAGTAACTATTATGAAGGCCCATAGGAATCCTAGTCCACTGGTACTGTTGTTCATCCACAGAAAAAGCAAGCCATGGACGGACCCCTGGATGTAAGGGTGCCGACCAGAACCCATTAGCCATATCAATGACTGAGAACACAGAGTGAGCAGGTGACAATGGGGGGAAAAAATGGTTGAGGTGTCAGCCACCAGTGGAGTGAACTTGGAGATGGCTTCATTTGCATTCCTGTAGTCCAGTGTCACTCGCCAGTAACTACCTGATTTTTTTTTTCATTGGGCTATTGGAGGCAGAATGTGTCATTTCAACTATACCCATGTCCCATAGATCTCTAACCAAAAAAAAGATAGTAGCGGCCATAGCTTCCTTGATAATGGGATATTGTTTTGTGCAAGGTGGGGCAACACCTGTCAAGCACACTGGTTCCATATCCAAAGTTCCACACTCCTTTTTTTTGTAGTCCAAATAGGATGGTTCTGAACTGTAGATCCCTGCACTTGTCACCTTCCCTTCAGAAACGTTCAGTGTAGAGTCAAGTTGCATAATAACCAAAAGACATTGATAAATCAAATCAAATTATATTGGTCACATACACATGGTTAGCAGATGTTAATGCGAGTGTTGCGAAATGCTTGGGCTTCTAGTTCCGACCATGCAGTAATATCTAACAATGTCACAACAACTACCTTATACACACAAGTGTAAAGGAATGAATAAGAATATGTACATATAAATATATGGATGAGCGATGGCCGAACGGCATAGGCAAGATGCAGTAGATGGTATAGAGTACAGTATATACATATGAGATGAGTAATGTATGTAAACGTTATATAATGTGGCATTGTTTAAAGTGACTAGTGATACATTTATTACATCCAATTTTGAATTATTAAGTGGCTAGAGATTTGAGTCAGTATGTTGGCAGCAGCCACTCAATGTTAGTGATGGCTGTTTAACAGTCTGATGGCCTAGAAGCTCAGTCTCTCGGTCCCAGCTTTGATGCACCGGTACTGACCTCGCCTTCTGGATGATAGCGTGGTGAACAGGCAGTGGCTCGGGTGGTTGTTGTCCTTGATGATCTTTTTGGCCTTCCTGTGGCATCGGGTGGTGTAGGTGTCCTGGAGGGCAGGTAGTTTGCCCCCGGTGATGCGTTGTGCAGACCTCACTACCCTCTGGAGAGCCCCCCCCCCCACTCCTGTTGCTCTCATCTTCTTGCCCATGCACTGAGGACATACATGTTTTGCAATAGTGACATCAGCACCGTATCTACAAAAAATTCTACTGCAAAGTTGTTAACCATGTTCACATATTCCATCCGATTTCATATGTACACCAGCTGAGATGGGATGTAAGAAGGGGTCTGTTGCTTTGCCTCCACGGCATCCAGCAAGCTCTGCTGCTTAGCCGGAGAAAGCTTCTTACATTTGACTCAGCATTGTGTCGTTGGGGCTGTTGTCCTGTTTCCATTTTCCCCTAGACGGACCCTGCTTCTCCTGGCCATTCCTAAAAAGAACACGTTTTCTTTTCTGACATTCTCCTTGCCAGTGACCAGAAATCCTGCAATAATGACATACACCAGGTTTCTCTTCTGCTGAACGGGTAACGTTGTTGGTTTTACTTGGAATCTGCACAACTCTGATAACAGCTGGTTTATTATGTTGATTGATGTCTCTGTCCAGTCGTGACAGCCTGTCAATGATGTCGCTGTAGTTTTGTCTCGTCCAGTCAGTAGTTATGGAACAAAAGTTTTGCGCAAATCATTGTGTATGGCTTGCATCAACTGATGTGTGATTGCTCTCAACTCCTCCAGAAATGGGGCATCTTCATCTTCCATGCCGGGTAACCCACTGTGTCTAACCACCTCTGCTCTGAACCTTTCTTCAAATTCAACAAACGTCTCTTTCGGTTTTTGGGCACATTTGGTTATCTCTCCCCAATTGGTGGTTGCATTGGTCAGACCCTTAAGGAAAACATGTATGGCTCTCCATCCATCGGCCACATCTTGCTCTTCACCACCCACAGCTCTATAAACCTTTTCTTCCAGTATGCCATGTTCATGGTTGTTCAAAACAAAGGCAAACAACTATAACTCATCATAAGGATTTAGATTGTAGAGTTTCTGATATCACTTCAAATGGTCCCATGTCGTCATACCCACATCTCGTGGATGCTTCAAAGTCTTTGACCATTCATCCAACTGTTTTGGAGATGCTGATTTGTGTCTGATTACGGTCACTGGGGGTTTGTCTTTACTCCCTTTAAAAGCCTGTGTTCTGGTTGGCCTAAGACATTGTTTGTCACCGCTGTCAGAATCTGTTGACTCAAAGCCAGGCAGTGCTGACCAGATGCTTGGAACCTGATCTGCTTTGCGCAACTCAGCCTGAGGGTAGATTGAGGGAACAAAGGACCCACAGGCGGGGGCCAAGTTTGCCTTTATCACCCTTGCCTCCTGTAATTGTTGAATTTCACCTTTTAAGGTTTTTATCTGTTCACCAAGAGCCCTCAAACTCTTTATTTCTCTGCAATGTCCTATGATGTTTATCAAGAAAGAATTTCTCATCTCGTTTTCTTACTTTGGCTAATACAGTTAAAGATCATCGTCTCTTTTTTAATGAGTTAGACTTTTTATGTATATTTCCCCAAGCTTTTAGTATATCAGACAAATTACATCTTTCAACAATGACAGAATAATTATTTTATCTCTGAGTATTCTTACACTATGAGACTCAAAATTGAGCTCCGGTGCATCCTGTTTCCATTGATCATCCTTGAAATGTTTCTACAACTTGATTGGAGTCCACCTGTGGTAAATTCAATTGGTTGGACATGATTTGGAAAGGCACACAACTGTCTATATAAGGTCCCTCAGTTGACAGTGCATGTCTGAGCAAAATACAGAATTTTCTGTAGAGCTCTGAGATGACATGATTGTGTTGAGGCACAGATCTGGGGAACGGTACCAAAAAATGTCTGCAGCATTGAAGGTCCCCAAGAACACAATGGTCTCCATCATTCATAAATGGAAGAAGTTTGGAACCACCAAGACTCTTCCTAGAGCTGGCCGCCCGGCCAAACTGGGCAATCGGGGGAGAAGGGCCTTGGTCAGGGAGGTGACCGAGAACCCGGTGGTCACTGTGACAGAGCTTCAGAGTTACTCTGTTGAGATGGAACCTTCCAGAAGGACAACCATCTATGCAGCACTCCCAATCAGGCCTTTATGGTAGAGTGGATAGACAGAAGGTGCTCCTCAGTAAAAGGCACATACCAGCCTGCTTAGAGTTCACCTAAAGACTCTCAGACCATGAGAAACAAGATTCTCTGGTCTGAGGAATCCAAGATTGAATTCTTTGGCATGAATGCCAAGCGCCACGTCGGAAGGAAACCTGGCACCATCCCTACGGTGAAGCTTGGTGGTGGCAGCAGCATCATGTTGTGGGGATGTTTTTCAGTGGCAGGGTCTGGGAGAGGATCATGGCAAAGATGAACGGAGCAAAGTACAGAGATCCTTGAAGAAAACCTGTTCCAAAGTGCTCAGGACCTCAGATACACAGCCAAGACAATGCAGAAGTGGCTTTGGGACAAGTCTCTGAATGTCCTTGAGTGGCCCAGCCAGAGTCTGGACTTGAACCCGATCAAACATCTCTGGAGAGACCTGAAAATAGCTGTGCAGTGACACTCCCCATCCAACCTGACAGAGCTTGAGAGGATCTGCAGAGAAGCATGGGAGAAACTCCCCAAATACAGGTGTGCCAAGCTTGTAGATTCATACCCAAGGTGCTTCAACAAAGTACTGAGTAAAGGGTCTGAATACTTATGTAAATGTCTTTTTTTTAAATAAATAAGTTAGTAAATATTTCTAAACCTGGTTTTGCTTTGTCATTATGGGATATTGTGTGTAGATTTGAGGGTGGGGGGGAACAATTTTAATATATTTTAGAATAAGGCTGTAATGTAACAAAATGTGGAAAAAGTCTAGGGGTCTGAATACTTTCTGAATGCACTGTAAGTAAAGTTGGGAGTTATTTTACAGTCTGCATTGTTGGTTTCAATTTTCTATAACTAATACTTTACCCATGTCATCAGCTGTGTTTTGTACCTTCGATACGGAGAACGTGAGTGGCACACGTGCTCAGCAGAGAGGGTACCTGGATAGTACACAAGTTTTGATTGGTTTGCTGTTTAGTATTTGGTAGCATTTGCATGTCCGGCTAGCAGACATGAAGTAAGTATTTTGAGAAAATAATTGACTTTCCTAACAAATGGAAATGTGGTCAGAATAAATAAGTAAATATACATTATGTAAAAACCAGTTTCACCCTCACCAATGACTGATCATCTCGAAAACTAAAGCAGATGCGATGCTTCGGCTCACCACCTATTAATAACAAACCAAATGCAAAACTGCAGAGCATTTAGCACATTTTAGACAGTTAACTTAATAGTTATAAGATATCTAGCTGGCAAACATTTAGTTGTGACTTCCATACTTTAACCTTTTCCCACGTACCAACAAACGGGTGTGATCATTCTACAATGGTCCCTGCAGCGTACGCTCAAACCGGTTTTATTAGAAAGTCCAGCTTCAATTGACCAAACAGTCAGCATTTGAGCTAGCCACACTGTTTTTTCACAGAAACATTTTACACAAACACAGTCCTTACAAAGTTATGACCTGAATGCAACATTCAGACATTCACCGAAATAATGATAGCGTAACGCATTCATCCAAACCGGTAAATGTAGGTTACATTAGTCCTAGCGCTAACTGAGGAAATATTGATGTAACACGGGGTCATATTTAGACAACTCTTAGCTGACTGAAACCACAATATGAATTATCTAATAGCAATACTATTTATAATTCGTCACATCACGGGTGAGCTCATTGATCCAAATAATTGAGTAAAACACTTTGTAGAAATCGAATCAAGTAATCCGACGATGGGTAGTTTGTGCGCGCCGTTGTTTTTTTGTGTCAACCAAAGATAGAGGAGACAAAATGAGTTTGGTTTGTTTGCAATATGCATGTTGAAGGGGGTATGTTGTCTACGATCGTTCACTTCCCTTCATTCACTTCCGGAGGTTTACCCGAAAGATGAGTGAACCATTCCTTCACCTCATTATAAAATATTTGGTCTGACAGACGTTTACGTGACACCCAGAATGCATTGTGTAATGTCAACAAACATGGCACCACACATAGCTGGCAAATAGCTTAGCATTAGCTCATTATAATCAGTAAAACCTTCAAAAAAGTATTTTACACACATCATAGGTGTCCATTACAATCTATGCAATAATCGGAATGCATTATTTGTCACCAGTACTTGAAAACGTGAATAAAACTGTAAATACATACATCATGCTGCAGTAGAAACGACAACATGATATATACAGAAAATAATTCACTTATTTTGATAGGAACGCATACATGTCCAAAGTTATTATTTGTAAGGAAAACAATTAGTAAGGCAATGTGAGCGCCAGCCAGAAAATGTGTCAATTCGTGTGCGGGGGCCCCCTTGAAGAGAGAAGTTTGTCTGGCTCAGTAAAGCCTCAGACATAAATTGCCCGCAGTGCTGAAATGGGCTACTTCTATGTGAATTAATGAGCAGGTGGAACACACTTCAATTCAAACTGTTGTTAGAGAATAATTTGAAATTAACAAGTTGTAACAGTCTATAGATAATTAGCAGGCAGCGCATGTTAACTGTCCTGTTGCGTAACAATCACATTTTGGAACAGTGAGTGGATTCTGACATCACGTGCAGAAAACAACTCACGCTGGGGCGATCATTAGAGATATTTGGAACTCACATGTGAAATGGTTAACTAGATCACCTAGTGTGCGCTGCACAACAGTGAGTGACTCTTAAGGCTCCGGTCTTGTCGTTGTGTGCTTGTAAACGAACAACCATGTGACTGGGGACTACCGGTTATCTTCATAGTGTAAAATACGGTGATTGGTGAAATGAACGTGATCTGCTTTATCTCCTAACATATTGCACAAGTTGACTGCAGGTTTTTACTTAAAGTAGCGACAAATATTCAAATGTTTTTAAAAACTTTAAAGAAATAGTTTTAACTGTATTGAAAAATGATCCCGTGGCTATTTACAATACTCCGGTATACCCACCAAGCCTATTGGGAGGAAGTTTAAGCTCTCATAGCACAACAAAAGGCTACATCCCACCGGACCGCTTATTACTTTCCTTGTTTCATAAATCTTATATGTGGATGCAGAATCCTTTCCAATTATGGCACAACACAGCAAAACCAATTCAATGACATTCTGTTTATTGGAGATGTGGGAATCCTTCATGATACACAAGGCAGAGGTGCTCTTTCATGTGGACCATGGAAACTAATGAAACTGAGGCTCTGCTGTCTGTTGATGAAGGGGTGTCTCAGTTTAATCTAGTTAAAAGGTTTGACTCATTACCTCACCTGGCTTTCTCTTCTGGGCAGATGGGCAGACTGCTATCATTTTGCCATGATACATTGAGAAGATGCTTCAACCATCGTATTAGAATGGAGATGGCACTGAGTATTGCATTCCTCATTTTCTCTACGGCTTTCATTTTGCTGTGGTAACAGCATCTGTTGACCAGTAAAAAGGCCAATTTATTTACAAGTACCTCATAGGCAAGTCCCCCCTCTACCTCAGCTCACTCCATCTCCACTACCAATAGCAACCTGTGCTCTGGTAGATATATCACACTGGTCATTCCCAAAGCCCGCAGTTCCTTTGGCCGTCATTGATTCCAGTTTTCTGCCGCCAATGACTGGAATGAGCTGCAAAAGACCCTCAAACTTGACACATTCATCCCACCAGACTCCTTCAAAAACATATTACCTGAGCTGGGCAATTCCACTTTAACAGAGACTCAATTTTAAAGTGAAAAATCTATGTGAACAAAAACCATTGATTGCAAAGTTCAACAAACCATTACTCTATGCACAAGGACTACTTTTAACAATTTGCACTGAACATTTTACAAAAACACATTTTACTCAGAGTGAATATGTAAAGTTTGGTAAAAGAATGATGGTAAGATCTCAGTTTGTGACCATGTTTACCAATAACTCTTAAATATCTACTCCGAATTAATGGTCAAAGATGTCTGCAGAAAGAATGGTGTGTCAGCTATGAAATGACACCTTAGAAAATATATATTTTGGTTATTAAACTAGATTAAGTGAAGTGGAATAACACCTGGTAACAGAATGACATCATGGGTCCCTAATCTGTACAGAAATTGATAATTTGTGAATGTCATTCTCCATGGTTATACAGTTGAAGTCCAAAGTTTACATACACCTTAGCCAAATACATTTAAACTCAGTTTTTCACAATTCCTGACATTTAATCCTAGTAAAAATTCCCCGTCTTAGGTCAGTTAGGATCACCACTTTATTTTAAGCATGTGAAATGTCACAATAGTAGTAGAGAATTATTTATTTCAGCTTTTAGCTAGCTAACATTAAGCTATAACTAGCAATGCAAAGGGCTTTCGGAGATACGAATAATATTACTACACAGATCGTACACGTAACGCTAGTTAGCGAGCCATTAAGCTAATGTTCGCTAGCTAACAGTATGCTTTAATTTGTAAAGAAAAAGACTTTCTGACTAAATTTGAAAGTATAATATCTGAAAATGTAGTTACTCTTACCTGTATACATGGATGAAAGGTTCACGGCAGCGTGTCTTTTCCATTTGGTTTGTAGCTAGCTACAGCTTGTTTGGCCCATTGTTGTATCAAGTCACTCCGGGTTCACACTGACCATCACAACTTTTTCCCACTGAGCTTTGTCAAGGACAACATCCCATTATGACAAATCAAAAATAGTTTTTTTTTAGAAAGGTTAACCCTCACCCCAGTCTGAGGTCCTGAGTGCTCTGGAGCAGGTTTTCATGAAGGATCTCTCTGTGCTTTGCTCTGTTCATCTTTGCCTCGATCCTGACTAGTCTCCCAGTCCCTGCCACTGAAAGATATCCCCACAGCTTGATGCTGCCACCACCATGCTTCACCGTAGGGATGGTGCCAGGTTTCCTCCAGACGTGACACTTGGCATTCAGGCCAAAGAGTTCAATCTTGGTTTCATCAGACCAGAGAATCTTGTTTCTCATGGTCTGAGAGTCTTTAGGTGCCTTTTGGCAATCTACAAGTGGGCTGTCATGTGTGTTTTACTGAGGAGTGGCTTCCGTCTGGCTACTCTACCATAAAGGCCTGATTGGTGGAGTGCTGCATAGATGGTTGTCCTTCTGGAAGGTTCTCCCATCTCCACAGAGGAACTCTGGAGCTCTGTCAGAGTGACCATCGGGTTCTTGGACACCTGCCTGACCAAGGCCCTTATCCCCCGATTGCTCAGTTTGGCCAAGCGGCCAGCTCTAGGAAAGTCTTGGTGGTTCCAAACGTATTCCATTTAAGAATGATTGAGGCCACTGTGTTCTTGGGGACCTTCAATGCTGCAGACATTTTTGTTGTTGTACCCTTCCCCAGATCTGTTCCTTCAACACAATCCTGTCTCGGAGCTCTACGGACAATTCCTTCGACCTCATGGCTTGGTTTTGAATTGACTTGACCACAGATGGGACTCCTAAGTTGTAGAAACATCAAGGTTGATCAATGGAAACCGAATGCACCTGAGCTCAACTTTGAGTCTCAGCAAAGGGTCTGAATACTTATCTAAATAAGGTATTTCAGTTTTTATAAATTTGCCAATAAAATCTGAAAACCTGTTTTTGCATTGTCATTGTGGGCTATTTTCTGATGAAGTAAATGTATTTAATATATTTTAGAATAAGGCTGTAACGTAGCAAAATGTGGAAAAAGTCAAGGGATCTGAATACCTTCCCGAATGCGCTAGTGTTTATTTTTTTTGTGGTATTGTGTGTTGTCCTGTTTGCTGTTGCAATGTTATGCCATTTGGCCAGGTCGTTATTCCAAACGAGAATTGGTTATCAATTTACTTATCTGGTTAAATAAAGGTGAAATAAATAAAACATTTATGAAATATCATAAGGCTAATGGTTAGAGCGTTGGGCCAGTAACTGAAAGGTTGCTGGATCGAATCCCCGAGCTGACAAGGTAAAAATCTGTCTTTCTGCCCCTGAGCAAGGCAGTTAACCCACTGTTCCCCTGGCGCTGAAGACGTGGATGTCGATTATGGCAGCCCCCTGCATGCACCTCTCTGTTTCAGAGGGGTTGGGTTAAATGCGGAAGACACATTTCAGTTGAATGCATTCTGTTGTACAACTGACTTGGTATCCCCCTTTCCCTAATGTTAGAGTTTTATGTAGCCTACATTAGGCCTCTGCTAAACCTTGGGAAATGTTTTAATGAATTCTACTTGTGAATTCTAAAACTGTTTCCCTTGAGGTAAACAGTGTGTACTAGACTAACTTCTTTCCCCTCTGACTGTGGCCTTGAAAGCCTTCCAACCTCATACTTATCACACACAGACTACTAATGTCCAGTAACGCGTCAGCCTGTCAGGTAAATGTATCTGGCATGAGCCAGCAACGGATTTCCACCTTCTGTTTTTATAATCACGCGTCATTCGAGTCTGTCATTGTAAACATTGAAGCAGATTTCTGATTAGGCAGAGTGTGCCTGCTTTCCATTCAGTTATTCAGGGAATATTTTTGGCTAAGCTCTCAATGGTTATTAAGGCTTCATTACATTTTGTTCTACTATACTTGGTCAACCGTTTTCTCATCTGGCATGGAATTGGATTGTTTGTTCACAATATCACAGGTAGAGATACTGTGTCTCTGAAACTCTACACTGCCAAAATATTTGGAGCTGTTGAATCTACCACTGAGCCCTCCCACACCCCCCTTTGGGACTGCTACCTTGCATCCAAGACAGACTGGCCTATTTTTCAACTCGCTCTGTTTCCCTCCAAGCTATGGAGCAGTGGTGGAACACTAGAGAGCTATGCACTCTTTTGTGGGTGATTTATCATGTGGGAGGGAGTAGTAAGCCCATCAGGCTCCACAAATGTGCCTTTTTGTTTTCAGGCACACATACTATGTAGGGTAAAACATGGTATAGCCTCAAATTACACAAACATTCAATATTTGTTGTACAATATTATTTCCATACTTGTGATTATGTTGACATTGTGCAGGTTTCAGTTAACTATGAAAATAAAGGATGGCACAGTGTATCTAGGCTAGCAATCAGATCTGAATATTAGCCTTTGCTTTTCTCGGTTTGTCCTCTTTCAGACATCCCAAGGGTGATTGACTGTGCCACAGTTCTGACTAACACTGCTCTCACACATAGAGCAATTCTATATGGATGTGTTATGTGAGTGCTGTACTCTGATTTAATACCAAGGCATTTGGTATTGCTATCTAGGCGAAGGAAGGAGCCCTAGCCTTAATTCCAAGCGTTTTCTGTGCACGCTTGGCTGTGTGGATGAGTCATCCGTTACAGGAAGTGCACAGCGAGTGTGATTCACACTCTCTGTAATGCAATACCAGAGTGCTGATGTTTATTTCGCCCCAGAGTTACGGATAAGTTGTCGGTATGACAGTCCAGGCGGCGAAAACCGAGCACTCCACAGTCCAGTAGACACAAAGGGCTATCGAGTGTTTCAGCCCCTGGGCAGCCCATTGTCACCCTTACTCTCCCACTCTTTCAGCAAGGGAATTCATAATGTCTTTTTGGCCCAAGGTTTCTGATGGTTATGAGAGATATGAGACAAATTTGACCATTCATATGACAGTATCGCAAGTATCCTGTTGAAATTAGACAATAAAAAATATAAAAATCGAATACTATGCCCTCCAAATCCACTCACCTACAAATGGCTGTGGTAGACAGAAAACTAATAAAGAATGCACAGTCCCCCTGTATATTACCATCTTGTTGCCACTGGTGATCTCATCATAAGGTATTGGCCCGTGGAGGGCTTGATTAAAAAGGGGGATGGGATGGGAGGAGGTAGATCGTCACCACGGCGAAGTGCCTGTCTAAGTATGAGTAAGCCCTATAGCGGTATTCAGAGTGACATCAGTGCCTGAAACGATGGCATCCATTATGATTTTGTGACCATTCACTCAGCATATACCCTAATACAGCTACCACTACAGTATTACTAAAACACTACAGTACTTCAAATAGGGTGCACATTTGCATACAGATCCACGTGTACACCGCCCTATCCCACCTGGCTCAGGGCCCTGGGTCTGAATTCCCTGTGCAACTGGGTCCTAGACTTCCTGGCGGGCCGACCCCAGGGGGTGAGGGTAGGCAGCAACACCTCCGCCATGCTTATCCCCAACAAGGGGGCCCCGCAGGGGGTGTGCTCAGGTCCTCCTGCACTCCCTGTTCACCTATGACTGCGTGGCTACGCACAACTCCAACTCAATCATCACGTTTGCTGACGACCCGACAGTGGTAGACCTAATTAACAACAACGACGATACAGCCTACAGGGAGGATGTTAGAGCCCTGGTGGAGACCGAAGAGGGAGCACACCCTTATGCACATCGATGGGCCACAGTGGAGAGGGTCAAAAGCTTTAAGTTTCTTGGCGTACACATCACTGAGGACCTGAAATGGTCCCACCCCACCGACACGGTGGTAAAGAAGAAGCAACAGCGGTCTGTTCACTCTGTTACCATCTAGCAGACAGAGATGGTGCATCAGAGCCGGAACTGAGAAACCGCTTCTATTGCATTTTTGCATTTACATTTTGATCATATAGCAGACACTCTGGTCCAGAGCGACTTACAGGAGCAATTAGGGTTAAGTGCCTTGCTCAAGGGCATATCGACATATTTTTCTCCTAGTCGGCTCAGGGATTCGAACCAGCGACCTTTCGGTAACTGGCTCAACGCTCTTAAAGAGCAGGAAGCATGAGTTTTTCTCACCAGTGTAACGATAGTGTGGTCAAAGACTTGAGTTGTAGTACCATCTGATTACCTAGAAGTACAAACATAGTTATGTTTTTTGGTTATTACATATTTATTGACTTCCGGATAACGTCTAAACTACTCACAATGCACTATTTCTTGACGTCATATGGAGGATCTACTCTGCTACCGAGTTCATATTCTGTGCTACCGAGCTCACTCAAGCTGGCTTACATTAGCTACATCCCATGCTATACACTGACTTTGTGGCTGTGCTTTCTAGGGGGAACCCGTTAGCACGGCATGCTCTGATGCTTTCTTAAAACTAAAGAGAAAAATCATACCTGCTTGCTCTCTATGTAGTACCTCGTCTGTTCTCCTTTTGATTTGTCAACTTTTCTGCATGTTCTCTGAAGTAGGCTATGGGAGATTTCTAACTTTTTCCAACTTTCCTTAGTGCTAGCACACTAGCTGACTGCCATCTGGAATCTATCCATTTTGTATTTTGGCCCGGTGAAGCGCCCGCCTCCCCTTAGCTTTGGTAGCTAACTCAGCCTGCACTCTTATTTTTTATCTATTTTAAAAGCACCAACCATCAATATGCACGTTTCTGATCGCTTTTCTTTTAGTTATGTTTTAGTTGTGTTCTATCTGGTCTCTAGTAGTTGGGCTCTAGCTTGCCGACCATAACTGAGGTGGATGGCTAGGCTAATAGCTAACGTTAGCTGGCTGGCTAGCTTGCTGGCTAAGATAACTGTGTGTACAAAACATTCAGGACTACTGCTCTTTCCATGACAGACTGACCAGGTGAAAGCTATGATCCCTTATTGATGTTGCTTGTTAAATCCACTTCAATCAGTGTAGATGAAGGGGAGGAGACGGGTTAAACAAGGATTTTTAAGCTTTGAGACAATTGAGACCTGGATTCTGTATGTGTGCCATTGTGGTTTCCCGTGTGTATCAAGAATGGTCCACCACCCAAAGGACATCTAGCCAACTTGACACAACTGTCGAAATCATTGGAGTAAACATGGGCCAGCATCTCTGTGGAACGCTTTCGACACCTTGAAGAGTTCATTCTCCTACAAATTGAGGCTGTTCTGAGGGCAAATCAATGTTATGAAGGTGTCCTTAATGTTTTGTGCACTCAGTGTAGCTAACATTCTTTGATAACTGGTTAGATGTTGTTATGTATTTCCAAAACTTTGGGTTACTTTAATGTAGCTGTAAACTAGGTGTTGATAGCAACTGGCTGATTCATTCCATGCTAATGTAACGTTAGAAGGCTGGCTAGTGTTAGCAGCTTAGTTGGCTAGCAACTTTGCAATTTGGTTTGTAACAATATATTCATAAAGTATTGGCTTGTAATTTGGCTGAAAATAAATTGAAACCAGTAGTCATGAGTGCAAAAGATTTGGTTGAATTTGAAGTTATACATTTTAAGTTATTTCTGTTGGAGTTTACATTATAGGGAATAGGCTGGCTTGCCGGGTCCTCCATATTACATCACACCCCGGGAAAAACATTTTTCGACATGACTAGCCGGCTACCTACCTGGTATTCAGCCCTGCACCTCGAAACTAATGCCTCATGTATATAGACTCATTGAATGCTGGTCACCTCATATTCTGTTTATATAATATATTCTCGACATCGCACATCCTAATATCCCTACTTCTGTACATAGCATTTTCTTTTCCAAATGATTTACTGTCTATACACACCACATATTCTGGATTTTCACACATGCTCACTCTTATATATCTACATTGGATTGTTGTATATTGTTTTATTTTTTTTTTTTTTTTTATTGAATTTGCGAGACATTCTATTTCACTGTTGGAGCTAGTAACATAAGTATTTCCCTGCACCTGCTATAACGCCTGCAAGTCTGTGTACACCGACCAGTGAACTTTGATTTGACATTATTGGGTACTATGCAAAAGTTGTGGAACGCCTGTGAGTCCTCACGAAACCCAGACAAAAACTGACCATAATTTGGGGAAATTTCATGAAATGTATTGCATAGAATAGTCCTTTGGAGGGATTGTTGACATATATTTTCAATTTTTATGTAAAAGCATAATTGAGAAATAATTACTCAGAGTTGGCTTATTTTGGACATCTGAATGTGTTTCTCCATTAAGACTCCATGTTTCATCTGTAAATGCTACAAAGTAAAAATTGGTGTCATATGAAGCTTTACAGCTTGCTCTGTAATATTAGTAGTATTTTGATTTAAAAAAATTATATTAATTTATGAATATTGAAAAATATAAACATCAATATAAAAAATAATACAAATGTTTTAAATATATTGTTGAACATAATATACTCTACGGATATATCAAAGTTCCAGAGTGGGATCTCTGATAGTTTTAAAGTTATGGCCCATTTTATATGGATAAATTGGCATAGTAGGCAATGTAACCAACCACAGCCCTCCTTTGCACATCCTGCAAATCACCAGCAGAGGGCAACTATTTTGAATCCATTTTCACATTCACTCTGTTGGTAATGCTTACAAATTGGATCATAACTCTAAAAGGAGCAGAGATCCCACTCTGGAACTTTGATATGCCTATAGAATATATTTTAAAAATAATCTACATCTTAAATGTTGTATTTTATTATATTCATAAATTAGTTATTATAAAAGTTATTGAAGTTTAAAATATTACTGTTTAATCTTCACTTCATAATCGTCGCCAAACACATTGGCTCCAGGTCATCTACAAGACCCTGCTAGGTAAAGTCCCCCCTTATCTCCGCTCACTGGTCACCATAGCAGCACCCACCTGTAGCACGCGCTCCAGCAGGTATATCTCTCTGGTCACCCCTAAAGCCAACTCCTCCTTTGGTCGTCTCTCCTTCCAGTTCTCTGCTGCCAATGACTGGAACGAACTACAAAAATCTCTGAAACTGGAAACACTTATCTCCCTCACTAGCTTTAAGCACCAGCTGTCAGAGCAGCTCACAGATCACTGTACCTGTGCATAGCCCATCTATAATTTAGCCCAAACTACTACCTCTTCCCTTACTGTATTTATTTATTTTTATTTATTTTGCTCCTTTGCACCATATTATTTATATTTGAACTTTGAACTTTCTTCAAACTACAAATCTACCATTCCAGTGTTTTTCTTGCTATACTTTATTTACTTTGCCACCATGGCATTTTTTTGCCTTTACCTCCCTTATCTCACATCATTTGCTCACATTGTATATAGTCTTATTTTTTCTACTGCATCATTGATTGTATGTTGTTTTACTCCATGTGTAACTCTGTGTTGTTGTATGTTGTCGAACTGCTTTGCTTTATCTTGGCCAGGTCGCAATTGTAAATGAGAACTTGTTCTCAACTTGCCTACCTGGTTAAATAAAGGTGAAATAAAATAAATAAATAAATAAATAAAATCTGTAGGTGCTACAAAGTAAACATCAAGCTGTAAAGCTTCATATGACACCAAACCAATTTACTTTGTAGCACCTAGAGATTAAACACCATGGAGTTTTAAAGGAGGTCTGGGTAAGGCCAAAATGCAATAAATATCCCAACTTTGAGTAATTATTTCCCAATTATGCTATTAGATACAAATGTCCAAAATATGTCAACAATCCTTCCAAAGGACTATTCATTCTATGGATTACGTTTTGTGAAAATCCCCAAAATCATTATTTTTTTTCTGGGTTTCATGAGGGATCACTCCTGTCTTGTGTGGGATATTTTTAGGAATATTCTTCTCAATAAGATCAATACTCCTTTTGTTATGTAGGATAGAAATATATTCCCAAAAGTTTTTGTAGTCAATTTGATCGTGTTACTTTTGACTTGTTTTACAGGTTGGAATATATGGGACAGTGTCTGCTCTTATCCGTTATCAACTCTGGGATGATGTCATGCTGACGGATCCTGCAACTATGAGTTCTAAGGTCGCAGCAGCTGCAGTTAGTGTCAGCCAGAACTCACGTCATCATATCATGACCAGATCCATCCAGATTTGTCCAATAGCAGATTCTGTAAACTGAAAGTGAAACGTCTGTGAGAGAGGTAGCTTGGGCAACTCTACTTCAAGTTCCCTCAGACCACTCATCCCAATGTCCCCAGGTCCCCCCACCACTACCATGGCCTCCTCACAAAGACATTGATGAAAATGGGGTTTTAAACATGTCGACAATAAATAGGATGGGGACGAAGGGCCTCAAAAGTCTGGTTCCACAGTGAACCTGTCCACGGAAGAGGCAGGCGACGGTGGGATTGGCAGTTGGCAGTTCCATCAGCGAAGCTGTTGTAGCTCATCCTCTCTTGGTTGGTCAGTTTACTCCTGAGAGACCCCAGGATGACGCACACTAGTCTGAGCTCTCTGACAAACTTGTGATATCTCACATCGCAAGGGTGTAGTTGTGTGGACCTAAGGAGTGGACAATGAACAGAACAAAGGAGGGGCTGTGTGCTGAGGGGAAGCTGCCCCTGGCTGAAGTCCCTATAGGTTGGCAGCGCCGAATCACCCACAGCGGGGTTGTCTACATAAGGTAAGACCTGCTCTACCTCTATTTAAACTAGCCTGTGGTCTCTCGTCTCCCCAATCGGAACTTAGGGTAATGAACTCTTTCCTTCTACAGAACCAATTTCTAATATTCACCCAATTTTCTTCTGCTCAATCTTTTCATGTAACTTACTATTTGATATGGTGTGTTTATTGATACAAAATATATATATAAAAGGGTGTGGCAATAGCAGGAACAGTGGCATCTAGAGGGCAAAACCTGGTACTTTCACACTAATTTATGGGGGGGGGGAGCAAGCGACTTCTATGGCAAATTTCTCTGAACAGTGGGGAAAAAAACATCACCAAGCTCACTATGAATACATTACATAGTATGAATAAACAGTAATCCAAGCCGCAGCTTCATACTACTTGTCAAACATAGAGAACTAATACTGTACACTGGCCGTTGGGGTGGGGTTTGGGGGGTCCATGGGTAGCTTTTGTCCATTAATTTGGAATCCTCACGTCTTAATCTTTATCCAGAGGTTTGGTCCAAATCGAATGATTGGTACTATGTTTATTGAGTAGCTTACGAATCCAACAAATTGAAATGGGCAATTTGGCTGCAATCAATTAACTTAATTTTTCAGGGATACATTTTTTTTTCTCAACAAAATAATATTGCAGGAATGCTTATCTTTGTTTCTAACTACAGAAACAATTTCAGATGAATCTGGGATGGTGGGTGACAATCCTCTTTCTTGTGCTTTTTGAGGTGGAACGACTTGTCATATCTGTCTTTTACCCTAATAAGGCTGATCACAATAACGCCGTAGTCCATGACCTTTATTGAAAGGCAGAAAAAGTCACTTCTATCCATTTTCTGTCCATGGGGTTGAAGGGAAGTGTTTCAAGAGTCTAATATTACCTCCCTCCCTCTTCATATGAAGTATATTCCCTCTCCGGTGGGCAGATCTGGGCTACATGGCCTTGAGGAGAAGAATGTTTGAGATCAGTGTCTGTCTCATACAGAGAAAATTGTCCTCAGAGAAAACTATGAAATGCTGTTGGGAGCCATATTTTATGGCACCATAATTCCACCCAACAGCTGCTTTCTCTCCCTTACTTTCATTGAGTTTGAAATGAATGTGTTTTTTTTCTTTCGAACCAAGCCTTTTAAGCTGATGGCACTTGTCATTATAAAGGTGAGGTGTTTTCATGGTATTGCGTTCCTCCTATGTTTTGGTAGATTTGCTTTTTTGCTGTGACTGACTACTTTATCCAGGTCATTTGATATAATTGAATGTGTATGGTTTTGTCCGAAATGGTACCTTATTCCCTGTATAGTGCACTACTTTTGACCAGAACCACAATAAGCCTACTATGGGAATAGGGGGGCATTTCAGATGCAAACTGTCTTTTATTTAGCAATGGTTGTGCTATGCTGTTACATTGGTCACTCACAATCTCTCCTCTTCCACATTCCAGTCCCAGTGGCTTAGTCCTAGCCTGTCTGGAGCAGGTGAAGAGCTACCTGCTGACTGATGGCACCTGTAAGTGTGGCCTGGAGTGTCCTCTCATCATTCATAAGGTGAGCAAGCCTGAATGTGGGGCCACTCCTGGTAGATGGGTCATTAAGTTCAAAGGAAAATGCACTACTGAACACTAGCACACTTCTTACTGTAGCCAGGACTGGAGGAGAGAGGAAGTGACACATGTATAGTGCATTGATAAGAGTAGGCACACACAGACGCTAACATCTTTCACTCCCCTCAGATATTCAACTTTGACACCGGGGCGGCTGTCAAGCAGAGGACTGCTGAGGATGCCAGAGCCGATGCTCATGTCACCAAGCTGTGTATCCACAAGAGGAAGGTCATCACCGTGGCAACCCTGCACAGGAGCATGGAGTCACCACACCCCGCTCTGGCCAGTCAGGGTGTTGGCACTGGTATGTGGAAGACATATTGTCAATCTGAGATGCAAACTAGCTCCCTAGGAAAGATCCATCCATTTGTGTGACTTATTGATTGATTATGAAGTTCGATGTCTCATATCTGATCAAATTCTGAAATGGCCTAAACACCAGTCCTTTATGATATTTTGCATAAGGGCGTCATTTGATGATGAAAGCCAATGTCACTTAATGGCTTTTACTCTCCAATCGGTGTCACTTGATATGACAATCTGTGCATTCTCAGCAAGTTTTGTTCTGTTTTAACATATTGCCTATAGACATTTTTAATGAAAGAGAATAACCTTATGACCTATTGAGACCAGCTCAGACAGAAATCATCTGCTCTGTGCAGTATTTTCACAGCAAAGGACTGCAGTGAATTACTGCTCTGTCAGCATGTTGTAAAAAAGAAGCGAAAATGTGATGCTGTCTGAAGAACATGCATACACATATCAGTTAGATTCAACTGTCTGCCTAGCTGCTGTTTTATGTTTGCTCTAAAGATCGGGTTTCTGTTGTCAATTCAGAACTGTTTTTGGTTTATTTGTTTTGGGAATTTCTGTAAGGTCTGAATTGACGATGCTGAATTAATTCCATATAATTAATTATCTCATCTGAGATGATAAAAGTAATTTCAAAGATTGATACAAGTTTACTTTGCTTTGTAGGCACTGCAGCTATGGGTCCTTTGAGTCATCAAGCAATAAGGAACAATATGCACAATGGTCCACCCAACTCTGTGGCTCTTGATGTCAGGAATCCCAACAAGACAGGAATGTCAGTTTCTGGTCAACAGTACTATAACCATGAACTGGGTTCTCCCCCTCAGAGGGATCTGTACTTGGGGTACAGCAGGACAAGGCTGGGGGGCAGCGAACACAGTAGCCAACAACGGTCACCCTATCACAGCCGCCACAGTGTCCTGCTCAGCCCCTCCTCCTCCACCTCATGTTGCTCACAGCATTATGGTGATAGGGCTCCCTCCCCAAGGACTGAACCTCTGGGGAGTCCTGACCCCAATATGCTTGGTTTTCATGGAGCTTGCAGCCCACGCTCTGCCCATATGAACGGTGATCGTTTTACCCATCTCTCACCACCCAGTATCCTGCACCACGGCTCGCCTTCGGCCTCCCAGCCCTCGTGTGCCATGTCAGGAAGGACTAATGTACCAAATTCCCCTGCCGTCAATGCCAAAAGCCTCAATATGCAGAAGCCCTCCTGCAGCTTCCCCCACGACTTTCAACACAAGCCCCAGCCTGCATGCCACCCACAGTCGCACTTTTCCCTGTCTCAGCTCCCTCCCTGCATCCTGCAGAAAAAGCAGGTGACCTCTGAGAAGGACCCTCTTGGTATCCTGGACCCAATTCCAAGCAAGGCTCCTAGCCAGGGTCCCTTAGTACCAAACATATCTGGCCTCCAACACAATGCCCAATCTCAGGTACCACCAATGAATGTAAACATCCCCCCTGCCAGTGTCCCTTTGCCCAGCAACCTGCCCTTGCCAACTGGGAAGTCTGGACCTGTTGGGCATGGCCATAGGGTCCAGCACCACCCTACCCTGTCATCCGCCTCATCCTCACCTATCATGTCCCCAGCACATATGGCTGGGCCTGTCCTCGCCAAGGTGGAGTCACCCCACCGCTCACGTTGCTTGTCCAGTTCTTCTGAACATGGTAGCTTCGCTCACCCCACGGGGCTCCAGGTTCCTTGTGGGGGTTCAAAGCCACTTCCCCGGTCCTCTCAGGCCTCCTCGGGGTCCTCTCGACCTGCAATGCCACGAAGTTCTGCATATAAGATGGACAAACTCAATCACTTGAACGATACCCCCAACCAACTACCAGGGGGGATGAACATTGGTCTAAGCAAGCATCCCAACTCCATATACCGTCCAGCTCCCGGATCTGATAGTATCCTTCAAAAGAATCACTCAGTAGGTATGCCCCTTAAGCAGATGTTAGATCAGCAGAATCCTGCTTCTTTCCCAGCAAGTAGTCTACTTTCAGCAGCAGCGAAAGCACAGCTAGTAAATCAAAACAAACATACCGACAGCACATTGGGTGCAGGCGCAGAGGCTCGCAGTGGCAGCAGTTTGGGACACCCAGGGCTAGTTGGTGGAGGCAGAGGTGGGAACCCAGATGGACACAGCACTTTAAACCAGAGATATCTACCTAATCCTGGGCCATTGGCGAGCGAATTTCCAAGCGGAAGAGCAGCACTAAGAGACAAACTCATGGGTATGGTTCAGCAGAGAGAGGCAAATCGCAAGCGCAAACTGTCCAATGATGGCAGCAGTGGTGGCATCAACAATGACAGGGCTTTCGACGTGCTCAAGCATCCGATGGGTGGCTCTGGATCTAGTTCATCTAGCTTTCCAGAGACTTTGAGGAGAATGTTGCAGCAGGGTTGTTTGCCCCCAAACACCTCCATGGCCCAGCTACTCCAGTCCATGAGCCACCAAAGTGCCCACAATGGGCCAAGCCACGTGGGCCAAAGCCCTGCCAGATCTGGCAAATCTCCCTTCTTGGAGGAAGCTTTGCCTCAGATGTCGACTTTGCAGCAGAGCTTGCAGGGGCATCATATCCAGGGCAGAGCGAAGATCCATGGCTTCCAGAACATGAACAGTGAAGGTCAGATTTCAGGCCAGGATCTAAACATGGAGCAGTTCAACAGGCCAATAAACCAAATGCAGGACCCCGCCTTAACTGGAAACTTTGGGTTGTTGGGTTACAATGGTGGACAACATGCAGCCATGGGGTCGATGCAGGGAAACCCAAACCCTCACCAGCAGCAGCAGTTTGGACTTTATCAGAAACCATCCCAGGCGCAAGGCAACCCCCACTTCAGAGGCAGGGCAGGATTGCCTCCCATGATGTCCAATGGTGGGGTCCAAGCCCTCTCTGAGTCAGGTAAGCAGCTGTTTCTCCTTGATTTTGTTGACTATTGCCTTCTTATCCTAGGTGTAGCAAAATCATAGATTTATATTATGTTTTAAGTCAATAGTCTCTATATAGATACATTTTTGTGATAAAGCAAAGGCTGCAATGTGTGTTGTGCCCCCTTGTGGCGAACATTGGTAGTTTTTGTCTATTGAAAATAATTGGATATAGCCTACTTTATTACAATGATCCATCTAGATGTTTGGGGTCAAAAAAAACATTGGTGAATTAGGCTACTACCTTACAAATATGAATATGACCATCTTTTTGCATATAACTATTTGGCCTTGTCATTAAATTCAGTCTCATGTTGTTGCCGTCTTTGTCACTTGCGCTCTTTAAGCATCTTTCATCAAAGTGCTGACTGGAAAACATTTTCTTCTGCACAGCCAAGTGAAAGTGAGCTATTTAAAGCCAGCGTGCAAGACCTCTTTAAAGGCAAAAATGTTTTACAAGCAGGCAGACAAAAATGTTCAGAAATGTTTTTCTACTTGTTTCTCACATCATACTTTATTTTTCCTGCTTTTTGTTCTTGTTCTAATTTATTTAACCCATTTTCAGCTAAACTAAGTCATATTCTCAAACAATGATTTAACTTAAAGCCTCAGACACACCAAGGATAATGGTGTGTTGTCACAGCACAGATCAACCCCCTGGATAAGCCTTGTTAAAAATAGTCCAGACCACAGTGTGGCAGTAGCTTTCTTAACCTCTATGGGCTAGGTGGGACGTTAGCGTCCCACTCTATTCAACAGCCAGTGGAAGAGCGTGGCGCAAAATACAAAAACCTCAAAAATGCTATAATTTCAATATTTCAAACATACGACTATTTTACACCATTTGAAAGATAAGACTCTCGTTAATCTAACCACATTGTCCGATTTCAAAAAGGCTTTACAGCGAAAACAAAACATTAGATTATGTTAGGCGAGTACATAGACACAAATAACCACACAGCCATTTTTCAAGCAAGCATGTATGTCACAAAAACCCAAAACACAGCTAAATGCAGCACTAACCTTTGATCTTCATCAGATGTCACTCCTAGGACATTATGTTATACAATATATGCAAGTTCATATTTATATCAAAAAACAGCCTTTTACATTGGCGTGTGATGTTCAGAAATTGTATTCCCACCGAAAACTTCCGGTGAATTTACTAAATTACTCATCATAAACGTTGACAAAATACATAACAAATATTTTAAGAATTATAGATACAGAACTGCTTTATGCAATTGCTATGTCAGATTTTAAAATAGCTTTTTGGCAAAAGCACATTTTGCAATATTCTGAGTACATAGCTCAGCCATCACGGCTAGCTAATTTGACACCCGCCAAGTTCGGGGCTCACTAAACTCAGAATTAGTATTAATTGGATTACCTTTGCTGTTCTTCGTCAGAATGCATTCCCAGGATTGCTACTTCCACAACAAATGTTGTTTTTGTTCCAAATAATCCATAGTTATGTGCAAATACCTCCGTTTTGTTCGTGCGTTCAGGTCACTATCCAAAGGGTAACGCGCGAGCGCATTTCGAGACAAAAAATGTCAAAATGTTCCATTACCGTACTTAGAAGCATGTCAAACGCTGTTTAAAATAAATTTTGATGGTATTTTTCTCGTAAAATAGCGATAATATTCCAACCGGACAATGCTGTATTCATTCAAAAAGGAAGAGAAAAAATGGCGAGGTCTTGTGACCGCGCATATCCAATCTCTTAGTCACCAGCCAGTCCACTGACAAACTGTGCTCCTGTTATCTGCCCAGAGACAGGAGACGCCTCAATACACTTTCTGGACGCTTTAGAGAGCCAATGGAAGCCTTAGAAAGTGCTACATAACCCCACGGGCACTGTAGTTTCGATAGAGAAGCAAATGGAGAACTACAAATTTGCAGACAGGCCACTTCCTGCTTGGAATTTTCTCAGGTTTTTGCCTGCCATATGAGTGCTGTTATACTCACAGACACCATTCAAACAGTTTTAGAAACTTCAGAGTGTTTTCTATCCAAATCTACTAATAATATGCATATTCTCGTTTCTGGGAAAGAGTAGTAACCAGTTTAAATCGGGTACGTTTTTTTATCCGGCCGTTAAGCGATGTTTGGCTTGTGTGCGCTGTAGATAGCGAATGTTAGCTAATAAGCAAGTTGTGCTAATGTTGCTAGATAGCTAGAATTTGTATTAAACCCTTGTTGATACTAGCCAGATGGGCACAACTAGATAACCAGTGTAGTTAGCAACATAATTAAATCGCAAGGGATTCATTTTTGAATGAAGCAACTGCCTGTTAGCTGCCGAGAGTCAGTGCAGTAGCTAGCTAGCTATCTTGTGCTAATTGCCAAATGGTGATGCTAATCGTTTAGCTAACTTTTGTTTAGCTTTGCAAGCAAACTGACATTGGTAGTATGGGGTAATGAAGAGTGAATTAAAGTATTTATTCATCTTGCTAGATAGCTAGCTTGGTAAAGCATTTAGTGTTGTGTGCAATGTGCTGCACTTACCACCCCATTTGTTTCATATGAAGTGTGTGTGACTGCCTGGCTCATTTAGCAAGCTAACGTTTGCTAGCTAGCTAACTAATGAGCAAGTTCACATTTATCAAACCTAACAACAACAAAAAAGTTCAAGCACAAAACGTATTAGCTAGATGTAAAAGATGTAGACTTGCTCTAGAAAAAAAGGTGTATTATGCAGCTTTAATGTTTTAGTAAAAACAATATTGTTGAACAGGGTGTGGATTACACTGGGAAAAGTGCCCTCTTGTGTAATATTGATCTAATTGCTGAGATAGTTTGCTCTTAATGGTTTTAGGTGGTTGGGAGGATGAGTG
This sequence comes from Salmo trutta, assembly GCF_901001165.1. Lineage (NCBI taxonomy): Eukaryota > Metazoa > Chordata > Actinopteri > Salmoniformes > Salmonidae > Salmo > Salmo trutta. The sequence continues at coordinate 18,485,857 of NC_042980.1, forward strand.
GGATATAAACTCTGCCACCAGATTAAAATACACCAAACAAAAATATAAACGCAATATTATAAAGTTTTATCCCATGTTTCAGGAGCTGAAATAAAAGATCCCAGAATATGTCCATATGCACAAAAAGCTTATTTTTCTCAAATGTTGTGCACAAATTTGTTTACATCCCTGTTAGTGAGCATTTCTCCTTTGCCAAGATAATCCATCCACCTGACAGATGTGGCATATCAACAAGCTGATTCGAATCCCTGAGCTGACAAGGTGCAAATCTGTCGTTCTGCCGCTGAACAAGGCAGTTAATCCACTGTTCCTAGGCCGTCATTGAAAATAAGAATTTGTTCGTAACTGACTTGCCTTGTTAAATAAAGGTAAAATAAAATTACACAGATGTGGCAAGTTTTGAGGGAGTGTGTAATTGGCATGCTGACTGCAGGAATGTCTACCAGAGCTGTTGCCAGATAATTTAATGTTAATTTCTCTACCATAAGGTGACTCCAGTGTCATTTTAGAGAATTTGGCAGTACACCCAACCAGCCTCACAACCGCAGACCACGTGTATGTGGGTGAGCGGTTTTCTGATGTTCACAACGCTGACAGAGTGCCCCATGGTGGCGGTGGGGTTATGGTATGGACAGGAATAAGCTACGGACAACGAACACAATTTGGATTTTATTGATGGCAATTTGAATGCACAGAAATACCGTGACGAGATCCTGAGGCCCATTTTATTTATTTTTTAAGTTATCTGTGACCAACAGATGCATATCTGTATTCCCAGCCGTGAAATCTATAGATTAGGGCCAAGTGAATTTATTTCAATTGACTGATTTCCTTATATGAACTGAATTCTTATTGTCTCTGTCATTTTATTTTTGGGTGATAAGTAATATTCAACGGCTAATCAGTATTTCCCCTAGGATTTCTTTCAGCATCGGTGGCAAGGGTAGCTAAATAAATATAGGGTTATCACTGCAGGTAGTGGCATTTAGTCTAGATACATTCTCTTAGCTCTAGTTTGATTATATGATGAATAGTTGACTTCTGATGTACGCAATGGCTTGGGATTGTTGTGATTGCAGATAGCCGGCAGTAGCACAACAATATATTTGAATTGGGACTCGTGAGGTGCACTCCACTTGAATAGAGCTTGCATTTCCTTTTGATATGTGCACTTATCAGGAGTCGAATGTATCTAGACAGCTGAGCCTTTAGTGTAGGCTAATTACATTAGGTGGATCTTGTATTTTATGCACTTTCACAGTAATGTCAAAAAAGTCACTAGCGAGCTACCAGAAAGTAGGGGGCGCTTACCCTTACAGTGAGAGCCACTCATCCATAAACATTGGGTGCATTTCTGTTTCGATACAGGAGCTCCACACAAATGATCACATTCACTTCGTGTCCAAGCTCTGTGGATTCAGGAAATGTCCTTCGAAACCGTCAGTTAGCGGATCATGGTGGCTACTGGCTACTTTGTTGAGGTTTGTCAACCGTTTTTGTAAAATGAACCTTTATTTCAAAAGCATTAGAATCCTAATTTTG